>NC_058410.1:117965043-118185210 GCF_002201575.2 Neomonachus schauinslandi
GGGTGGCTCAGTCGGTTAAGCGTCTGCCTTTGGCTCAGGTCATGATCTCAGGGTCCTGGGATCAAGTCCCACATCGGGCTCCCTCCTCGAGGGGAAGCCTGCTTCTCCCTCTCCCACTCCTGCTGCTTGTGTTCCCGCTCTCGCTATCTCTGTCTCTGTCAAATAAATAAATAAAATCTTTAAAAAAAAAAAAAGACAACGTACAGCATAAGGAATATAGTTGGTAATATTGTAACAACTTTACATGGTGACAGATGGTAGCTAGATTTATCGTGGTGATCACTTCATAATGTACATAAACGTTGAATCACTATGTTGTACACCTGAAACTAATATATTGTATGTCAACTACACTTCAATTAAAAAAAAGATATTGCCATGTGTGCATTAGTGTTTTGTGACTGTTTCTGTTGCTTTTGTGTGTGCCAGTCTGTATCATCAATGGGCATATGGGTATCTGTGCTGACAACATCAAATGAGGATAATACTAGCTACCACATGGGGTTGTTGTAAGGATTAAATGCATTTAGCCAGCATTTGGGAAAGGGCAGTTGTTTTTATTACTACCGGATGGAGTGTGCATGTGCCTGTAGACTGCATGCATGAGCCTGTGGCATGTCCGTGAGACTCACCTGAGCAGCTTCTCTCCCCACTTACAACGGCATCTGTTGAGGATTCCTGTGGGGAGGAGCAGGGGCAGGGAGTAAGCTTGTTACAAGGCAGGGGCAGGGAAAGGAATGTGTGGATGTGTCTAAACTGAGGCATCCGGGCCAGAGGTTCGGGTGTTGGGCAGGCTGGCCTGGGGGTGTTCCCTGGATACAGGACACAAAGGCAGCTAAAGCCAGCGCCTGGCCACAGGTCTGAGCCAGGATTACCTTACATGGGCTTAGGGGAGGGATGGGCACTCCCACGAACAGTTGGCCAGAAAAATACAGAGTGGTTGTAGTTGGAATCACAAAGAGCCCAACACATATATGTAAACATTAGACACAATCCACCGAGATATGCACAGTGAAACCATGTGGATACTTGGGGTGATGTCCCGACTATACCCTAAAGCCAGAGACAATTGATAAAGACTCAATGCCAATAAAACACGGGCAGTTAGGCAGTTATACATAGGGCCTCCCCAAGCCCCTGGACAGGTGCACGACTAGCAGAAACATCCATGCAAGCCCAAGGAATGAACATGGAATTGGTAAAGTCAGAGATGATAGGCAAATGACACTGGACAACTGTGGGCGAGGGGAGATGCCAAGCTCAGGGAGGGTACAAAGAGGATAAGAGAATTGGATGGAGGGGCGCCTGGGTGGCTCAATCGTTAAGCATCTGCCTTCGGCTCAGATCATGATCCTGGGGTCCTGGGATCAAGCCCCACATCGGGCTCCCTGCTTGCCAGGAAGCCTGCTTCTCCCTCTCCCACTCCCCCTGCTTGTGTTCCTGCTCTCGCTGCCTCTCTCTCTGTCAAATAAATAAAATCTTAAAAAAAAAAGAGAGAGAGCGCGAGCGAGCTGATGGGAGTGGAAGAGACATCTGGCAGTGGGAGTGAAGTGGGAAGAGAGGGGCTGGGACACATGTTTGGAGGCAGCTGCTTTTCTGGCAGGCTTTCATAGTGTGGGATGAGGGAAGGGGCATACCCACCAAAGAGGCTGAGCCCCTCCTTCAGTCCACTGGCCACTTTGTACACTGAGGGATGGGACTCACTCTTAAATATCTGCAGGACGCTGTCAGGGAGAAATGGAGGCGTTTGAGGTAACGGGTTTTTAAAGTGAATTCAGAAAATGGAATGGAGGTTGGGGACACACTCCTGAGATCAAGTGTTGTTGTAAGGTCTGTCCCACACTCCTCTCTGCCTCAGTTTTTCTCTTCAGGATAAGTGACTCAGGAAGGTAGGATATCTATTTGACACCTTTGTGCTTTTCTTCCTTTCTCCTCGCCCTCTCTTCCCTTTCCTTCAAGGAGACAGACCTTAATAACCCCAGGATTAAAGAAACTGGAGGCTCATTAGGATTATTAGAGCATTAAACTTAATCCTTCTCCCTCCCCCAAGACGACAGCCTGCCTCCATCTCCTTACCTGTATGTGTCTTGATCTATGCTCACCAGATGGGTCCTGAGGACAGAAAACAAGCAAAAGGGAAGGTGGCTGGGGTAGGGGCGGTGTGAGTCCATTGCTAGGTTCCACCCTTTTCAGTCTTCTCCCCAGAGCTCCACATCCCCTTCAGGTGCTCCTATGTGTCCTAGACCACTTTACCCGATGGGGCACCGCCCATTTCCCGCACCCCACCCCTCTTACTATTCAGGCCTCCCAATCCCACCTAACTTTGCTTAAGGTTAGGGTAAATCACCTACAACACAAATTTCTTAAAGCCCAGGATGGGGACACTGATGTTATAGTCTTCCAGTTCAACCCCAATTCTTCTTCGACCCAGGAACTTGAGCAACCCTCCAAGTGCCCGAACCTGGGAGGGGATCAGGAATGGAGTTGAGGTCAGTCCCAGTGTCCTTGAGGCTGGACGACACCAGGGAAAACTATTATTTCCAGGGTTGGACTAGCACCTCCCAGGACTCAACCCTAGAAATGGGGTGCTTGTCCCTTTCTCCAGCCTGCTGCATCCCAGCCCCTGCATCCCAGGACCCTTCTCACCGTGAGGAGGCAGTCAAAGGGAATAATGGAGGAGAGGAAGAGGATTTTCTCAGTGGTAGTCATGGAGTCTGGAATGAAGGCGTAGTTTCCAGAAAGGAGGCGCTGTTTACTTATCTCCAGACCTATTTTGGGGGAGGCATGGGAAAGAAAGGTCACTTTCTCACCCCATTTTAAGAATGAGACAATACTCTCTGACAAATAAGTAAATAAAATCTTAAAAAAAAAAAGAGAGACAATAGAAGCAAGAGATGATGTGACTTGCCAAGCTGCCACAGGCAGTTAGTGAAAAGCTGAAACAAGAACCAAATCTTCAGACTCAGTCTAATTCTCGCTTTATTTTACATTTAATATAAAGATCTTTGGCTGAGAGCACAACCTGAGAAAGATAAGTGACTCAGGGAGGTATCTATTTGGGATTCAGGGTCAAAAAGATCATATTAATAGGGGAATGAATAATACTAATGTTTTAACATCTAATTAGGATAGAACATTCCCTATCCTTTTTGCAAGCCTGGGAAGGTTATGGAAGTGCCTTATGGATCATCAGAGTCAGCCTTTTTTTCTTTCTTTCTTTCTTTTTTTTTTTAGAGACAAATGGCTTTGTCTTTTTTTTTTTTTTTTTAATTGGTGATTTTAACTTTCAAATGGCTTTGTCTTAAAGGTGAAAATTCCAACAATCAAAGCTATCCACCAAGTGTCACCACTCCTCAGCGAAGGCCCTCATCCCTAGACATGTCTATGTGGAAGTTTCACAAGGTTTCAGGTTATTAAAAAGTAGGGAGCAGGAGAGATCTTGAGGACACTGGTTATGGGGCTTGGAGAACACCAAGGGTTAGGATGAGATAAAGCTGAGGGGGGACTTCTGATGATGGGGCTGGAGTAAGGAGAAAGGGTAGGGAAACTGGGATGGGGGGCTGGGCAGAGCAAAGGAAGTACCAAAATCCACACTTGGCAAAAATACGATTTCAGGTCTCTTAGGCTCTCTGTGCTCCTGGGAGGCTGTGGGGGAAGCAAAGAAAGGGCCATCAGTCTGGACATCTCAGTCCCCTGCTTCTGTCCCACCTTCCCTCTTACCCAATTCTGGCCTCCTGGCTGTAGCTCCCTCCAAGACCCTTTAGTCTCCTGGAATATTCCACAGTTTAGTCCTTCCCCATTTTCACTTTTCCCCTTACCCAGTCCTTACCAAGCTTCCCTAGAAACCGAGTCATATTCTCATCCTGTTTGGCACTCGTAACAACAGACCGGGGATTGATTTCATCCAACACTTAGAAGAAGAATGGAGACCAAATGAGTTAAAGGATCTTTATCGTCTAAGAGGGAACCCATTGCCCTCCCCTTGCTACCTCCCTTTACCCCCTCCAAGAAACCCCCCAAAAAACAAACAAAAAACACCCTCATTTCCTCCCTCTAAAACTAAGGAGTGCTCTGCACATTGGGAGCATAGGTACGAGTCAGGCATGAAGTTTTGGAAAAGAGTAGTAGGACTGGCAGGGTGGTAGGAGAGAAGAGGAGTGGCCTGGAGGTTGTCACTAGACTAAAAACCTCTGAAGGACAGACATGACTGATTTGCCCAGGACTGTATGTCCAGCACCTGATACACTGTAAGCACCTAATAAATGTTCCTTGAATAATGCAATGAATTCCTATAAACAACAAAGAGAGCCTCTAGGAGTCAACTAATAAAATAGACTGAGTCAGGTGAGGATATATGAGTGAAATACACCTCCAGTCCCAGAGTAGAGGAACCCATGGTTCTGCCCCCACCTCTCTGGAGAAGCTTGAGACTCTCGTGATCTGGGGCATCTGGCATGAAGTGGATGGTGGAGTCACTAGTGTCATAATAGGCAATGCCCAAGTATCCTGAAGTCCACAGGACACACAGATGGATCTGTCCAGGAGGAAGAAAGGAAACATATTTGAACTGCTGGGTTATGCAAGGTTATGCCATGTCTTGCTTAACTGTAATCATTTTATCAAATCCCTGAGACAGTCATCCTCATCCCCATTCAGTAAGTGTGAAATAGAGCAGAGGCAAGCGACTAGCTAGCTCTTCCCAGCCCGTTTATTCTAACACCCCGACGGTCCAACCAACGCCCCGCTCTCCGGACCCATGCGCCTGCCGCTCGCGACAACACCGCCCCAGAGACCTCCGCCGGCTCCTGCTCGTTCTCCTCCTCCTCGGCCTCCCCGCGGCCCGGCACCGGGGCCAGGCTGGGAAAGCTGGCCGAGGCTGCCCCGGGCTCCGGGCCCTGCGGCGTCCTGCCTGGAATCGCTCCGACGGAAGCCATGGCCTTGGAGGCTCTGCGGGAGCAGAAAATGAAGGCGGTTCAGGGTAGAGGTTTCACCGCGAGGAGGCTGGGGTAAGGGTTGCGCAGAAACGCAAACCCACCCAGGACTTCTGGGAGGCGGCTGAGGCGCAGGGCTGCGAGGGCCGGGGAGAGCTGCGGTAACATTTTTTTTTTTTTTTAACATTTGTGGAACATTTTGACGGGCGACTTCTCAAGTACGTCACTAAAGTCCAGACTGTGCAAAACTCCACTCGCCCCACCCTCATTTCGGTCACGCAGAGGTTGGGCTTTGGCTGGACGGCCCTGTGGGGGGAGTCTGCACCGCTCCTCTCTCCGCCACTACCAACCACACCCCCACGGTCGCAGCCCTAACCTCTAGACTTTCCCCCCTCAGCCGCCGACTACTCGCGGCGTCTTCCCGCGTTTTCAGTCACCTGGGTTGCTACGTGCGCGAAACCGCGTAACTAATAGCCTTGCGCCCGCAGGAGGGGCATACCGGCGTGTGGACGGGGTGCGCGCGCACACGCCCCGCCCTTCTTAGCGGCTATTGGTCGGAAAGATCCGGATCCTGCCTGGAGATCCAACCGAGCGAGAGAGGGAATAAACAGTTGCTGGGACGGCTGGACACTGATTGGCCCTTCCGCATATGGGGCGGTGCCAGAACGTTCAAAATTCCCGCCTGTGCAACGGTTGCTTAGCACTTGGGCAACTCGCCTTCTGGGTTTCTGGGCTTTGATTGACGGGAGGTGGAGCCTGTGAGAAAGTCGGAAGCGGAGCTTGAGTCAGAGCCCAGGGAACTGGTCTACGGGTGTTGGGGGAGAGCTGGCTAAAGGGGCAGAGGCGAATTGCATTTTTTTCTGGAGAGTGGAGATAAGCAACGTTAATTAAGCCTGTGCCAACAACTCTAAATTAATATTTGTACCCACGACGGACGCCTGGCTGGCTCGGTCGTTAAGCGTCTGCCTTCGGCTCAGGCCATGATCCCAGGGTCCTGGAAGTGAGTCCCGCATGGCACAGTAGGAAGCCGCCTTCTCCCCCTGCCTTTGCCTGCTGCTACTGCCTGCTGTGTGTGCTCTCTCTTTCTGACAAATAAATAAAATCTTAAAAAAATATATTTGTACTCACTAAGTTCATATTTATGAAAACTTAGGACAGTGCCTGGTAAACTAGTAAGAGCTACTACGTATTTCAAATAAGTAAGCAGAAATAAGTGAGACTCATGGGGCGTCTGGGTGGCTCAGTCGTTAAGCATCTGCCTTCGGCTCAGGTCATGATCCCAGGGTCCTGGGATCGAGCCCCGCATCGGGCTCCCTGCTCTGCAGGAAGCCTGCTTCTCGCTCTTCTACTCCCCCTGCTTGTGTTCCCTCTCTCGCTGTGTCTCTCTCTGTCAAATAAAAATAAAATCTTTAAAAAATAAAAATAAAAAGAAAGAAGTGAGACTCCTATCTTAGTCCTCCTTTGCCTATTTCCTTGGTGCAGGGTATGACCACCCCCACGAGGGCACTACTGGGTCTAATTTTAATTTTGGTCTCCCCAGAGGAGGTAGAAGCATTCAAATTACACAAAATTCTGGTAGAAGTAAGACCTGATAGGGGCGCCTGGGTGGCTCAGTCGTTAAGCATCTGCCTTCCGCTCGGGTTATGATCCCGGGGTCCTGGGATCGGGCTCCGCATTGGGCTCCCTGTTCAGTGGGAGGCCTGCTTCTCCCTCTCCCTCTGCCCCTGCTTGTGTTCCCTCTCTCTCTGTCAAATAAATAAATAAAATCTTAAAAAAAAAAAAAAAAAGTAGACCTGATAACACCTACACCCCCGCTGAGACATGTCTATCCCCCTCTGCAGGTGCACAAACACCCACACCCCTAAAGACAGAGGGGTGTCATTCATTCACCCAGCAACTATTTAGTGCCTACTCTGGGCCAGGTGGTAAGACTCAAAGTACTGAACATTAATTAAGTATGGGCTTCATGAAGCTTACTTTTTAGTGTGTGTGAGAAGAGAAGCAAGGAAATTGTGAGGGGGACAGAAATAAATACATACTTTAAAAAAACAGATCCCTTGGGATGCCTGGGTGGCTCAGTCAGTTAAGCGTCTGCCTTCAGCTCAGGTCATGATCCCAGGGTCCTGGGACAGAGTTCCACATTGGGCTTCCTGCTCAGCGGGGAGCCTGCTTCTCCCTCAGCCTGCCACTCTCCCTGCTTGTGCCCCCCCCCCGACAAATAAATAAATAAGATCTTTTTTAAAAAATAAATTAAATAAAAAATAAAAAAACAGATCGCTTAAAATGCATCTTCCTCTCCAGCTTTGTCCTAAGGTACCCTGAGATGGGGCGATCCCATCCAAGAGGTTAGAGAAAATGGTGGGTTAACCTGGCTCTGCTAAACGATTGGAAAATCCCCTCTAGCAAGAAAGGTAGGGGAGGGAGTTAAGGACTAGGTTAATGGTTACCCCTGGCAAACTGTTGAGCAATGGAGCTATGGAAACCTGAAAGAGACCGTCACAACTCTAAGGCGTGTCAGGGAGGCACACACCTTCCAATCTGGGGTGAAAACAGATTAGGGACTGGTTTACCAAGCCAAGGAAGGGGAGGGAGTGAAAAAGAGGCCACCCTTTGAAGGAAAGGGTAGATACTGAGATAGAAGGGTAAGGAGATGAGACCGCAGGAAAACTTCTCTGATGCAGGATTTGGGGGTGCAGCCCAGGGGGCACTGCTGGATAGTACCAGGAGAGGGCAGCATTACCTGTCATCTGGGAAATTAAGGCGAAATACCTTGTGGGTAGCCATGCCAGCCAGCCAAAGTCAATATTGATGATCAAGCCAGCTTTACCCATAAAGCTGTAGGAGAGAAAAAGGCAGGAATGAAGCTGCCAAAACCTGTTTGAGCTCAGGGCTGGCCCCATTTGCCTGAGGCGTCTCCCAGAAGGGAGATCTTTGTGTGGCGGATCCTCTGATGGACATTGATCAGCTGGAACAGAAGAGGACCCTAAGAATAGGGCTGTTTTGACCTCCTTTCCTCAGATGCCCTGTGTGCAGAATCTGAGGGTCACCCATGGAGAAGACGCCCCCCCCCACACACACACACTCATGGAATCATTCTACAACCTTACAGGATCTTACAGTTCAAAGGAACAAACACTGAATATATCTCCTCACTGGGGAGGAGAGAGATAGGCCTTCCCCCAGGGAGGAGAAAACCCACAGAAGAGGAAGCAGGAGAGGAGAGAGGAAACCACTAACTGCTGGTTTCCAGCAGCACGTCTCTCACCCCACCCCAGTCCTCCCCAAAGTCTCCCTTTCTTTAAGTGTCAAGGCCTGTTTTGCTCCTCTATGTCCTTGCACTCCACCGTGTTTTTCTGGAACTGTAGGTCTCTTGTTAGACAGCAGGTGATGAGGAAGAAGGAGAAGGCATGGTAGGGAAGGAGAGAGATTCAAGACATGGAGGCTGGAATATGTCCAGTTTGGAGGACATACTATTAAGCCGTTTTTCAGCAGATCATAAAGAGTTTGACAGAACCTCCAAAAATCAAGCTACTCTTCCTCTACCTCCCTACTTATTTATGTGTGTCCCCAAGGACTCCATTTACATTATTCCATCTGATCTTTGCTTTTTTTTTCTTCCATGACAGGACTAGCTACCATCCCCTCCAGAATCAGTGCAGCTCTATTCTAGGGCCACAACAACCCCACCCTTCCCCACCATTCTCTCATCTTCAACCGATCAGTGAGAAAAGGGCTAGGGGCACAGGAAGGGTCCTGGTATGGGCGCAGAAGTGGAAGCATTAAAGCTGACTACGCTGCTGAGGAGGAGCAGACCTCCCCCAGTGAGGAGGCTCTTTGGCTCAGCTTCTTGTTTCCCTAGCAGGAGGCCTGGATGTCTCCCCTCCCATCCCCTGCCCTATCTTTCACCACTCTCTTCCCCCAACCTCAGCATCCACTTCCAAGTCCCTGTCCTGCTGGAGTCTGGAAGGAACGTGGGAAAAGGAATAAAGGACCACCTTCACATTCTAAAATTCCCTCCCTGGGCCCTCATGGGCTTGATCAAGCTGTTGGTGTCTTGTGTGAGGGTGGAGGGGGAGTGTCCTCTGATTAATGCAGCAGGGAAACTGAGGCAGGAAAAAAAAATCCTGTGTTCAAGGAGACGGGTGGAGAAACAAGGAGGTTCCCAGGATTCCCCCTCCCTAACACCCCCATCCCTTTTCCTCTAGGAGACCTGAGGCTCTCCCCTCTGCCCCACTCCCGAGATCGTCGAGTCCCGCCCCCCTCCTGTCCCCTCCCCAGGTTCAGGGCGGGGCCGGTCGGTGAGTCAGCGGCTCCCTGATCTAGCCGGGGAGGGGATAGAGCTGGAGGGGCGGGGTGTGGGGTTGTAGAATGATTCCCTGAGTGTGTGTGTGTGTGTGTGTGTGTGTGTGTGTGTGTGTGCTGGGCTGGTGGGGAAGCCGTGTCTCGTGTGAGCGGGTCTCATCGGGTTTGTGTTGCGCTGAAGTGCCAGCCCTAGGTCTGGGGGAGAGAATCCCTGCCTGTGGGACCCGCCTTCCCTGGCCCGGGCCCCTCCCAGTTCCCCCAGCGCCGGCCGCTTCCTGGTCCCCGTCGCAACCATGGCTGAAGAACAACCTCAGGTTGAATTGTTCGTGAAGGTAGGAACACCTTCTCGCTCCTAGGCCAGCCTCCCAGTTTCTGGAAGGCAACTCTCACCTTTACCCAGCTCCAGCCTTAACTCCCCAATCCCTTCCCTCCTTGACCCCCACCCAACCCCACGTGCAGTCTGCAGTGTGCGCGCTGTTGTGGGGGGTGGCCTCGGGAGGGGAAGACGATTGTTGTGGGTGCGGGTAATGAGAATTCTGTGCTCGACCCTGAAAAGTTCGTAGAAGTGCAAGTTTTCAGCCCCCTAAAGGGCCGGAAGGTAGAGAGAAGGTCCCGGGAGTTGAGAATATTGACGAGGGTGGGGGTGGGAGGGACAAGCTGATGGAAAGACTGGGAGAGAAGGGGGCAGTGGGACCCAACAGGGTTTGGGAGGGTCAGAGGGAAACATCAGGACAGGTGGTCCTACGAGAAGACCAAAGTGAGGGGTGTCTTGGGGGAGACTTGGAGAAGTGCGGGCGCGTGTGTGGCAGGGCAGGTTTCAAGGAAGAGGGTGTGGTGAGGGAGGCTGCGGGGAGATCCACGGGGAAGGACTGGTGGGGTGGAAGGAGATGGGAGAGTGGGAGTGGAGTTCTAGCAGCCCGGCCGGAGAGGGGGTGGGCCCGGAAGGCTCCCCGGGACTTGGAGAAGCGAGAGAAAAGAAGGTGGCCAGATGGGAGTTTAGCTGGGGCTACCGGGAGGATAGGTGGGGAGAGGGATCAGAAGGAGGAAGAGACCTGGGTTAGGGTGTTTAGGGTTTGGGGGTTTCAGAAACAGGAAAAAGAGAGTCCCCCAACTCAGTCCTCTCTCTGTGGGTGTGGATGAGGAGCGGTGGTCCTTTGGCCTTTGGAGATGAAAGCGCGACAGCGGACTAGCGGACTTCACTCTTTCTGCTCTGCTCCCCTCCCCACTTCAGGGGCATTCTTACCCAATCCTGGACCTCATCTCTGCACCTCCCTCTCCGTCTGTGCCTCCTTGTTTGCACATTCTCCCCACCCTTCACTTTCCTGCCTCCTTTCTCTCCACTACCCCCTTTGTTCGTCCTTCTTTGTGCGTTCCTGCCGCTTTCTCCTTCCTCGCTGCTTGGGGCTTCTGGGGAAGCCATTCCCTCTCCCTGTGCCCAGCCATGCCTGGGTCCGCCCCCCTTAGGTGTGGTCCCCACCCCACTCACACTTGCCTCAAGGGCTATTTTTATTCCTGGGTGAGGCTGCGCTACAGATTCTGGCCTTGGGTCCAGTGTGAGGAGGGTTATCTGGAGCCGGGGGCCATGTGCTGGGAGACCCCACAAGTAGTGTGTGGGGAAGAGGAAGGTGGCCCTCCACTGCCCAGGCCTCAGCCTCACAGGTCCCTGCCCCCACTCCTTGCCAGGAAGGAAGCTGCTGAGGCCGGAGACAGCCTAGATGAATCACCCTCGGCCTAGGGGGAGGTCCCTTGGGGGATGAGGTCACCACTTGCCAATTAGAGGGCAGCCCCCCTCTGCAAAGCCCTCTACATCTTTAGGGTGAGGCTCTGGGCCCCTTGACTCCCCACCCAGCTGCCAGAAACAGGGTAGAGGTATAGAGAACCAGTACTCTGGCTTCCAAACCCTGCCGTACCATGTCCATTCCCAGGCTCTACTCCATTCAGGAATCTAGGCCTCTAGCCTACAACCCTGGCCTCACCAAAGTCCCTCTCTAGGGATGTGAGAGTAAAATAAGTTTTTGTATGTAAAGTGCTTAGAATAGAAGGTAAAACTGCATTGCTGTTTGTCTTCCCTCTCTAGGGTCCCGATCTCCTGAGTTCTCCCAAACTCAATTCCTCTGCCTACCTCCCACCTGTCTCTGGGGAACCAGAAGCTGACCTTTGCAGAAAACGTTCCCACTGATCTGCCCTAGGTTTGCTCCACCTCCAGAGTGGAGAGCCCACGTCTGGGGAGAGCTTTTAGTAGTGAGACTGCATGTCATGACTAGGCAGAAAACAGCGTGATCTGGGAGTAGGAGGTGCAGAGAATGGCCTGGGGTAGGTCGGGTGTACCAGGCCTAACCTTGGGGTGGGGGTTACTTTTCAGGCTGGCAGTGATGGGGCCAAGATTGGGAACTGCCCCTTCTCCCAGAGACTGTTCATGGTACTCTGGCTCAAGGGAGTCACCTTCAACGTCACCACCGTTGACACCAAGAGGTGGGCCAATTTCTGTTTCTCTAAACACCCCTTGTACACACACATATGCACACACACGCTCACCCATCCTAGTCCTTTCATCCTGCACCTTTTCCCCCTCCCTCCACCCAGAGCTCCTTTTTCTTCCCACATCCCTCCATCTCCCCTTTCTGATTCTCCCTGACCCCCTTTTCCTGTCCTGATGCCTGGGCTCTCCCCCAGGCGGACTGAGACAGTACAGAAGCTGTGCCCAGGGGGGCAGCTCCCATTCCTGCTGTATGGCACCGAAGTGCACACAGACACCAACAAGATTGAGGAGTTTTTGGAGGCGGTGCTGTGCCCTCCCAGGTATGAGGGCACTTGGAAAGGAAGGGGTGGGTAGCAGGGAGACTCTAGGAAAGAGAGAGGTGGAAGAAATGGAAAACCAAAATGGTGGTGGGCTGGAGCAGGGGAGCTAAGGCTCCTCCCCAGAAGATATCTTCTCCTGTTTCTCCTACTGGCTTTCAGGTACCCCAAGCTGGCAGCTCTCAACCCTGAATCCAACACGGCGGGGCTGGACATATTTGCCAAATTTTCTGCTTACATCAAGAATTCAAACCCGGCACTCAATGATAGTGAGTCTCAAGGGTTGGAGGCCGGGGTCCTAGGAGGACTGGAGAAGATCCAGGGATTGGGAGGCATTAGGAGCATCTGGAAATTCCGATATTGGGGAGACGGAGCAGATGTTGGCAAACCCTCACTGCCTCCCGCCCCAGCCCCCTTCTTTTTGTTTAAATCCCATATTTCCTTGCATTTTCATTGGCTGTGACTTTAAGCTTCTCTTGTTTGTCACCTAGCCTCTCCTGCACCACTGGGGATGTTAGTTGGGTTGGCTGCTGACCTGTGTTCTGGCAGAAGAGGGTTGTGCTTAAGAACAGTGACTCTAGGGGCACCTGGGTGGCTCAGTTGGTTAAGCGTCTGCCTTCGGCTCAGGTCATGATCCCAGGGTTCTGGGATTGAGCCTGGCATCCGATCCGGCTCCCTGCTCAGCAGGGAGTCTGTTTCTCCCTCTCCCACTCCCCCTGCTTGTGCTCTCTGTCAAATAAGTAAAATCTTAACAACAACAACGACGACAATTCTAGATCCAGACAGCCTGAGTACAAACCCTACTGGCCGTGTGACTTTGGGCAGTTCATTTAATCTCTCTGTAAATCCATTTCCAGATCTATAAAGTGAAGATAACAATGCCTATTTCATGGGTTGATGTGAGAATTAAATGAGTTTTTGTATGTAAAGTGCTTAGAGTAACACATGGAAAACAACTACATTCATGTCAGATATTATTATTTTGGACTGGCCTCACCATTAGTATTCATTCACCCCCCACTCCCCAGGCCCTCCTGGACTATGTCACCCTCCTGATGTTCTTACCAATTCCCCTTTCTTGCACAGATCTGGAGAAGGGGCTCCTGAAAGCCCTGAAAGTTTTAGACAATTACTTGACATCCCCCCTCCCAGAAGAAGTGGATGAGACCAGTGCTGAGGACGAGGGCATCTCTCAGAGGAAGTTTCTGGATGGCAATGAGCTCACTCTGGCTGACTGCAACCTGTTGCCAAAGCTCCACATAGTACAGGTGGATGGTCATTGTATGAGCAGAGGGTGGCCACTGAGATGGCTCTTTAAGAAGCTCCCACACAGGTTTCCCATGACAACCACTCCAAAGGTGGTTTCTTTCTTAGGGTGGTTTCTATGGATGGCTACCAATAGCAGACACACCCCATTCCTTCTCGCCAGTCATTGCTGCAAGCCCAGTGCTTTGAGAAAATTACATTCCGTGATACAGGCTGTGGGTGCAAACAGACTGGCTGGGAGTAACATATCCCAGTGTTGCTGTCAAGAGTGTTCTTCCTGTCTCTATCACTGCCAAATCCCCACATCAGACAAAGCAGGCTTTTCCTAAAATCAGAGCTTTAATTCATTTTATAGCATCGGTCTCCACTTTGTCTTGTGATGAAAGATGAAAACTGCTGCTTCCCATGTTTTTGTCTTAGCCTCAAAGGTATGGTTTAGTTTGTGAAACATGGGCCTAATGTCAGTCTGCCACAGACCTCTGTATTGAACATCTGTGTACTAGGCACTGAAAGACACAAAGATGGATGAGGATTGGTCCTTGCCCTCAAAGGATTTGAAATCTAGCTAGGAAGATAGAACAGTCACAAGAAAGTTAAGTAACAAAACATGATTAAAAGCCAGATGAAAAATAGGGACAAAAGTCACAGTGGAGAATTTTCTGATTTGTGAATTACATCTCAGTAAAATCAAGAAGAGAGAAATGGCACCATGGCACCGGGTGGTCTGAAAAGGAGCTGGTTATAAATGGCCAGGATTTCAGTGAGTGGAGAGGAAGGGCGAAGACAGGAGAAGATCGTGAGGAGTTAAGAAAGCCAATTGGAGAAGATGATTCATATGGGAGATAAGAATCACAGGAAGAGAAGCCAGATAGTGGGGGTTCTTGAATGCCTGCACGGGAGGGCTAGATTTCATCCTGTGAGTCTTGGGAGAAGGGAAAGACAAGAGCCTGGCATCCAGCTCGGCTCCCCGGCTCCCCGTAGGCTTAACATGTTGGTCCCTCTCCTCTCCCCGCCCCCAGGTGGTTTGTAAGAAGTACAGGGGATTCTCCATCCCCGAGGGGTTCCGCGGAGTGCATCGGTACTTGCGCAATGCCTATGCTCGGGAAGAGTTTGCCTCCACCTGTCCAGATGATGAGGAGATCGAGCTGGCTTACGAGCAAGTGGCCAAGGCCCTCAAATAAGTGGCTCCTGAGACTCCGTCTCCCCTCTCCATTTTCTCCACAAAGGCACCAACTGCTTTCCACGTGGCTATCCAAGGGACACACTCCAAAATGGCCAGTGGGCAGAGAATCCTGGAGCACTTGTGCAGGGCTGGCTGGGGGGCTGAGAGGAAAAATGGGGAATCTAGGTAAGATTTTTATTGTGGGGTGGTGCGGGTAGGACAATGTATTTCAGTAATAAAATACAGAATGAAAATACAGTGTGGTTTTACACAAAGAGGACCTGAATGTGGGTAACACGGAATGAGAAGTGGGTCAGTGACCTTGAGCTCAGGGCAGAAGCCAGGAATTTAGAAGAGGGGTATTTGTGGTCAGGCTTCCATTTTTCGTGCCGCTCCACCATAACGCTGTCTTGTGGTCCATGTCGCATTTGCAGCCCAGCCGCCGGGGCCAGCCAGATCTGGGTGGGCCTGGGCAGCACTCACGGGGCGGGGCCGAGTTCTGAGGAGGGGAACGCAGTCCCCGTGGAGTGGGCGCGGCGTAGCAGGGCGGAATGGGCGTGGTCTCGAGGAGCCCCGCCCCGTCCCGCTTAGACAATGCCCCGAAGCCGCCAGACCATCGCGACCCCGCCCCACCGTAGTTCTTGAGCTCGCCTACCCAGGGACCCCTCAAAAGCCAAGAGCTCCAGTCCCGAGGCTTGAAGACTAGGACTCCCTTCTCCAACCAACTCTGTCCTCAGGGGGGTGGGGCCCCAGCCAAGATCACAGAGCGCAGGAGTCGGGGTGGCCGCTGGAGGTAAGTCTAGGGGTTGGAGATGTCCCCTGGACCGTGTGCGGGCCGGAGCTTGAGGGTGCCGGGCCGGTGCCTGCAACGGACAGAGTGCAGGAGGCGGAAATTTGGGTGCGGAGCTGAGTGAGGTAGACTTTGGGGAAGATGGACCGGGAGATAGGGTCCTGGAGCCGGGACTGGCGCCCGCTCCCTGGGACCACGCCCCCGGTTTCCCCGCCCCTTGGATTTCGTTTTAGACCTCTCCCAGTCCTCCGGGACTCGGTCTGGTTTATACTGGGTCGCGCTAGGGGCAGCACGACCGGCCCGGGTGGAGAGAGGATATTTAACTCCTTAGGTTCTAATTCCTCCCTCGTTGCCCCTCTTCCTCTTTCTCGTTTGGGCATTCAGGATTTCATCTTCCTAGGCCCTGACCTTCTCCCCAGCTGTCTCCTCCTGTCCCATAACCCCTTTGGGTCCCTCGCCGCACTTCGGGTCCCTATGGCAGCGAGCAGCTGAGGGTTAAGGGGGCGGGGCCGTTGCATTTTTGGGGAGTGAGCGCATCCTAGCGGCTGCCAAGAGGGGCGCCTAGCAGGGACCTCGCGAAGCCCCCGACAGGGGCAACAGGTGTTTTGAAGATTAGGGGTCCCGGTCTTGTTCCTCGGACTCCCTCCAAAGAAGCAGACCAAGAAGGGTGCGGGGTGGAATGGGGTGGGCAGGAGAGACAGGTCTGGAGGGGGTGGGGCGAAGTGGGAGGGGCGCCCGGAGATGGCAGAAGGAAGACCCGGGCGCTCCTTACCACCCCCCTACGCCCTTCTGTGCGTGTCTCTTTCTCTGCCTCCCCCCCCCCCCACCTTTCTGTCTCTTCTCCCAGACAGGTGAAAAAAAGAAAACTAAGAAATCACCGCGGCCAGAGGGGGAGACTGTGTGGATGGGATGGGGACGCCAGGGGAGGGGCTGGGCCGCTGCTCCCACGCCCTGATCCGGGGGGTCCCAGAGAGCCTGGCTTCGGGGGAGGGTGCGGGGGCTGGCCTCCCGGCTCTGGACCTGGCTAAAGCCCAGAGGGAGCACGGGGTACTGGGGGGTAAACTGAGGCAGCGATTGGGGCTGCAGCTGCTAGAACTGCCTCCTGAAGAGTCGCTGCCGCTGGGACCGCTGCTCGGTGACACCGCCGTGATCCAAGGGGACACGGCCCTAATTACGCGTCCCTGGAGCCCCTCCCGCAGGCCGGAGGTGAGCGCCGGGGCGCGGGTTGGGGGGTAAGGGGAAAGGAGGAGCTGGACGTGCGGAGCTTTAAGAATTGTGGGTGGGAATGTCTGTGCCCCGCGCCCTCTTTCCTGCCCTAAGGTCGATGGAGTCCGCAGAGCCCTTCAGGACCTTGGGCTCCGGATCGTGGAGATGGGGGATGAGAACGCGACGTTGGATGGCACTGATGTTCTCTTTACCGGTGAGGCTGAGGTGCCTGCATCCCTGGGGCTTGGCATTGGGAAGCAGAGTTGGGGAGACTAGGCCATGTCGGGCCTTGTTTCCAACTCACTCTGGCTCTCAAACCTCCGCGGCCTTCCTGGGCTCAGGCCGGGAGTTTTTCGTAGGCCTCTCCAAGTGGACCAATCACCGAGGAGCTGAGATCGTGGCGGACACGTTCCGGGTGAGGAGCGGGACCAGCTTTGTGCTGGGGAAGCGGGGAGCGGATGGGGTAGGAGGGGCGCAGGGAGGCGGCGCGGAGTAGGGAGGAGCCCAGAGCCACCTGTGTTTGAGGGAATCCCCTCACCCCTCCCGCGTCCCTGAATAATTTCCCTTGTTGCCCCTAGGACTTCGCCGTCTCCACAGTGCCGGTCTCGGGCCCCTCGCACCTGCGCGGCCTCTGCGGCATGGGGGGACCCCGCACTGTCGTGGCCGGTAGCAGCGACGCTGCCCAAAAGGCTGTCAGGGTGAGGAGGGGCGGGGTGGGGTGGGGCAGGTTGGGGCGCGGCCAGCAAAAGTGGGCTTGGCTCCTGGCCGGGGAGGCGGAAAGCTGGGAAGTTCAGAGACTTAATTTCAACCCCTGCCCTCATGGAGCCGTTCATCTAGTATGAAAACACGTCAGAAAGCAAGAAGTTACTATAGCAGGACAGGGACAGGGAACATAGTCGATTAACATCGTCTTCCCGAGTTTCCGGGAACCTCCCCAAAGGTGGCGTCTAAGCTATGAGGAAGGATGGATGACATTGACTGGTGGGGGGCTAGAGAAAGGAAGAAGAGGGTTGCAGGTAGTAAGAACTGCATGTGTGTCCGAGGTGGAACTTAACAAAGGTCACTAAAATGCTTAGATCAGTGCCTGACACATACTAAGAGCAAGTGCTTGCTATCATTATTATACAACAAATGTAACTGTGTCCTCAGCCCTTAATGGTGGTAGGGCCATCACACTCGGTTGTGGAGAGGCTCTGAGACTTGACCACTTCCTCTTTCCTCTCCCTCAGGCGATGGCAGTGTTGACAGACCACCCCTACGCATCCCTGACCCTCCCAGATGATGCAGCTGCTGACTGTCTCTTTTTGCGACCCGGGCTGCCTAGTGTGCTCCCTTTTCTCCTGCACCGTGGAGGCGGGGACCTGCCCAATAGCCAGGAGGTGAGGGAAGGCAGGAGCTCCACCACCAACAATAACCAGAGGAAGGAGTCTCAGGCCTTCCTAGTGGGACGAAGAAGGGGTACCTTCTCTAGAAGCGTGGGTGGTGCCGCTCTGAGCTGGCTCCAAGAAGGGCCTGGCTGTGGCCTTGGGGTCTTACTCCCCTCTCCCCACTTTGTGTCCTCCCTGCAGGCACTGCAGAAGCTCTCTGATGTCACCCTGGTACCTGTGTCCTGCTCAGAACTGGAGAAGGCAGGCGCCGGGCTCAGCTCCCTCTGCCTGGTGCTCAGCACACGCCCCCACAGCTGAGGGCCTGGCCTTAGGGTTCTGGCTGGCCAGGGGTAGGGCAGCATAGGGAGTAGAAGGGGAAGGAGGCTTAGATAGAGGACGGTGAATAGGTAGTAGTGGGGAGAGGGCCCCAAGATGGGGGGGGTGGGGGCTTAGTGTGGGAAAAAAGATAGAGTCCACTGGGTGAGTCCTCTTCCTCAGAACTAATAAAACAGAACTGACCTTTTAGACTGGGCTGTGGCTGGTGTCTTACTGGGATAGGGACAGGGCTGAAATCTGAGGTTGAGGTTAGTCTCTCATTCATCAAACCCTCATTAGGCACTTACTGACTCAGTGCCCAGCCCTATCATAGGTGTTAGGGCACAAGATGGATAGGATAGTATTTCTATTGTGGGGAGCATATATGAGGTAGAGAAGAAAGTCTAGGGTGGATCACTCAATTTATCTAAATGTCAGATGATTCAGAGACTGGTAGATTACCAACCCACCCGAAGTTGATAGAGAGGAAGAAGTGACGCTTTCAGGGACGTTCATTTTCATTCACTCATTTACTGAGGCTTAGCAGTAATATAAAAAGGGTCAGTGTTCTGATAGCAGGGAACTCACAGTACATTGAAATTGAAATACAGGTTGTGATGGAACAATTCACAGGGTGTTGTTGCTAAGAGATAAATAAGGAGACTGCCTACAGCATCAAAATGTATGCAGGGGTAGGCAGAGAGGGTCAGGAATGGCTTCCCAGAAACAGCAACATTTCAACTGAGTCTTGGGGATAAAGAAGAATTAGCCAGGAAGGTAGTGGGGAGGAGGAAAAAAGGTCCAGGAAGAAGGACTTGTGTGGCGTGAAGCCATATTTGGAGGCTGGGGAGAACCTCTGCCAGGTTGGCATGCTGTGCGCTTGTGGAGTGACAGAGACAAGCCTGGAGGGTAGGCAGAGTGCTGCCAGCACCTTGTACCCAAAGCCAAGGCCCATGGGTCCAGAGCTGAAAGTTATGGAAAGAAATCCTACAACTCTGGAATACAGGTTGTGAGAAGGTTTGCATTTGGGGAGAACCTCTCTGGCTTCAGGGAAGAGGGCAGGGGCAAGAGGATGAGGTGGGGCTATGAGTCACCCAGGGAAGAAATGAGGAGAGTATATTCAGGTGGCAGCCCTGGGCGTGAAGAAGGGTATGGATTTCACAGTAACATTAAAATAGAAAGACAGGACTTGGTTCATTGTGTGGGAGTGAGCAGAAGGAGGTCTGCATGACTCCCAGTTTCTGGCTTAGGCAACTGGTTGATCAAGAGAGAATGCAGAGGAGGATTGAGTGAGTGACAATAAGTTGGGTTTTAGATATGCTGGGTGCAGAATGCCTACAGCCAGCCAGGCAGGGATGTCCCAGGGATAGATGGGAAATCCCATTACTCGAGATCTGAGCTGGAGAGAGCTCTAGGTGTTGTTTGCAGAGGTGAGGGCTGAGGACTGGCTGTGGATGACAGATTCCCAGAAGAGAGGGAAGTCAGATAAAGGGACGAACCTAGTATGGTGGGGAATACCATGGGGATAGGGAGCAAGGAAGAGGAGTCCAAAAGGAAGACACCAGCATAAAGAAAGGAAGTAATCAAAGACCAAGCTAAAAACTCTACTGGGTGTGGCCTTTAGGACCTCTCTGGCAACCTCATGGAGAGATGACGAGTGGGAGGAGTGGAGTGAAGGAAAAGACAAGGTGTAGGCCCCTGATTCAAAGAGCTGGACTGTGGAGGGAACCAAGAGACAGGACAACTATCTAGGACTTGTTGATGTCTTAAGAGAGGGAGGCAGGGCTTGATCAGGTTTAGAGAGGGCACCAGTGGTGAAGAAGACATGAAAGTTACAGGAGGGAGGGTAACTGAAGGAGCACGGTCAGTCGCAGAGAACCCTGGGCTCCTGACTCTCACGCTAGTGCTCATTTCTATCCCGTGGTGCATTCCTTTGCCAGGTGAGGGGCCAAGAAGGGGTGGGGAGTTGTGGAGAGCTGGGAACCTCTAGCTTGTGAGGTTTGGGATAAGGGCTTCCCTTCAAACTACAACCGCATAGATGGTGGAGGCATCAGCCGGGACCACTGGGGACAACCGGAGGGGCCTTCTGAAGGCCAGATGATCCAGGTCTGCGTAGAGAAGGCTCTGAAAGGTGGGGAGGAAGGCAGGAGGGTCTCAGAAGTCAGACTTGCTGGGGAATTCAGGCCTCTGTCTTTCTTGGTCCACTTTTCTTGGGGATTCTGTCCAACCCCCTTCCAATCCCCAGGCCCTTACCGCCTCCTGGTCCAGTTCCCCTGCATTCTTAGGCTCCTCCTCCTTTACTGGCCTCTGGGGCTTGACTTTCACGAGTGGATCTATATGGGGGGAACAGAGCTGAAGGATTGAGAGAAAGTGACCAACACTCTGCTCCCAGCAAGGAAGGGCTCAGACTCAGGAATTGAGAGGTGGGAAGTGTGGGAGCAGTAGAAGGAAAACGGGGTGGAGTTAGTCTCACCAAATCTGGGGAGTGGTCGAGGCGGGTGCGGGGGTGATCGTCTGTAACGGATGTATAAGTCTTTGAGAGCCACCAATTTTGTCTCTCGTCTTCCTCCGGGCCAACAGCAACCCAGCAACTCGAAGGCTCAGACCCGCAAAACAATTTAGGCTCCACCCCCACAGATAGTTCCGCCCACACTCTGATCTTGCTCGGGCTCTAGCTTCGCCTCCCTAGCCAGGGCTCTGCCTACCAACCTGCGGACTCGGCCCAAGTGGTCACCTC
Source organism: Neomonachus schauinslandi (assembly GCF_002201575.2). Taxonomy (NCBI): domain Eukaryota; kingdom Metazoa; phylum Chordata; class Mammalia; order Carnivora; family Phocidae; genus Neomonachus; species Neomonachus schauinslandi. The sequence continues at coordinate 117,985,916 of NC_058410.1, forward strand.
CCCCCTTCCTCTCTAAACCACACGCCGGAGCTCTAGGTCTAGCTTCTGTCTGCCAAGTTCTGGTCCTGCCCCTCCCGCCTCTGGTCACGACCCGTTTAACCAGGCCCCGCCCATTGTGCTCACCTGTGCCACCACCAGACCACGCCCAACGCCCCGAGTCCCAGCACTAGCCCAGCGCCCAGCAGGGGGATGAGGAGCTGCGGATTCACGGACCCTGGGGGAACGGAGGACGGGGGGGGGGTTGGTGGTGGTGGATACTGAGGTTAGGGGTGCGAGGACAGAGCACTAGCTCTCCCGCCCAGGAACCCCCCAGCTAAGGCCTCTCTCCCTCCCGAGGGTGTGTGTCCAAGTCCGGCGCACAAAGGCCTGGACCTACCGTGGGTAGGCCCCGGTGCCCTGCAATCAGCCCCGTCCCCTAGCACGTGAAGCACCGTACGGCTTTCTTCCTCGTTGCGGCCCCTGCAGAAAAAGGTGCCTGAGTCCCCCGCGCTCAAGAGGAGCTCCAGCCGCCGGATACTAGGGTCCAGGGCACGTAGGCGACCAGCAAAGGGCTGGACTGGAGACACAGTGGGGTTCCCGCTCGATGAGGCCCACAGGATGGGGCGGCGTCCCTTGGACAAGCCCTTGCAGGCCGGGAAGCTAGGCGCCCAGGCCCAGCGGATGGGATGCGAGACCCCTACGCAGGAGAAATTCACCGAGTCTCCAGGGCGGCCGTCCAGTGAAGCTGGGGTTGGAGGGGACAGGGGTTAGGGCAAGTCCACAGGGCAAGACGAACCCCACTCCCGTCTCCTCTCCCTCACCTCTCCTCTGTGCCCCCGCCAACCTGGATCATCCCACACACATTAACCCTCCTCTCCCCATCGCTCCCCCCTCCCTCAGTCTTTCCTCGCGCCCATCCCAACTTTGGGGGGGGGGAGATGGCTTACCCCCGGGGTCCCTCTGGGCCCTAGACAGCAGCAACGGCAGCAGCTGCAGAACCAGAGCCATGGCTGGGATGTGGTGGGGATAGGAGGCGAGTGTATCAGCGGAGGAAACCGGAGGGAAACTGGGGGGAGGGAGTTGGGGGGGCCGCGGGTTGGGGGCTCCGATAAGAGCGGGGCGGGGCGGGGCAACCAGCCGCCGGGATCCCTCTGGGAGTCCTCGCTGTCTCGCTCACAGCCCTCAAACAATACTCAGTTGGAAGTGGTGCTCTGTCTGGTTACAGAAGCACTTTCGTACTTTAACTCCTGCCCGGGAGAAGTCCCCCCCCCCCCCCCCCCGCCCCGACCATCCTGGCTGAGTTCAAATCCTGCCTTGGCCCTCTACTAGCTGAGCAATGTGGGCCAGTCGTTTAACTTCTCTGGGCCTGTTCGTTCATCTGTAAAACAGGGACAAAAGCACCTACCTTCTAGAGTATTGAGAAATAAAAAAGTTATACACCTAAAACGCCTAGAACAATGGCTGACACATAGGAGCACTTGGTGCTCACCATTATTAGTATTATTGCAACTTCTATTCTTATTCTAGCTTCTACTCCACCTCTCTGTGCCCAGGCTGTCCCTCCTGGTCAATGGCGCACCACCCAAACTGGCAGGTTTTGATTTGGGAGACACTTTGGAGCAGGCCACATGCCCCATACCCTGGACTTCATTGGCCCCCGCTGAACTAGAGCAAGCCAGGCTAGGCCAAGCCCTAGTTTAGCCAGGGCAGGTTCCGAGAACCATCTAAGGGCCTGAGACATCACCTCAGCAGGCAGCCCCAGCCTATGCCTCTGCTGTTGTGACATCACAGAAGCCCTTGGTGACATCACAAACCCTTCATCCTTCATCCTGTGGCTGAGCGCGGGTTGGGAAGACCATGTCAAGGCTGAATCCAGATGAAGCTGGCCCCTTCCGTCCTCAGTTTCTGCTCATTCCCCTACCAGTGCCCCCCAGGGACCCAAATTGGGCAATGAGTGTAGGCCACACCCCCTTGTCCATTTCCCAGGAACCACACCCCCTGTAACATCACAGGGGCCTTGGCGATGTCTTTTCAGAGGACTGGGCAGCAGGGCTGTCAGCTGGGAACAAGGAGGGGTGTCTTGGCCTGAAACCAAGAACCAAAATGGAGTTGGCCACGAGTGTACCTACCTTCCACTACCTCTCTCTCCCATCCCTACTCCCTCACCCAGCTCTGCTTAGTCCCTCCCCACCCCTGGTCATCTGGGTGTAAATGGGGAGGGAGGGGCAGAGGCAGGGAAGGGAGGGACCGTTGGGATTATAAATTCCAAAAAGGCCACTCGACTCCCAGAGCTGGATCCCTGAAAATCTACTCTATCAGCTGCTGCACTTGCTACCATCCTCTGGACCCTCATCATGAAAGGCCTTCTGCTGGTCACCCTGTCGGCTCTGCTCTGCTGGGTCTCAGGTGAGCACAGGGGGCGCCCCCGGGGCTTCTACACCTTATCCCACCCACTGCCCTCCATTGCCCACTGCTTGGGATCCCAAGCACCCCTAGCTCCAGCTGGCACAGCTCTCCTGTGCCTCCAGAACCCGGCCTCCCTGTGACAGGGTCCTTGCTCCATTCCTCAAGGATCCATGTCTCCTTCACACTTCTCCCCACCTCCAAGACCCACTCTTCTAACCTGCCAGGGCTCCAGGTCCCCTGTCCCCCATTCCATGACCAAACCCAGCTTACTGGTTTCTCCTCTCACCACCTGCACTCAGCGGAGTCCTCCCAGAAACCTGGGCGTCCAGCCTGGGGCTTCTTGTGCACCCCACCCTCCCCACCTACTCCTTCAGATTCTGTTCTCAGTCATTCAAGCAGTGGCCTTTACTAGTTCACCCCTGCTCTTCTCCGGGGAGGATACCCACAGGGACCAAGCTTTCTTGAGGGTCCCAGCAATCTCCTAGAACCTCCTGGGGAGCCAGGGAGATATCCCAGCCTTCTATGGAGGGAATGCAGGGCGGCTCGCCCTCAGGGTGAAACAAATCACAGAGGTGCAGTCACCAGGCTCCTCTACCTTTGGACTGAACCCCTCCTTCACCAAACTCTGCTCCTGCAAGCCTAGAATTAGCTGAGGTGGGAGCTTGGAGGGTGCCACTCTCTGCACCCACCCTCTCCGTTCTGGTAAGGTGCTCAGACAGCACCTGACGATCTGCTTCTCAGATATGATTCTCTCCTGTCCAAGAGCTGCCTGAGTGAGAGGATCCCACTCAGGTCTGGTTCCTCTTCCCACACTCATGGTGGTCCCGGGTGGTGAGAGTAAATTGCTGAAGCTGGCCACAGGTGGCTTTGTTGTCAGCCTCAAGTCCCAAGCCATTGACGCAAGTGCTTCAACGATGATTTTTATTTTATTTATAAATAAATAAAGATTTTTAAGATGTTATTTATTTATTTGAGAGAGAGCAAACCAAGCACAAGCAGGGGGAGCTGTAGAGGGGAAGGGAGAAGCGGGTTCCCAGGGAGCCCCCCACCGTGGGGCTCGATCCCGGGACCCTGAGATCATGACCTGAGCCGAAGGCAGACGCTTAACTGACTGAGCCACCCAGGCGCCCCAACAACCATGATTTTTATTTGTAGTATTTCTTCCAATTTCAAGTCTCCATCTGTGAAGTCTCCTGAATTCCTTCATATTTTCCCCCACCTCCTCCATTCCTTGCCTACGGTATTCTCACATTCCATCTATCCCTAGTCCCATGTTTTTGTTGGTAGCTCTGCCCCTCTTGACTCATCCCCGAATGGGGTGGGGTGCAGGACGATATTTAGGGTGAGGCATTCACAGAGCAACAACTCCACCCCCACCCACTTCCCCTCGTCTGTTTCACTCACCTGCTCTGTCACCACCAAACCAAACAGGTCAGAACACCTACTTGATGGGCTCTTCTCCACCCTACCCCACAGCTCGGCTGGTCCCCAGGTGAGTCAGACACCCCATCACCTCAGCCTGACTTGTGTCTTCCCAGCTGACATTCGCTGTCACTCCTGCTACAAAGTCCCTGTGCTGGGCTGTGTGGACCGGCAGTCCTGCCGCCTGGAACCAGGACAACAGTGCCTGACAACAAATGTGTACCTCGGTAATATCCCCCTCTTTAGTGAGGAGAGGGGGCCAGTGGGAGACTCTATGGCGGGGGCCGAGGCCCAACTGTGGCTCAGACTGAGATGGGACAGACAGCCCCAGCAATGACGATATTTGGCCAAGGAGTCTTATGTGCCAGGCACCATTCTATGACTTTACATGGACTGTAGACAGTAACAAGTCCAAGGCCTCCCAGCCACAAGTCCCAGGACCAAGGCTGGGGTGAGGGGGCGGGGGACGGAAGTGCAGGAGGACAGTCAGACTTACTGAGAAGAGATAAGGAGGGGAGGGCCAGGGCAGAGTCGGGAAGGAAGCCTGGGCGAGTGCGTGGGGAGGGGAGGTGGACACAGGCACGAAGGCACCCGTCCGAGCTGACCCCACGGCCCATTCCTACCCTCAGGTAAGATGTGGGTTTTCTCCAACCTTCGATGTGGCACACCGGGAGAGCCTTGTCGGGAGGCCTTCAACCAAACCAACCACAAGCTGGGCCTGACCTATAACACCACCTGCTGCAGCAAGGACAACTGCAATAGCCCAGCCCCTCGGCCCACCCCAGCGCTGACCCCTGTGCTCCTCACCTCTGTGGCTGGCCTTGGCCTCTGGCTGCTGCACTGAGACTCACTCCGTCGCTGCCCCTCCTCCCACCTGCCTTAGGCTGCGTTTGGCCCTGTGTCTCCTTGTCCCTCGGCTCCTTACACCGGTCTCTCCTTAACTCCCTTCACTCAGAAAAGCTTTTCTCCAGGCTCTTCACATTTTTTTAATTAGACAGTGGTCTCCCCACCCATCCTTCCACCTTACATCCTCCACTCGGCTTTTCCCGAGTCCCTTCCCATACCCCTCTAGACCATCCTAGACCCTCCACTGGTCCCCAGAAGAGCCCTGCGCTTCGCATCCTGCACTCTACCGTGCCCGACTCGGGAGGGATGGGGATCTGGGCCTGAGATGGGGCTTCTGTCCTGTCCCCTGTGAAGGCTCCCAGGAAGGACCTGATGACCTCACTGTATGGGGCTGATTCCCCAAACCCTGGCCTCCATACATACCTCATCCCCATGCTCACATCTTTGCATTTTGAGTAATAAATGTCTGTGTCTGATAAACTGTGTGTTTACTGTCAAAATACCTGTTGTCAGAGGCCCCCTCTCGGGAAATAACACTCTCAGCTCCTGCCCTTCCCCAAGAATCCTCCAGGGAGTTTCCCTGGGAGGCTGGGCTGGGGCAAATGGAGAAACGGGTTTTTCAGGCCTCCATCCTTCCTTCCTGTGTCTGGGGTTGGCACACAGGTCCCAGTGTTTGGAGCAACAACCCTTATCCCAAATTTAGGCCACACCTCTGATGTACTTCCAAGAAGGAGGTGCAGCCTGGCTTGAAGACTCCCCCAAAAGGGTAGGAGAGCTGCATGGGCATGGGACCCAGGACCCTCTTAGCAGGCCCCAGTCCCTCAGGTTAGAGTCAAGGGCCTCACTTAGCCAGGTTACTAAGCAAGGCACCAAGCAACCCTCCCATCATGGGGCTTCCATTTCCTTTCTCAATCCTATAGAGTCACATTGGGAACCAAGCTGCAAATGGGAGAAAGGGGAACAAACCCAACCGGGTCTTTGATTCCTGTGACCCCCCAACTCAGCCCAGAGCCCACTCCCCTCAGTGGCTTCACGGCTAAGGAGGATTCTCCCTAGCAATAGGATCCAGGAGTCACTTAGGGTACATTCTCCATTGTCCTTTGGGGTTTCATTGGTTAAGGAGTAACTAAGTCTGCTGACGCTTGGTAACTAGAACACAGATGCCCCCATAATACTCGTGCAATTCTCCCATCAGCGAAGGATAGATGGCATTTTTCAGTCAGCTCTAGAGTGGTGGAGAGATTTTAATGGCTCACAGAGGGGTGTTTGTCTTCTCACCTCAGATCTCCTTTGTTCCCTTGCTCCCTTGCTCCCCTTCCTTCCCCCCGAGCCTACTAGCCTCTCCACAGTGCTGGCAAGAGCCAGGCCAGGGTGGTGGCTGCTGCAGCCAAGATGCATGGCGGGGCCACGGTGCTTGCCACAGCGCTGTTACACAGGTCTCCGACGCAGCAGTCCCTGTGGGTTGTGTAAGTCACATCTCCCACCAACTCTGTTTCCACTTGATTGCAATGATGGGCCGCCACGCAGGCTGGATAGTGATGAATCAAGGTCACTGAGGCTGAGAGAGAGAACAAGACTGGGGTGTTGGACTCTTGGCTTGAGGACTTGCCTTCTAGGGCAGAGCGGAGGTGACTTCAGGAGCCCAAAGGGATTCTCTGCCCCCTCCAAAAAACACCTCCACGAAACCAAGTGACCAAAATTAACATTGACATTGTGAGCCCTCTGATTCAATGGCACTGAAAAGGACCGACCTCCCTTCACTGTGCTGTTCTGGCCAAAAATCCATGACTACAGTCTAATTATGAGAAAATAGTAGATAAATGTAAATTGAGGGGTGTCTCTAAAATAAGTTATGGGGACTCTTGAAAAGTGTCAAGATCGTGGAAGACAAAGACGCAGAACTGTCGCTGACTGGAGACTAAGAAGACGTGAGCACTAAATGCAATGCCGGGTCCTCGTTTGGGTCCTGGACTGAAGCCAACATCCCTCTTGTCAGTTCAGGCGGAAAATGAACACTACGAGTCCTGTCACCCGCAGGCACAGCCGGACCGACTGAGGAACACACAAGCTTAGGCTCCAGGGATAGGAATGGAACCTGCGGGACAAGTAGTTAATCAGCACTATCCTAAAGACATAATCATTGGATGTGCCTAATGAAATGTCTAACATAAAGAATAAAGATATGTTTTAGATTCCAAGTCTCTTGAGATGGAAAAGACTTCTGGGGGACCAGACGAAGTGGCACCAGAGAGCCTGTGTGGGCATGACCTTGCGTGGGCCTCCAATCAACAGTGTCCACCGTCTCAGAAGACCCCTAGCCCAATTTTGCCCTCAAAAACTCTCACTTGCAAGCTGTCAGGGGGCGGGGGCGGGGGTGGGGGCGGGGTGGGGAAAAAAAAGATTTTATTTGTTTATTTGACAGAGAGAGAGCGAGACAGTGAGAGAAGGAACACAAGCAGGGGGAGTGGGAGAGGGAGAAGCAGGCTCCCCGCTGAGCAGGGAGCCCGATGCGGGGCTCCATCCCAGGACCCCGGGATCATGACCTGAGCCCAAGGCAGACGCTTAACCGACTGAGCCACCCAGGCGCCCCTGTACTATGGTTATATTAGATTTTAACATTAGAGGAAGGGAGGTGAAGGATATACAGGAATTCTACTATTTTTGCACCTTTTCTGTCAATCAAAAATTATTTCAAAATCACACACACACAAACACACACCCTGGTCCTTAGCTAATGTCTCCAAGCTTGGTTTAATATTTTGGTCCCTACCTTCAAGGGACAGAACTTTTTCAACCACTTACGAGTGAATGGGCCTCTGAGACTCTGGAGAGTGAAGAGGAGGAGGTGGGAGTCCATGGACAGTGGGCTGCTGGGGGGCTCAGTGCCAGAGTCAGAAGGGGCTACAGACCGCTCTACTCTGCCATGGCATCATCTGCCCAGAGCCAGACTGAGCCTGGAGGCAGGGGAGGGCTGGGGGAAGAGGGAGAAACTGAGAACTCACGGTTTCCACACAGCTTGTTCTGCCCTCGGCCCGGCTGGGGTTTGAGCTCCAAGAAGCCGCAGCACTCCCCCTCCCCGCAGGTGGCCACCGTTTCTTTGCAGGAGCTGCTGGGGCCTCCTTTGCGTTTCCTGGCAGGAGAGAAGAGGCACTTGACCTGGGCTGACCGGGAGCCAGTTGGCAGAGGGGGACAGGCCTTGGCTGCCTCCTTACCCAAGGCAGACCCCAGCAGGGTGCCGAGCAGGACCCCAACAAGTAAGGAGTTCATTGTGTCTGCCTGAGTCAGTATCACCTCTCTCTCGCCCCCCCTCCCGGGCCCTGATCCACCAGCCTTATATCCCCCTTGCCTTGGGCTTTATAGGGCAATAAAAAAGGAGGAAAGAATCTCCACCAGCAGGCACTGGGGCCCCAATGGGGACAGGGAGGCCCCCCCCACGGGAGAAAGAGCTCCTGGCAAGCTCCAGAGTCCCTGGAGTCCTCCATCCTCAGCAGCGGTTCTCAAGCTGTGGGCCCAGAACTCCTGGCCCTATAAACCCTTTCAGAGGGTCCTCAATGGTCTTCCTTTTCCAACTACATACCTACATGAGGTTGGCTTTTCTCAGCACACTTCAACCAAAACAACACATCTCAACAGTCTGAGTGAAGAAGCAGATGTGATAACCCGGCCATCTTCTATTCAGCCTGACTTTTATCTAATTCCCCAAAGTGTAGAGCGACACTCCTTTTCTGTGTTGTTGGGAAAGAAGTTACTTTTCACAAAACTGTATTTTGTTAACAGGTGATAGGTTTATTATTTTTATTTTTGAATAAACCTATTTAAAATGCTCTGTTTTCATTTTGAATATAGTAAATACTATAGTAAATACCAATATAAACTCACACAAAGAAAAGCTCTTTTGGGTCTTCAGTAATTTTTAAGAGTATGTAGAGGTCCTGAGATTTAAAAAAAAAAGGCTATCTGTCTCCTCTGCCCTCTTCCCTCCTCTATCTTACTCCCGATACATCCCTGCTCTGATTCCTCAGATCAGACTCTCCTCCTCAATGTCTTAAACCTCAGTTTTCCAGAATCTACCACCATCTCCTAAATCTTTTCCCTGCATTCCTTCCTAGTCTTTCTGAACTGCCCCCCTAGTGGAAACACATCTGTCCCTCCGGCCCCACCCATGATTAATTCCTTCCTCTGCAGTAGTAATGCTGGGAGAGATAATTATGGGGTACAAATGTTGAGGCTTGAGGGGATCAAAGAGATGTGAAGCTGGGTGGGGTCCCACTTACGCAGCTGAGCTTTGTGTGGAGGGGTGGGTGCGAGAGCGTATTGTTGATTCCACATTCAAACATCATGTTGGAACAATTCTGGGCCAGGCCTTCTAGGAGGGTGACCTTGAAAGACTCAAATGCACGGAGAGGGGAAAGATGGAGCAAACAAAGCCAGGGAGCTGAGCTGACAGAGCCGAGAACAGCTTGAGACAAGGGGAGGTGGGGAGGAGTGAGGGGGAAGGTGACAGACAGAACTCTGAAGCGGCAGACGCAGCTGAGAGCAACACACACAGAACAGAGAAGACCCTGAAGGCTCAAGCCAGACTCAAGTAGGGGGCGGGGAGGATGTGAGAGGTGTGGGGCGCAGGAGCCCCGGGCCCAGGGCCCTTACTGTGTCAGGCTGGTGAATCTGGTCCTGGTTCCACCTCCCAGATTCACTCCCTAGGTGTGTTTGTTTACTGGTCCCTCCCTGTCTCGCTCAGATGCTCCAGCTCTCAGGATCTTGGGGTGCAGATTACATTCTCCCAGACTCCTGAGCCCTGGGTCCAGCCATGGGCACCTCCAGCATCTTCCTGTGCATCCTGTTCATCTGTGGGGCACTGGGTAAGGGGGTGCCGGTGGGGAGAAACGGGGAAGATGCTGAGCAGAGTGTTGCATGGGCTTTAGAAAGAAGAGCTCCCGGGAATGGCCTCAGGCCAGGAGAAGGGGGAACCAGAAGTTTCTTTTCCAAGGCATTTGAGAATAACTCTCTCTTCCTTGCAGCATCTTGACATGCCTCTGTCCTCTGTCTCCCCTGTTCCTTATCTCACCTCTTGCTTCTTTGCAGAGACCCCGCGGTCAGTGTCAATTCTTATTTGCTCTCTGTCTGGGGCACCATCTGCTTAAATTCTTCACTGCCACCCCGCCTTCCCGGTCTGGCTTTGGGTGTCACCTTCTGCCTTCCTCTCTGACTCTCTTGGCTTCTGTCATGTCTGTGCCTTTCTCAGAACCTCTGGATCCCTCTTGCATCTGTGTCTTTTTCTTTTCCTGAGGTGTCTCCCCTCCATTCCCTGTGTCTCTTTTCTACTTCTGTCTGCCCTTCTCCTTCCCTTTCCCCACCTCCCTCTCCCCACCTCTCTGCATGAATCCCTGTCGGGATCTGGGCTCCAGCCTCTCAGGGGCCTCTCTGCCTCTCCCGACGTCTGCTGAGCCCTCCCCGCCCCACCGCAGGTCTCACCACGCCCCCGCCCCCGCCCCCTGCCCGGGGTCGGCTCCGCTGTTACACCTGCAGCTTCGCCAAACCCTGCTACCCTGTTGCCACCGAGTGTCAGGACGACGAAGCTTGTGACATCAGCACTGGCACCTCAGGTAGGACTCGGGCCCAGTGGCCCTTCTCCAGGCCAATCTCCATCCACCCGTGCTGCTTTTCCTGCTGCCCCACAGCCCTTGCCTCCTTCCTGCCCCGGCCTCAGCATTCTCTTTGTCCCACAGAGCAGAATGAGATCATCGAGCGGAAAGGCTGCCTCCCACGGGCCCAGTGCCCTCTGCAGGGCCGTGCCACCTACTGGTCGCGCTCCTACACTCTGCGGCACCACTGCTGTGAGCAGGACCTGTGCAACACAGCTACCACGCTGCAGCCGCTCCCCAGCCCCCTCCTCACTGCCCTGCTCCTCCTCCTCGGGGCCAGCTTCACCTGGGGAGGCCCCCTCCTCCGCTGGCTTCAAGCTGGTCTGCAGCCTTCCACCCAGGGCTCTGCCCCCATCATCACCGCCTTCCAGACACCCGCATCTGAGATATGCCCAAGAACCTGATTCTGTAGAGACCTCGGATTCCCGGCCTCACACCTTCCCAGACCCCTGGTTCCTTCGGGCACTGCTCTAGCCCCTAGAGGCACCTGCCCAGAGCCCCACCTCATAAAGAACACTGTTCTAGGTCTTTTTTGTTTTCTAGATGCCCACCGCTGATGTCCTATCTCAGCTCCCGGTTTGGGGCAAGGCAGGTGGTTTGATGGAGCTGGGGGTCCCAGGCAAGGGGATTGAAGGGGCACCAGGTAAGGTGAGGAGGACAGTCTTGCTAGGAAAGATTAATTTGGCAGGCCAGGAACTCAGGAAGGAGGTTCTTGGGGGAACTGCGAAGAGTAAATTGAATAAAAGTGCTATCTGGGAGTCTAGGACACTGCTGTGTGTGTGTGTGTGTGTGTGTGTGTGTGTACTCTCTCTCTCTGTCTCTCTCCTCCTGTCTCTCTCTCTCTCTCTAAAAGCAAACTAGAGCTGCTTGGTGGGCTGGGCTGGCTCCTGGAACCCGAACTGTAACTTTCACCTCATTCTCCATCTGTGTCATTCGAGTCCTCCTTCTTACTGATAGCTTCTTAGCTTAAGCCACTGTAGCATAAAGGCTTTCGGTGACTCTTCTGAGAAGTCACTCTCCAAGCTTGAGCAGACACACAAAAGGGTGTCTGGTGGAGCTGCTTGTGAGGGTGTAGTGGGGAGTCCAGCTCCTTTCTGCCTGAGACCGGGGAAGGACCAGTTAAGAGCATCAGTAGCCTCCCCCGCTTGACCAGCCCAGGCTTCTCCATGGTTCACAGACAGCCCCGCACACACCCCACCGGGAATCCACCCACCCGCCCCTGTGCACACTCCCTCTACCCAAGGAGATAGCATGTGACTCCTGGGGCTCCCGGGATGTCAGGATGTTGATAAGCCTCTCACAGCTCCGGATGCCGGATGCCGGATGCCGCATGAAGTGCTAGGATAAGGAGGGTGGCTCGGGGCAGGGGCTGAGCACAGCCACCCCATCCTGACTCAGTGCCCTCCCCGTCCACGTGAGGAAGTCTGAGGTCTGATTAAAGGTGCGTGTTCTCCCTCCACTCCTCTGTGCGAATGAGACTGAGCAGGGATGAGGGACGGGGTGGGGCGTGGCCTGGTTTAATTTAGAGGCAAGCTGAGTCTTCTTCCTATTCTCTGTCATTCAGTCCTCCCACTTGGTTGCTTCTGTTGTTTTCCCTCTCTGCCCATCTCTTTCCTCTAATGTGAGTCCTTTCCCTTCCCTCTTCTTTAGTCCCCTCCATTTGTCCTGTGGTTTCCCCAAGGCTGACTCTCCACAATTGCTCAAATCTCTGGATTCTTCTATCTCGCCTCTGCCCATGCCCACCCCTCCTCACCCCCGCCAGCCACCCTGGGCTCCCCTCAATCCCATGGTACTGGGGGCTCAGGGCCACCCCTTCACTGGTTACTATGAAACAGGACACCACACCTTCTCACAGGTGACATCACAGAATAATGCTCTGCTTTCCTTCAGCGCCACCCCCCAACACACACACACACACACACACACAGAGCTTGACTGCTGGAGACCAACTGGACTGTAAAGTAGCACTCTCATCCCTTCCCCCCTTGCCACGGTTTTCAGGCGAAGCCTTCAGGTGCCAGATGGCCAGAGAGACAGCAGGTCACACTTCCAGCAGATGTCATGGAGATCATCTGATCTTGGGGGCAGGTGGGCTGTGGGTTTTGTGAAGCAGAAAGACAGATTAAGGATACTTCCATTCTCTACCTCCTCAGGAACGGGGACCCCCATACCCACCCCAACCCCAGTCTCCTCTGGGATTTAAGCCTGCACCCCCTAGTGTTCCTCACCTGAGACAGGCCAAATGGATGTTCTCATAGACCTGGATTTCAGGTTTGAACTGAGGAATCGAGGCATCTGGGAAGAAGGAGCCACATGGGGTGCAGCAGAGAAATCACCAGATAACTCAGAGCTATATTCCTTACTACCCTCCTCCCCTAGAGAAGATAGGGTATAGAGGCAAGATGTGAGCCCAACCCTCTGCCTCACACCCACATGTTCTCTTCTTTCCCTCTGGGAGGGAGGGACTCACCTCTGCACTGAGCCCCCTGGACCCTCTGTCTGCAGAGCATGATGCTGAGGGCCAGGATGGTGAACCCCTGACCCACTGTGAGCAACAGCATCAGGATCCAGGACACATCCCAGCCCGTGGAAGGGGCACAGAGGGCAGGGGAGACATCCATGGAGGCTTCAGTAAGGGCAAGACAACAGGGGTAAGGAGGGAGGTGGTGAGGGGTTTGTTCCTGTGCCCCAAAGAGAGGCTTCCCCCCATAGTCTAGTGGGCTCTTCCCACCAAAAGACTTCATAAGCTTTGCCCCCAATTTCCACCAACCCACTTTGCCCATTTTCAAGCCTCTCATGCTGACCCCATCAGCCCCTGTTGGTATCGAATAGCGACACCCCCCACCCACAGATGGACAGCTAACTCCAGAGCAGACCGTCAGCCGTAACTGCAGTCTTTCCTCATATCCTTAACAGTAATCCAAATTTTCAGGAACAAGTAGTGCCTTCCAATTCATTCTTTCTTTCACTCATTTACTCCATAAGCATTCCCTGAGTGCCCACCAAATGCCAGGCACCATATTAGGTGCTGAGGATGTAGAGGGAAATAAGACCCAGTCACTGCCCATTAATTGGCCTTTGCTTACCAAAGTAATGGCCATTTGCTCCTCCCTCCTGCCTTGTAAATGAGTTATTCTACATTCAATAGCATTCTTTCTGTGTATAACGGACTTCTAATTATAAAACAATTATATATATTTTCCCCTTCTAGTTCCACTCTCAGTAGGCCATTAGAACATCAGCGCATATATCTTTTCTTCAAAAGACAATTCCCCCATCAAAAATTCTTCTTTTCTTCCTCTCTGCTATGAGATATTCCACAAAAGTCACAGATTACCCCATTTCTAAGTAATGGTGTATTCCACCAGAAGCCTTCCAGTGGTCAATAGGCCAGTGGTCTATCCCACCAGAGAGCTGGCTTAAACAACCCCTTTCTCTGTTAGGGAGTTAGTCAATAAGAAAAAAAAGCCCTCTTCCTACAGGTGATGGTCTGCTCCACCAGAAATCATCCCCCACCAGAATCTGGCCAATTGCAAAGTCCCATCTTCCTCCCCTAACCAGCAGGTGCAGACTGTGCCAGAAGCAATATCCTCTCCCATATCCTCCCTCAGTTTACCTGCCAGGCTAAAGCTGACCCCTTTGTTGTGAGGCATGAGGCAGCGGATGATTCTTGGTCTATGTTCCCCGGACTCAGAGAGCCCCTCCCCAGGACACACCAAGAGCAGGGCAGCCCCATTGCCCCAAAATGACTGTACATGACCCCTCACAGGACCCTTTCCCTCTAGCCAGGTCACAGAGTCTAGACGTCTGGCAGGGGCCACAGAGCATAAGAGGACAGAGCAGGGGGGTCCATCTGCAGCCCTCGCGGATAGCTGGGATCCTGTGGGGAGAGAGGGACCTCTTAGTTCTCTGCTGGACTTCCTGGCCCCCCAGTGGCCCTGATCTATGTGCCTTCACTCACCTCGGAGCACGGAGACATCATATACCCTCCAGTTCTGGTACTGGTGTTCCGGACCCAGCACGGCACACCAGTATCGACCGGCGTCTCCCTCCTTGGACCCTTCCAGCCACAACGAGTAGTTCCCCAGCAGTTTCAGCCTGGATACCCTTGTGGGCCTCCCGGGGCCTGGGGCTGGCCTGGCTACTTGCACTTGGGCCACCAGGGCAGTGGAGGAGCCTGCTGCAGGGCTGCGGAACCAGGACAGGAGCTCGTCTCCACTCAGGGCGGGTGGTGAGGGGCACGGCAGCTCCACCGCCTCCCCCAAGGCTACATAGATGGTCTGGATGTTGTCTGTGGGGAGAAGGATGTATGAGACTAGAGACCTGCATCAGATCGACAGCTCCCACTTGACCTCCAACCCCCAGCTTCTGCCCTTCTGGGGTCTCCCCGCATGGGTCTGCCTATGAGTACGTTTCTCAAGTGACAGCTACAAAAAAGTGAGGAGGGGAGGAGAGGGTAGGGCCTCTCCTCCCCTCTCCTCCAGTGGGTGAGGGAATCTGAAGGCAAGAGAAAAAAGGCTAGAATAGTTGGCAAAGGCCCTTTCTCTTCCTCTCCTTTCCCCTTTTCTGGACGTATTTTCTCGTCTATCCTTATTTTCTAAGGGAAACTGTACATAACCCCCCCACAAAAAAAGACTACAAAACAAAACAAAATCAAAGCCCCCCAAATTAAAAAATTAAACATTAGGGACTCCTGGGTGGCTCAGTTGCTTAAGCGTCTGCCTTCAGCTCAGGTCATGATCCCAGGGTCCTGGGATTGAGCCCCACGTCGGGCTCCCTGCTCAGCGGGAAGCCTGCTTCTTCCTCTCCCACTCCCCCTGCTTGTGTGCTCTCACTCTCTTGCTCACTCTCTGATAAATTAAATAAATAAATAAATAGATAAATAAATAAATAAATAAATAAATAAATAAAATCAATCTTCAAAAAAATTAAACATTAAAAAAAGAAAGAAACTGTACATAACCTGGACCCTCATTGTCTCTGGATCTTCCCCTGAGTTAGAGGCAGGGGGAAGTCAGTTGGAGTAAACTATCTTCCTGAGTCATATACCTTCCCCAGGCCTCTAAGGAGAAACAACAGTAGTTCCTTACAACCTTTCAAATAGCCAAAGAATCCCCCACCTCCTGTTCCTTACCTGCAGCAGCCTGGTGGGGTCCACGTAGAAACAGAAGGAGGAGGAGTAAGACGGCCATGGAGAGAGCCTGCCAAGTTCTCTTGCCCAGGACCTGGTGCCTCACGGAGGAAACAAAACCCAGATATAGTCCCACGCTCCCTGGTCTGTAGTGACATGGGCCTCTGAGGGGATGGGAATGCTGGGGAGATAAAGCCTAGCTTCATGTCTACTGGGGAAAAAGTGACCACCCCCTTTCAGTCCCGAGGGGGAAAAGACCCCGTCCAGGGTGTTCTGAAGATGATCTCCTCACAGTTCTGACTCTACATCAGCTGAAGGACACAGATCAAAGACTTCATGCTAAAAAGCCTGCGCAGAAGGGGGCACAGCTGTCCACCTTCATTCATTCTGGAAGTACATTCTCTTCTCTCTTCTCCACCCTAAGAGAGATACCAACCATGAGCGAAGAAGCTGAGTCTTCATGTCGGTCTCCACAGAACCCAGCATAAGACTGCATACCTAGTCAATACTCCATGAATAATTTAGAATGACTTTCCCTATGGCTGCCTGGCACACCACAGACCTCTTCTGAGCCCCTGATGAGTGTATTAAGTTACTCCTGAAGGAAAAAGATAACAGGGGCCTAGAGAATTCACCAAATCCCTTTACCCCAGGCAGGATTCTCAAAGCAGATCTTCATATAGCTCTAATAGTTTTTAATGTGTTATTTATTTTTGAAGGTTATTTAAAAAAAATTTTTTTATGGTTGGTATGTTTTTAATTTTTTATTTATTTTTAAAAAGATTTTATTTATTGGAGAGATAGAGTGCATGAACGCGAGAGAGCATGGGGGGCGGGGGGGGGCAGGTAGAGGGAGAGGGAGTAGCAGACTCCCCACTGAGCAGGGAGCTGGATGCAGGGCCCAATCCCAGGACCCTCGGGGATCATGCCCAGGATCATGACCTGAGCCGAAAGGCAGACACTTAAGGGACTGAGCCACCCAGGAGCCCCTTAATTTTTTATTTTAATTCCAGTTAACATAGTGTTTTATTAGTTTCAGGTGTACAATATAGCGCTTCAACGCTTCTATACATCACCTGGGGCTCATGAGGACAAGTGCCCTCCTTAATCCCCAGCACCTATTTCACCCATGCCCTACCCCCCAACCATCAGTCTGTTCTCTATAATTAAGAGTCTGTTTCGGGGCGCCTGGGTGGCTCAGTCATTGGGCATCTGCCTTCGGCTCAGGTCATGATCCCAGGACCCTGAGATCATGACATGAGCCGAAGGTAGAGGCTTAACCGACTGAGCCACCCAGGTGCCTCAAGAGTCTGGTTCTTGATTTCTCTCTTTTTTCCCTTTGCTTGTTTTGTTTCTTAAATTCCACATATGGGGGCGCCCGCTTCTCCTTCTCCCTCTGCCACTCCCCCTGCATGTGCTCTCTCATGCTCGCTCTGTGTTAAATAAAGAAAGAAAATCTTTTTAAAAAAATTCCACATATGACTGAAATCATACGTATTTGTCTTTCTCTGGCTGACTTATTTTGCTTAGCATTATACTCTCTAGCTCCATCCATATCATTGCAAATGGCAAGATTTCATTCCTTTTTATGGCTGCATAATATTCCATATATATGTGTGTGTACACACACACACACACATACACATATCTCTTATCTTCTTTCTCCATTCATCAATCCGTGGACACATGGGCTGCTTCCATATCTTGGCTATTGTAAATAATGCTGCTATAAACATAGGGGTGTCTGTATCTCTTTGAATTGGTGTTTTTTTATTCTAAAATTGTTTTTCTTTTTTTTAAGATTTTATTTATTTGAGAGAGAGTACAAGCGGATGGGGGGTGGGTAGGGGCAGAGGGAGAGGGAGAAGCAGGTTCCCCACTGAGCAGAGAGCCCAACATGGGGCTCATCGTAGGACCCTGGGATCATGACCTGAGCTGAAGGCAGACGCTTAACCAACTGAGCCACCCAGGTGCCCCCTTAAAATTGTTTCTGATGAAATATTCCATGCATACCAAAGACTACATCAAATGTAACATAACGAGTAAAAGAAGCAAGAAACAAAGGGCATGATTTCATATGATTCCATTTACGTGAGGTACAAAATCAGGCAAAACTAACCTATGAATTTAGAAATTAAGATAGTGGTTATTCTTGGTGGGGCAGGTAGTGGTTTGAGGAAGATCTTGTAGATGTGGTATAATGTAATTTTGATCTCGATGCTGATTACATGGATATATTCAAATGGTTCACTTTTCCGTATAGGTGTTTACTGCAATAAAAAGCTAAAGAATGTATATATTATGTAGGTGTAAGGTACAAAGAAAAATAAAACAAACCTGAATATCTATTAAAAAATAGTATTACCATTTCAAAGATCCTCTATGCTCTGTTACACTATTCTAAATTTGCTCTTTTATCTTTCACTCTCGATCATTAAATTTTCTTTTTGGACGTTATACAATGGTGTCAGGTTGTATGTAACCTGTGGGTTTCTTTTTTCCACTCAACGTTACGGTTTTAAGGTTTTGAGATTCGTCCACGCTTACGAAGCGATAATTCACCCCCCGCCCCGTTTTTGTTTTGTTTTGTTTTGACCAGTATTTCACACTCCTTAACAATACTGAGTCCTCCTATCCATGACTGCGATGTAGCTCTCCAATTATTCAAGCCTTCGTTTACCTCTTTCAAAAACTTTTGAAATTTTCTTCATAAAATCTTGCATTTCTTTGGTTAGATGTATTCCTAGACACCTTTTCTTTTTTGTTGCTCTTGTCAAGTGCTCCTAATCTTACTCTCGTTCCCAGTGTCGCTCGAGAGCCTGCCAATATTAAGGGATTAAAAAAAGGGGGGGGGACTTAACTACGCCTGATAATGTTCTAATTCTCCGCGTTCCAAACGCCTCGGAATAATTTCTGACCATTGCTCTACCCGTAGGTCCAACTGCACGGAAACTGTCTCAAGCAGCGCGGAAAATGTCTCCACGGGGCACGAGGCGGAGCCGGTACGTGCTGACGTCAAGGGCACGCAATACCTTGGAGGCCGGGAAAGGGCGGGGCCAGCAGGGGGACCTGCTGCTGGGAGAGCGGCGGCTGGAGCGGGGGCCATGGCGAAGCTGCTGAGCTGCGTCCTAGGCCCCCGGCTCTACAAAATCTACCGGGAAAGGGACTCGGAAAGGGCCCCGTCCGGCGTCCCTGAGACTCCAACTTCAGTCACTACCCCCCCTTCCAGCTCCTGGGTGAGTCGAGTTCTCCCCTGGTCAAAAACATGGTACGGCCCAAACCCCTCTGCGGCCTTTGCTCCCCAGAAGCGCCCATCATTGGAAATCGGGGGAGCCTGCTTGTCAAGCCAGTTGTCTGCAAAGTGCTCTTTGTGCTTCCTGGGTTAAAGTCACGCCTGCGGACCGGCTGCCTCCTTTATCGCTGTTTGCCATCGCTTTCTCATTCTGACTACCACTCCTTGCTTTTTCCTCTTGCGGCCCCCCACCCTGTCTTTCGTGGTTCGTGCTGGTCCCATTTGACTCTAAGTCCTGGAAGAGACCCTGTGCGGATTCGAGAGCTGGATGATTTTGCCGTCTGACTCTCGATTTCTTCTGACTCGGTGCCTTCCCCGGTTCTGTTTTCTCTTCCTTCTACCCTGGCCTTGAATTTCAAGATGACTTCGACATATGTATCCGCTGCCCCCCACCCAACCGCCCACCCTACGTTGGAGACCCCAGGGTCATCGCATCCGTGAAAGCTGGGGGTGGTGATAGGCTGTGTCCGTACATGTTCTCTGCCCTTTCATTGGTGGTCTCAAATTGTGTTTATTTTATTTATTTATTTTTTTTAAGATTTTATTTATTTATTTGAGAGAGAGAGAGAATGAGAGAGCGAGAGCACGAGAGGGAAGAGGGCAGAGGGAGAAGCAGACCCCCTGCCGAGCAGGGAGCCCGATGTGGGACTCGATCCCGGGACTCCAGGATCATGACCTGAGTAGAAGGCAGTCGCTTAACCAACTGAGCCACCCAGGCGCCCTCAAATTGTGTTTATTGCCCTCCAGAACTTCCCGCCCTCAGCCACATTCTCCTTAATCACCCTACTGTTATTTCTGATCTTCTTTCCCTCTTAAAGTTGTCATGGTGTCTCTCCTTTCTTCCATAACTCCTCTCCCCATATGCACATGCCCACAACCCGTTTGAAACTGGGCTGTGGAAAAGGAGCACAAAATGTCCAGTGAGGCTTTCACTTTTGCTTGCAAGTCCAGGCCCCTATGTTCTCATGGTCTGGGGTAGGAAATCAGGTTTGGAGTGGGGGTTGGGAAGAGGGGCTTCTTTGGGAGCCAGGGATGTCCCAGGCGGGATTGCTTTGGAGGCTAGAACCAGAGGACACACATCAGGGCTCTCAAAAGGGAAGGGGAAGGACTTGTCAATGGACACGGTCCTTGATGCGGCCATCTGTTTTGGCAGGATACGTACTACCAACCCCGTGCCCTGGAGAAGCATGCTGACAGCATTCTGGCACTGGTATGTCTGCCCTGGCGTCTGGGACTACTGCATCTTTTCCGACCCAGTTGCCCTCCTGAACTTTCTCCTCCCCAGCCTGGGAGAAGGCAGTGCCCCTGGGGGTGGGGGATGCTCTGGGCTCTACAGCCCTCTCCAAGGCACACATGGACATGCTCTCAAGCACACATACTTGGTACTCCCCTTTGGTGTGTTTGCTTTCTCTGGGGCAGCCTGAGCCCTAACGAAAATGTGTTTACTCTTGGGACCATCTGCAGGTGCTGAGTCCTGTGGTCCCCAGTGACCTGTCCTCCCTGGCAACTAACCTCTTTGGCTGCAAAGACAGCTGTTTTCTCTGGCAGGGTTCCTATGGTGACGTTTGTGCATCTCTTGGGGACCAGGCCAGGTGCTGTCCTGAGCAGGGCTGATGGAAAAGGCTTGATTACCTTGAGCAGAAAAAGAAACTGGCCTTTAAACGTGACGAAATTATGTCCGGAGATAAGAGGAAGAAAACAGAACCTGTACCTAATTTCCCCAGCCTCTGTTATGCTCTGATACATTGCCTTTCAACAAATATTAAGGACCTACTGTGTTATGCACAGAATAGGTACTTGATATGACCTCCTATCCACTTTGCTCAGAGCCTAGGCCTGGAAATGGCAGACCTATGTGTGTGTATTGATTGCTTGTCCCTGTCTCTCTGCTGCAGGCTTCAGTCTTCTGGTCCATCTCTTATTACTCCTCTCCCTTCGCCGCCTTCTACTTATACAGGAAAGGTCAGTGTGTTTTCAAAGGTGATGGGCAGGTTGTTGGCAGATGAGCTGACCCCCCTAAAGAGGAAAGGGGACCTGTGAGGATGGCTTGGCTTCCCTTTTCCATCAGGCATCTTCTTCCTCCAAGGGCATGGCTGTCCCAAAGAGAGGGTATGGGGCGGAGGTTGAGGCTGACCTGGGAAGAGATGCCGAGGGGCAGTGGGGAAAACTTCTCACATAATGCCTCTCCCCTCCCAGGTTACTTGAGTTTGTCCAAAGTGGTGCCGTTTTCTCACTATGCTGGGACGTTGCTACTACTTTTGGCAGGCGTGGCCTGTCTCCGAGGTAGGTCCAGAGGGAGCCTGGTTTGGATCTATCCTTCACTGAGTAAATATTTATTAAGTAGCTTTTGCAAATATAATTTTCTGCTGGGCCCTGAGGGGGAATAATTGGGAATGGTGAAGATATGATCTTTTCCTTAAAGGGCTTGGTTGTAAGAATGAAAAACTAATTGGCAGAAAACTTTGCTGTTATCTGGAAAAGATGCATATACCCTACAGTAATTCCGCACACGTCCATATATATGTTTGTAATAATCTGAAACTGGAAACAAGTCCATGGCCACAAATTGTAGGATGGTTAAATACACTAGATTGTCTAGTTCTACAACAGAACACAATACAGCAATGCAAGTGAACAAATGTAAGCTACACTCAGCAATGCAGATGAGTCTTAAAATTGTAATGTTGAATGCAAGAAGCAGACAGATAAGGTATGCAGTATATTTCCACTTATGTAAAGTTCAAAAGGGATGCATATATAAGTAGCAAAACACAGGCATGGTTATCTTGAAAGTCAGGAGAGTGATTACCTGGGAGGGGGAGGGAACAGGATGGGGAGGACTCCTGGGGGGATGTGACCGTGTTCTCTTCCTTGACTCAGGTGATGGTCACATGAATGTTTGCTTTGCATTTTTTTAAACTGAATGTGTGTTGTATGTATGTATGTCATATCTGACAATTTAAAAGTGAAGAGACTGTCCAAATCGTTGCCCCTTGGCAGGTGCACATGACAAAAACTGGGCGAGGGGATGCTTGGAGAGGGAGTGGCGGGTCAGCAGCTGGATGGCTGCACTTGGGCCCAGGCAGGGGTGAGGACCTTCTGCCTGCAGTGTTCTGCCTTCTGATCTCCACTGGGCTGGGCTCCCTCCTCAGAGAGGCCTTCCCTGACCTCCTGATCTAAAAGTAGCTCCCACTCCTTGGTTTTGTCCTACTTTTAAATTTTATTTATTTTTAATTTGGGCACAAAAATTAAATACAGAAAAGCCCAGAGAACAAAATATCATAATAATTATATTTTTTAAGATTTTATTTATTTATTTGACACAGAGAGAGAGAGAGAAAGCAAGCATAAGCAGGGGGTAGGGGCAGAGGGAGAGGGAGAAGCAGGCTCCCCGCTGAGCAGGGAGCCGGACACGGGGCTCGTCGATCCCAGGACCCTGGGATCATGACCTGAGCCGAAGGCAGATGCCCAACTGACTGAGCCACCCAGGTGCCCCATTATCATAAAGAACTGAAAGGCTTATGTTTGTGATACTGCTTCAAATACCTTTTGTCGATAAAATACTGAAGCCTTGCATTCAGAGTTGGCATTCCCATTGGAATCTTCCCCATTTCTGTGTTCCTCTTTCGCCAGAAGTAACCATTGCCATTTGGCGGGTTTCTTTCCTGGTCCACATTTTTATGCTTTTATGAAAGATAGGCCTCATTTTATCAAATCTAAGCTGTTATGACTTGTAAAATGCATTCCAATTTCAGTTTTCAAATGTGAAAGAAAAATAGGCATTTTAGAATCTATGAAATATGGTAACTAAAAACAATATATAGGGCGCCTGGGTGGCTCAGTTGGTTAAGCGACTGCCTTCGGCTCAGGTCATGATCCTGGAGTCCCAGGATCGAGTCCCGCATCGGGCTCCCTGCTCGGCAGGGAGGCTGCTTCTCCCTCTGACCCTCCCCCCTCTGATGTGCTCTCTCTCTCTCATTCTCTCTGTCTCAAATAAATAAATAAAAATCTTTAAAAAAATAAATAAATAAATAAAAACAATAAAAACAATATATAGCCCTTCTTTTGTTCATTTTACATTTTTGTCACAAATGGCATCACGCTGTACAAATCATTCTGCACCTTGCTTCGTTCCTCAGTATTGTCTGGGGTCTCTACCGCTGATGATAATAGCATTCTAGTTCATTCTGGTTTTATTTTCTTGATAGCACTTTCCCCTCTCTGAAATGTTCTTGTTTACTTGCTTACCGTCTTTCTCCAGCCCCACCCCGCCCCCAACCAAAGCCCCAGCTCTCGGGGCTGGAATCTGTGTGTCTCATTTCCAATGCCTCCCATATCAGTGGTGCCTGGCCTGTGACACCTGCCAGATCAGTGGAAGCAGAGAAGTCAGGGCTTGAGACTCCTTGGCAGTGAAGGGAGAGCAGATGTGATCGCCAAGGGGCCAGGTGAAGAGAGGAAAGAGCTTAGCGTTGAGGATGGCTCTTGTTTCAGAGAGGGAAGTGGAAGAGAGGCTGGGAGGAGCAGTCTGGGAGTCGGATGGTGGAAAAGATGGACCCAGGAAGCGGAGGAGGAAGGAGTCTCGAGGGACAGGAGGAGTGCTGAGAGGCACAGTTGGAAGAGAGCGGGGATGGAGGAAGGGGCTGCGGATTCAGTGAGGAAGTGATTATGGGGCAAGAGCAGGAGCCAGAAAGCCAGATGGCAGGGAGTTAGATTGTACAGAGAAAAGAGGGAAAGCAAGCAGCTCTGTGCTCACCGGGGTGACTAGGAAGATTGCATGACACTGTGGTAAGACTGGGAAAGTGAACATTCTGGAGGGTGGAGGGTTGGTAGCCTATCAAGAAACAAACTGAAGAAGGTGGGTAAGAGGAGAACACTGAAGCCAGTTGCTAGATACGGAGGAAGGGGGTCAGCTCGACTCTCCTGTTTCCCCAAACCCTGGGCCATCTGTTTCTTTTCCTCCCACTTCTCTTTCCAGGGCCTTCTCCTTGCCCATCTCCAACCCTCTTCCTGAAACTTACTCAGCTTGCTCGTCCCACTTTTCCTAACACTGTTTCCTGTCCTCTCTCTACCAGGCATCGGCCGCTGGACCAACCCCCAGTACCGGCAGTTCATCACCATCTTGGAGGCAACGCACAGGAACCAGTCTGCCGAAAACAAGGTGAGAGGTGCCAGATGGGTGCCCTAGCAGCAGCTTCCTCAGCTGCCTCCCTGGAGCACCGGGCACCAGCTTCTGCCCGGGGGAGGAGGTGGGTTTTGCCACAGACCACACTGGGTTTTCGCTTGCCCATTGCTATATCCCTTCCCCACTGTGCAAGTGAACTGTCCACCCAAGGAATCTTCCTTCCTACCACTCCTAATGGGATGTTCCACGGTGTTTCTTCGAAGGTGGTCTTCTATCAGAGCAGCTCAGTTGTGTAGATGGTGTTTATTTTGGCCATGTGCATCAAACACCATGCTAGTTTTGTTCAGGGATGGGATAAGATGGACAGGTATGTCCACTCTTGTGCCCGGAAGCACAGCGTGACGCCAAGAGGGAGAAAAGCCAGGGCACAGTGTCCTTGGAGTTGTGCCAGCCCAGCTGGTGCTGGAGTGTGATTATCTTTCAGAAGGGGCTTTGGGGCCCTATAAAGCTCTTTCCTGTTACAAAGGGGCTCCTGGGATCAAACAGCTGTGACCACCATCATCCTGCTCCACACCTCCATTTACCGAGCTATGTAATGATGGTCCAGCACGCCGCTGTCTGAGCCATTTTGCATACACCCTTCCCAGTCCTCACAACAACCACATGAGGTGGTATTATTATACCTCTGAGGAAACAGATACAAAGAGGTTAAGTGACAAGCAGAGTCACAGAGCAAAGGAAGTGGCTGGGTCTGGGTTTGCGTCCAGGTCTGAGCAAAGCCTGTCTGAAATTTGCTTTTCTTCATTTTGTTTTGTTTTGCCATTTACATTTTTGTAGAGTGTTTCTATTGTTCCCTCTTAGTCAAGTTATTTTTGAAAATGTCAAAAAATTTCTGTGACGGAAAATAAAAAACAGCTCTCAAAATAGAGTGCTGGGCGCTCCAGGGCTGAGGGAGGGAGGACAGCAGAATAGAAGACGCAGCTCCCGCCACCCTCAAAAAGCGTGTGGGCAGACTCAGTGGGGCGACTGGCGGCGGAGATGGTCTGGCATCTGGTGGCATCACCAGCCCCTGGCTGCAGAAGGTGAGGGAAGGAAGGTGGCTGTGAGGACGGAAGAGTCAGAGAGGGCTTCATTCAAGAGGTGGTCCCAATGCAAAGGAACCACTGTAGGCATGACTTCCCTCCTTCCCTCTCACCCAGCCTCCTGGACAGCATCAGGGAAAGGACCCGGGGGGGGGCGGGTGACCAGCCAACAGACCCCCCACTTCCGCAGAAGCACCAGCACCTCCAGCCACCCATTCTGGGAGTGGGTCAGTCTTACATTTTGGAAAAGCAAAGACTGTTAAGTTCTCTTCTGGAAGCAGCCAGGCCAGTCTTGAGAGCGGATAGGGCATCCTCTCTTGCCTGATTTTTGAGGCCATGACAGAGCTTACCCTCTGTGAACTGAGGTGGGGAGGGAGCGGTGTTGACTCGTCTCCCCATGATGTGTGGGGGCCAGCCCTGTGGATGGTGAGGGTGACGAGGGTGGGTAGGTAGGCCTGCCTTCTTAGTCCCCCTTTGCCTCCCCTCCTCTTTCTCCGCCTGCCCACCACAGCGGCAGCTCGCCAACTACAACTTTGATTTTAAGAGCTGGCCAGTCGACTTCCACTGGGAAGAGCCCAGCAGCCGGTGAGGTCCCAGTTCTTTCACTCCCTCCCTGCTCTGTCCTGTCCCTCACCTCCAGCCCCACCTTGGGCCCCAGGGCCTGCTCTCCAGTGCCATCTCCTCATTCCTAGACCCCCCTGTCCTCTGAGCCTCAGATGTCCAGCTTGCTGCTCCTAACTCCATCCTTCCCTGCATTTTTCCATCCTCAGGAAGGAGTCTCGAGGGGGCCCTTCCCGCCAAGGGGTGGCTCTGCTTCGCTCAGAGCCCCTGCACCGGGGGACAGCAGACACCCTCCTCAACCAGGTCAAGAAGCTGCCTTGTCAGATAACCAGGTGGGAAGCAACAGGGAGAGAGGCCCACTGGGGTGGAGGGGATATGGAGCGAGGACTCCAGGACTGGGTGCTCCATTGTAAGAGCTGTCCTTTATTGGGCCTCGTGCTGTAGACTTGATATTGTTTGTGATAGTTTCTAATCTAGATTTGTATGTGAAGAAAAGAGGTTCAGAGAGGTCCAGTCTCACAGATGGTGAATGAAGGATTGGGATATTAACACGATGCTATCTGACACAAAAGCTCTTTCATTTTGTTATTTCTTAAGTTTATTTATTTGAGTAACTCTACACCCAACATGGGCCTTGAACTCACGACCCCGAGAGCAAGAGTCACATGTTCTACCAACTGAGCCAGCCAGGCGCCCCACAAAAGCTCTTTTAATGAGGCTGGAGGGAAGAATGAGGTTGGGGGTGTGGTGGAGACACATAGCCTTAGCCAGAGTAGCTGTGTCCCTGTCCTGGGCCCTCAGGGCCTAGGCTATTCTACCTTACGCGAGCTACAATTTCTGCATCCGTGAATAACCCACCTCATAGGAGTGGTGAGATTAAGTAGGGTAACGTATTCACAAGGGCTTCCGCCTTGCCTGGGTGCCTGAGAGCACATGGCAAAGCCCAAGTAAATCATAGTTGTGGACACTGATGATGTCCAGAGTAACAGCAGTAAGCATCCGTATCTTACCGTGGCACAGATGGTGTGGGAATTCTCTGGTGCTGGGGGCTGGGAGGCAGGTTCCGGGGTACCAAGGAAAGGGGAGGGCTTAGTGATCAGTGTGGACAGTGTGCTGATTGGTCAGAGGGGCAAGCCAAATTTGCGGTTTGGAGGGGATGCTGGACAGAGTGGTACAGTGTTTTTCTGGGGACAAATCCTATTTCAGGATTAACTGGAAATGGTTAATTGTCGTTTTCAGGAACAGCACCTACTTATCTGTCGAGATTAGCACATTGATTCAGTAAATATTTAAGCCCCTACTCTGTGTCAGGCCGTGGCCACCTGCTACATGGCAGATACAGGGCATATTGCAGTGAATAGAACAGTCAGGTCTCTGCCCCTGTGGAGTCTGCAGTCTAGTTTGGTGTCTTTCTTTTTTTTTTTTTTTTTTTTTAAAGATTTTATTTATTTATTTGACAGAGAGAGACACAGCGAGAGAGGGAACACAAGCAGGGGGAGTGGGAGAGGGAGGAGCAGGCTTCCCGTCGAGCAGGGAGCCCGATGCGGGGCTCTATCCCAGGACCCTGGGATCATGACCTGAGCTGAAGGCAGTCGCTTAACCAACTGAGCCACCCAGGCGCCCTAGTTTGGTGTCTTTCAAACTATGGATTTTGGAGTGCCTGAGTGGCTCAGTCAGTTGGGCAAACAACTCTTTGATTTTAGCTCAGGTCATGATCTCAGGGTTGTGGGATTGGCCCTGCGTCTAGCGCCATCCTCACTGGAGAGTCTACTTCCCTCTTCCCTCTGTCCCTCCCCCTGCTTATGCACACACACACACACACACACACTCTCTCTCTCTCTCTTTCTCAAATAAATAAATAAATCTTAAAACAAAAACCAAACTATGGATCTTGACCTATTTGTGAATCTTAAAATCAACTGAGTGAATTACAGCTGTCATTTTTTAAAAAGTATTATTTACTTGGGGACTTTTAAGAAGCTGCATTTTTTAAGTTTATTTATTTGAGAGAGAGAGAGCGTGCATGCGCGCACAGGTACACGCAGGGGTGGGGTGGGGTGGGGTGGGGTGGGGTGGGGTGGAGGAGGGGCAAAGGGAGAGAGAATCTTAACCAGACTCTGTGCTGAGCCCGGAGCCACACGCATGGCATGATGTCACGACCCTGAGATCATGAGCTGAGCCAAAACCAAGAGTTGGACGCTTAACCGACTGAGCCACCCAGGTGCCCCTAAGTTGTATTTATACATTAACAGAATCATAGTTAATAATAACTTTGCTTTTACTTGTCATATACAGAAAATATTATCTCCTAAAATTTTCAGTATATGTACAGATGTGTGTACTGGGCCGCAATATAAAATGTGCCCCTTATAAAGGTTGTAGTAAAAAAAAAAGTTTGAAAAATACCAGCTGGGTATATAGAATATTTCATTAAGTCCTTCAAAAGGAAAACAAACCTGTAAAGGTCAAGAAAACAAAACTGAAGTTCAGGAGTGAAGCAGGCCCCAGCGTCTCTGGGTGCTAGGGCTGGGGTGGTCCCTGGGCCCTCCTGAGGTCAAGGGTCGGTTAACCCCCGTGTTCCCCGCAGCTACTTGGTGGCGCACACCCTGGGGCGCCGGATGCTGTACCCTGGCTCAGTGTACCTGCTCCAGAAGGCCCTCATGCCTGTGCTGCTGCAGGGCCAGGCCCGGCTGGTGGAAGAGGTGAGGCGCCCCCGCACCACCCCTGCCCCGATGCTCCTTCTCCCCATGCCAGGGATGTGACCTCCCACCCCTCACATCTCCCTCACTCAGTGTAACGGGCGCCGGGCGAAGCTGCTGGCCTGTGATGGCAACGAGATTGACACCATGTTTGTAGACCGGCGGGGGACAGCAGAGCCCCAGGGACAGAAGCTGGTGAGAAGGGGCAGGGAGCCCAGAGGCAGTTGGGGGCCAGTGGAGGCTCTGGGGATCTCAAGGTCTCCAGCAGCCCCAAGGATAATGCCGTCTCCCAGCCCCACCCTCAAGACCTCTTGGTGTCAGAAAACCCTGCCATAGCAAAATGGAAGAAGTAGGAGTTGACATTCAAGGACCAGAAAGTAATCTTGTAACAGTCACCACTTAGGCATTATTTGTCACATAGAAGGCATGTATTTCATTCTCACCACAACCCTGTAGAATAGGAACTAATTTTTTATGTCAGCCCATTTTACAGAGGACGAAACTAAAGACCCGGGATAATTCTCCCAGATCACACAGTGAGAGAGCTGGGGTTTGAAGCCGGGCAGCCTGGCCTCCCAAGCGGCCCGCCTCCGTGAAGCAGCCCTGGAAGGAGCCCTGAGCCAGCAGTCTAGGGAGCTGGCTTAGGGTCCTGGCTCTACCCAACTGCTGTGAGAGTCCATGCAAGCCCCGCCGTCTCTGGGCTTCGGCATGGGGCACCATGTAATCGGAGTTCATCTGATTCTAAGTCTGGAGCCTAGAGATGGAAAGCGATTGGCATACCCCACAAAAGAAACAGTTGTGGGAAAAAATAGACCCAAAAACTAGAAAAGAAAAAAAGGATCCATAACCCCATTTCTGAGAGCGTGCCCCCTGCTGGTCTTCCGAGGAGAAGTGGACCCTGTGCTGGGTGGTTGAGCAGTTCCTCTTCCTCTGTGTGCTCAGTGTGCTAAGCATTTGCATCCACTGTGCTTCTCTTCTTATGCACCTTGTGGGTTGAGAAATTTTCATTCCCCTTGAAGAGAACAGGTCCTTTCCTCTTCCCTACAAAGCTCCCACGTCCTACCACATGGGGCATTTTCTGTCCCAACTTGGCTCCTTCCCAGCCCTCCTTCCTGCCTCCCTCCTTAGGTGATCTGCTGTGAGGGGAACGCGGGCTTCTATGAGGTGGGCTGCATTTCTACACCTCTGGAAGGTAGGCCCGACGCTCAGCTCTCTTGTCCCTGCCCTTTGGAATGGAACGGCCCCACCTTCCCACACTGATAGAACTTCCCTGGCCCGATCACCTTGTCTGAGTGAGGTTTAAAACTCTCACATCTGGGGTAAAGTGTACTCCCCATTTGCTTTGCTAACTGGACATCCCTCCCCTTGGGTTGTGTCCCTAACAGGATGGCCTTCATTCTGTCGCCACCACGCAATTACTGAACCTCTGATGTCATCTCCCCATTCTGGGAAGGCTCGGCGTTATTCGCCTCTGAGTTTGGGGGTGTTTAGAGCTCCAGGGTTCTGTTGCTCTTTCCCCTAGGGCTGGAGGGGGCCCCGGGGCGGGGGGGGGATGTGCACCATGAGGTCCTAACCCCTCCCCCTCCTCTGTTGCAGCCGGATATTCAGTTCTGGGCTGGAACCATCCAGGCTTTGCTGGAAGCACGGTGAGACCCTCTCTGAAATCCCTTTCTTTTCCTGAATTGTGGTCTGTCCCCCCCTGATCAGCCACTGGAGTTAGGGAAAGGGGTGTATATTTTCTGGAGGGGGGCTCCCACTCACCTGTCACCTAGGTGCCGGAGCAGGAAGTCAGACCCCTCCTCTCGCAGTGGGGAGGGGCGGGCAGGCTGGTTTTTGGAGAGTGCAGCCCCTCCCACCACACTTTTCTTCTGCACCCTCCCTGTCTGCTGCAAGAAGAGTCCATGCTCAGAGCAGGCAAGTGACCCAGGTGGCCTTTGGTGCTGACTCACTCCTGCCTTTGCCCTTCCTCCTGCAGGGGGTGCCATTTCCTCAGAATGAGGCCAATGCCATGGATGTGGTGGTCCAGTTTGCCATCCACCGCCTGGGCTTCCAGCCCCAGGACATCATCATCTATGCCTGGTCCATCGGCGGCTTCACTGGTACCAGCCTACCTCCTGCCCCCCTCCTCCCAATTTGTGCCACCCCTACCCCACCCCAAGGAGAGGTAGGGAAGTGCACTGGGGGCCTGGCAGTGGGGTCGAGGCTTAAGGGAAGAGAGGATGGAAGTGGGATATCTGCGTGGGTCTGGAAGATGGTATCCTATTTCTGTACATTCCCATTTCCTTCCACTCTTATGCCCATTATTTTCTTTAAAAGATTTTATGTATTTATTTGAGCGAGAGAGCCGGGGGGAGGGGCAGAGGCAGAGGGAGAGAGAGAATCCCAAGCAGACTCCCCACCGAGTGCAGAGCCTGACACGGGGCTCAATCTCACCACCCCGAAATCATGATCCAAGCCAAAACCAAGAGTCGGATGCCTAACCGACTGAGCCACCCAGGTGCCTCTCTTTTGCCCATTATTAAAAGAAGCAGACCAGGGTCCTGGGCAGGGGGGGATCAGGAAGTGAATCTTTCCTCTGCACATAGTCTTCGATGCACTTTGATGTTCTCTCTCCATCCTTTCCTGATAGTGCCTTGGCCAAGTGACGTGAGGGGTTAGGGGACACCTGGGGCTAACCTAGTAGGGAGGATGGCGCCAGCCTGTAGGGTCAATGGGACAAGGGTGGGGTGGTGGGCAGGAGCCCCTCGGTCCTCACCCTTCTTCCCTGTCCTGGTACCAGCCACGTGGGCAGCCATGTCCTACCCAGACATTAGTGCCGTGATCCTGGATGCCTCCTTTGATGACCTGGTGCCCTTGGCCTTGAAGGTCATGCCAGATAGCTGGAGTGAGTGCAGCTCCCAGGCCTGCCCTTCCAGGGAAGGGGTGGGCTGGAACTGGGAGCTTAATTCTAACTGGAGATGGATCCTTTTGCTGTGGGTGGGGAGTGGGTCACCCCATTGTTGAGAAGCAGGAGGACTCCCCTGTCTGGGGCCTCAGTTTTCTCTTTCTGTGAACAGTGGGGACCTTTGTTTTGGGCAAGGGCTTTGTCTTTGTCATCGCTTCACTTTTATCCCACTCCAGGGGGCCTGGTGACCAGGACCGTGAGGCAGCATCTCAATCTGAACAACGCAGAACAGCTGTGCAGGTGAGGGCAGGCCAGCACGCAGCATGTAGCACCCTCCCCCACCTCCCCCTGGGCAGGCTCTGCTGGGTATTCTGGCAGATCTCCCAGTAAGGCCAGACTTCGGGCAGCGCCCAGTCTTCAACATTTCCTCACCTCTGGGTGATGGGCTAGCCCATGGGGCCCTGTGCAGCAGGGGGTGAGAAGGCAGCCCGTGGGGGGTGGGTAGCCAATTGTCACCATCTCCCTCTGAGCACTCCCTCTCCACAACGCTGTCCTCTGAAGGTACCAGGGCCCTGTGCTGCTGATCCGCAGAACCAAGGATGAGATCATCACTACCACGTGAGTGCCTGGGAGCCTCTGCCCCCCTGGATCCCAGACGGAGCTAGGAAGTTGCCCCTCCCGCCTCTGCCCGCCAGAAACCTGGGTATCCAGACCCTTCCTCCCCAACTTAAGCCCCTCCAGTGTCCATTCTTCCCACCCCCAGGGTTCCCGAGGACATCATGTCCAACCGAGGCAATGACCTCCTGCTGAAGCTCCTGCAGTATCGGTGAGGGGGGGTGGGGGGGTGGGGGGGGGGTTGTACATGTGTGTGCTGACACCGCACAGCAGGGAGGGAGGGAGGAGGGTTTAGGGGTGAGGAGCGAAGGGAGTTGGGTCCTGACCTCCCATCCCGGTGCTCCCTCTGTAGGTATCCCCGTGTGATGGCAGAGGAGGGTCTTCGAGTGGTGAGGCAGTGGCTGGAGGCCTCCTCACAGCTGGAGGAAGGTGCAAGGGGATGCCGTGAGGCCTTTGGGTGGGGGCGTGGCAAGGCCAGGTCACTGACGGGCGCTCCTCTCTCTCCCTGAGCAGCCTCGATCTACAGCCGTTGGGAGGTGGAGGAGGACTGGTGCCTATCTGTCCTCCGCTCCTACCAGGCAGAACACGGGCCTGACTTTCCCTGGAGTGTGGGTAAGGAGGTCCTGGGGCAGGAGAGGGTGTCGGGAGGAGTCCAGGAGGGGGATGAGTACCCGGATGTATGGCCCCTGTGTGAGCGCCTCTTCTCTGTAGGGGAGGACATGGATGCAGACGGAAGGCAGCAGCTGGCCTTGTTTCTGGTGAGCTAAGGGGTGGCAAGCAGGAAGGGGGTGCCGGGACGGCCAGGGGGCACGTGTGGGGCTTGGGGACAGCATCGGAAGTGGCAGCTTGTAGAGCGTGGGTGGTGGTTTCAGGGGCCATGGAGATGTTTGGTGGTTGCTGCTCACCGCAGTGCTCTGCACCCCACCTGTCCTGCCCTCTTTGTTCAGGCTCAGAAGTATCTGCACAACTTTGAGGCCACACACTGCACCCCGCTCCCAGCCCAGAACTTCCAGATGCCCTGGCACCTCTAGCGACCACAGTGGGACTCGTTCTGAAAGAGTGGGACAGGAGGAGACAGGAGGAAGGATCCTCTTATTTGTGATTCTCTGTGTTCATGTTGCTGTTTATAGTTTGTGGGAAGTGGGGGGACTGTCCCCCTTCTCACTGCCCTCTTGCACGTTTCCCCTCATCCCTCTGGCAGTACCTAACCTTTCCCAACACGCAGCCTGCATTCGATGGATTATTCCTAATAATTAATAAAAAGGTATTTTTTCTACAGTCGGGCTAATTGTTTGACTTCCCAAATGTCCAGGAGCCTGGGGCTGGTAGTGGGGACAGCTGAAGCCTCAAGGGGCTGGGATTTGGGGAACCCAACCCCAGCCAGCCAATTTAACCCTCCCCATCCCTGCTGTTCCCCCAGGCCTTCAGACCCCAACTTGAACTGTCCTCATGCAGTGGGTCCCCACGCCTCCCCGTTCACTGGTCTGTCTAGTAGTATCACCACGTACAACCTCCCCTGCCCACGCTTTGTTGCTTACAAAGTGTTTTTCTAGTACCTGATTTCCCCTACTCAGGAATCTTCTACGGATTTCCAGGTTCAACCTGCATGGCTTCACCATCAGTACCCCCAGTGTTCCTTGCTCAGCTCTTGCTGTTCCCATGGGGAGTGAGGAACAGCCCACTCCTCGCGTCTTAAGCAGCGAACCCTGCACACCTCCTCACCGTATCATCAAGCCTTTTGTTGCAATTCAAAAACAGGGCCTTCCAGGGCCTGAGGCCTGGGCGCCAAGGGCTTATGTTCTCCCAGAGCCACATTTCACCGTTCTGGACAGCTATTAGAATAAAATCCTTAGGTTGAAGCTGAGGAAATTGGTTTCCTCTAAGTTCTGTCCTATTTCCAATCCTTGGATTTCATGGAACGGAATCAGTCCTTCTCCCACCCATCAGTATGTTCCCTGGCCACCTCCTTCTTTGGGAACCTCTTTTCTAGATGAAACTCCCCCAGATTTACCCCCCTTGGCCACTGTTGTGAACAAGCTTAACATGGGCAAGCAATAATGCTCTGATGTCCTAGATGGCCTCTGGCTAATTTCAGTGTCTCCTGAACCCCACGGCATGAAGCTCCTTCTGCATTCTCTGGGGCAGGAGCATACTGAGTCTCCACTGGAAGGGTGATCTCTGATATGACACCTGGTACTTGGGGTTAAAAGAGAGGAGGTGGCCACAGCTCCAGAATGTTCCACTTTTAGCAAATACTGGAGAGTTGATGCTGGCACTCTGCTCCTCTGTCCCGTCCCAGGGGGCAAACAGGGTGGGAAGTGTGGAGCATGAAGCTGTAGGACCAGTTGCCCGGTTCTGAACTTCACCCTCCCTGATCCACCAAGACAGTTAGTTAATCTCCTGGAAAACAAGTCTGTTCAGCTAAGTTAACCTCCTTGAATGCAAATAGGGGGCACCTAGCCCCACCTCCCACACCCTGGAGACAAGGGACTCCCCCTTCCTGGCCATGGCCACTAGGGACTCTATTGACCTACCTCTGCCACCACTTCCCCCTACCCCCTTCTTCCTGCACATACTATAAAGAACAGTGGATGTCATGAGGAGCCCTTGGATATATTTAGTGGATGGGGAGGGGGAGGTTTAACATTTGAATTCTGGACCCCCCACACCCACCCAGGGGCCTCAGTCTACATCCTTAGATCACTCCCCACCCGATAAAGCTCACATCAGCTGTTTGCTGAACAACCCCCACCTGGGGTGGGACCAGCTCCCTGTCCACTCCTCCTCACCCTATATAGCAGGGTTCCAACAGTCTCAGGAGAACATCTGAGATGCAGATCCCACATCTGCTGGGGCTTTGGACCTTGCTTTAATGGGCACCAGGTAAGGCCCGGACGGCCAGGCGTCCCCGAGGAGCTGGGCACACTGGGAGAGAGGATGGAGGCTGGGACAAAGAAGAATTAGCACCTGAGCAGGAAACCTGGGAAGGAGAGGTGGGCCCTGGGCTGGACCGTCCCTCATCCTTCCCTATCTTAGAGGCTGCCAGAGTCGGCTCTGGGCTCCGCGTTTGGGCTGAGGATTTGCTCCACTTCCCCAGGAGGCGCAGGTGTCTCCTTCTCGGCTGTCACAAGTGGGTGAGGGCCAGGTACCTATCCACTCATTCATCCAGCCACTCAACAAGCCATCCCAACACCCTGAGGAACCAAATCATTCATTTTTTTCATTCATTTATATTCGGGCTAAAGATCGCTTCTCGAGTTCCTCTCCCAGACCGCCTGGTCTAGCCGGTCGGCTAACAGAACTTGGCTCTCGTCCAGTTCAATCATCTATGGCCCCGCCCCTTGTCGGCCCCGCCCCGTTCCCCTGAAGGTGGCATTCGGCCCTCAGGCCCCACCTCCTTTGTTTCGTCACTCGGCGGCTTACTCCCAGGCGTCCCTTGTCCCGGGGGAGCGGCACTCAGCCCAGATACCGCCCTCCGCAGGTGTCACCATGGCGACCACAGCAGCGCCCCGCCTCTTCACCCCGGGAAAGCCTCCTTGGAGCCCGTCACCGTGGCAACGAACTCACGAGGCTCTGCCCGCGCACTGGCCGCGCCAGGTCGCTTAGACTGGGGAGTAACAAAACGAAACAGGGGCAGCATTGATGGCCGTGAGGCCACGCCCCTTCCGAAGAACACCTCTCCCAGCGCCACCCAGCCCAGCGCCGAAATACCACTCGTGTCTTCCCTCCCGCAGCGCGCACGGCTATGGGCTCTAACTCCACAGCGAGTCTTCCCGGACCTCTCAGGGTCACTCCTTCAGGGAGCCCAGCCTCAGCTACCCATAACTCCCTAGTGCTTGGACTTAGTTGCGGTTATATTCGAGAGAGGGGTTCCGAGGACGCTGTGAAATTCCCTTCTAACTCCCTTTTGCCCCCTTCGCTTCAAGAGCAGCCCCCGCTCTCTGATTCTCTGTCGTTCATTCAACAGACATTTCGGCTGTGCCGGGCGGCCCTCCCACCAACTTCATTACTCTGACTTTTCAATAATACATTTTTCTTATTTCATTCATCCCAACGCTGTTGGGAGCGCAGTGGCGTGTATTCCTTTCGTGTTTCTTCTTTCCCGTGCGTCTTCCTTGGCGCGAGTCTCCGTCCCTTTCTTCCCATCTTCCCCATCAGCACCCGAGGCCGGATGATTCTTGGATGGTCCGGGACTGTAAGCAGGGAGCCCTCCTGCAGCGCCGCACCCCAAACCTCCAGACCGAAAATTGGAGCAGGTGATTCGCTCCTTTACGCCCAGCTCTTCCCACAGCCCACCCACACTTAAAGTGAAAACCCTGAGGGGCGCCTGGGTAGCTCGGTTGGTTAAGCGTCTGCCTTCGACTTGGGTCGTGATCTCGGGGTGCCGGGATCAAGTCCCGCATGGGGATCCTTGCTCATTGGGGAGCCTGCTGCTCCCACTGCTTGTACTGTCTCTCTGACAAATGGATAAATAAAATCCTCAGAAAAAATAAAATAAAATGAAAACCCGGAGTCCCTCAGAGAATGACCTGGAGAGGGGCATGCAAAGAGTCCGCCGGGCGTAGGAGCCGGGCAGGCCACGCCCCCCGCCCCTGGCAGAGGTGGTGGGCGGGGCGCCCGGGACGCCCACGGCCGCTTATTGGTTGCTGCGTAGCCTCCTACCTGGGAGGGTTGGTGGCGCCGCAGCGCCGCCTTCCGGGGAAGCCTCGTAGTGCTCTGGGTGTCCGTTAGGGGTGGATGAGTGGGTCCGACGCGGGCATGGCTTTCCCAGGTTTTCTTCCCAGACGCTCCCCGCCGAGAACCGAGCTCGGCCTGGGGGCCGCCCCCGCATCCTCCTGGGAGCCTTGAGGTGCAGTCAAGCTCGGAGAGCGAGCGCACGGCGCCGGAGCCTGTGGGCGCCGGAGATCAGAGCCACTGACCTGCAGCTGAGCTTAGGCGGAGCGGGGGAAGGGGGGCGTAAGAAAAGGTGCTGGCCAGCCGGAAACCCCACAGAGGCCACTGGACTGAATAGGTCACTGGGGACCCAGGTGTCCTCAATTTGGGATTTCTTACCGTTCCACGTTTTCCCCATCTTGGAAAGTGGTACCACCAATCATCTCCTTGTGCAAGCCTATCCCCCCACCTTCCTTCTTTCCATATTCAGTCTAACTCCAAATCTGTCCAATTAAGTAAGTGTCTTCTAAGTAAGTGTCCGATTCCTTCATGTCGGCTCCTGCCTCTCTTCTGCTAGACCAGGCCGCCATCTTGTGACTGGACTCAGGAATAGCTTCCCAACTGGTTTCCCGGCCTCTGCAGTCTTTTACAAACAGAAATCTGATCTTGTTGCTCCTTTGGTCAGTGCCTTCGACTTCTCAGGCGCTCCCGGGAAGCACTTGTCTTCTCCCCCCACCACCACTCCCCATTATTCCTTGTTGTCTCCCCCACTAGACTGCTCTGTGAGGGCAGGGATTTTGTGCAATGTTGTATCCCCAACACCTGATAGCGTGAATAAACTTACGTAGATTAAATATGAAAGAAAGTTTCCCTCTCATTCCCCTCTTGCCAGGGTTCTGTCCCCAAGGCAGGATATTAGGCCTTAGAGTGGTCATGGCTGAGGACACTCTGTCTCTCTGGCTATCCTGGCACTGATTTCCACCCCGAATGGGTGTTACCTTCCTCTTGGCCAATTTCTCTTCCACCGATATAAGCTCCAACTGGAGGCTGGTGGGCAGTCATGCATTTTATGGCAGGCCCTGCAGGTAGCCGGAGTATGGGGGCCCTGGGCCTCCACAGCAACCCCCAAGCCCTATACATGATCCTTTTAATAGCGCTGGTCATGATGAGCTTGGTGTTTGGTAAGTGGCTCTAAGGGGTCGGAAGGGTCTCCTGGTCTGCTGGGTAGAGAAACCCACAGACACCAGGTGTCTGGGTACATCTGCCCAGGATACTCAGGTAAACCCAGGCAGGAGGGAAGATGGGATGGATGGCCTTGATGGGATAATGCCTAGGGACTGGGAATGGACTAATGTTCACTCTGAGGGAGATTTCTAGTTATCACCCCAGGGCCGTCTCAACAGCAGTGAGATGAAGATACTGAAGGGACCCCATTCAAATCAGGGCAGTGCAGAATAGGGAGGGTTCCGGGAACATGCTAAATGACAGAACCAGCACCTACAGAGTAGAACAAGCCTCAATCCAGCCTGATAATCTCCTCACTTGACTGCAAAACGCCACCTGTGTAGAAGGAGGATTCAAAGTGTTTGTTCAGTATCTGCCTCACACTAAGTGCGCCGCTGGGTCTGGGGACTCATTAACATGTGGTCTGGGCCTGGGACCAGAGGAAGAGGGAAGTGTATATACTCGTAGTTGGGGAGGGCTTTGGTGACAGAGTTTAATATTAGAGTCTTTCCAGTGAAAAGACCACCAAAGAATGTGGTGGTGGGCTGCTTGAGGTCTGTCTACAAAGTGCAGACTCTTCCTATCCTGTCATAATGCAGTCTTGTTTTCACTTCTTGAACATTACAGATTAAGAAAGCATATTAAAAAGCAAGTCCATAGGGGTGAGGGACTGTAAAACCAAGTCCCAGAGGAAGAACTGTCCTCACTGAACTGCCCAAAGCTGGAATGAGCTGCCCCTGCCTCACCTTTGAACTTAGAAGCTTGCAGAGTGCTGGGCACATGTTAGCACCTCAAATACATGTTGAATGAGTGAATGAATTCCTTAATGAGTTCCTTATTTCAGGAGGTGTAAGAGCAGAGAATGGAGATTTTAACAAGGCCTCTGGTAGAGGATTAAGCCAGATGGTTTTCAAGAATTGGCGATCTTACGGTTTTCTGAGATGGGGAAGTGGGGAGGGGGTTGACCGGCCAGGAAATTAGGTGGGTTTGGAGTCAGTGTTTGTCTGTGTTCTAGGTAATTTTGATCCTGAACCCCCTCATCCAGTTCAGCTCCCCAAATACCTGCGCTGCTATCGATGCCTCTTGGAGACCAAGGAGTTGGGATGCCTTCTGGGATCAGACATCTGCCTCGCCCCGCCTGGCAGCAGCTGCATGACTCTCCTCATAAAGAACAGTAAGCTGCTTATCTTTGGCTCAGCCCATCCCCAAAATGTGTGTCTCGGCTGTACCCCATGTCGGGTTCCTGCTCCCATCCTGGTCTCTCTTTCCTTACCTTCAGAGCCATTCTCTGTCTCCGCTTCCACGCTTCTGTTCCCTCAGCCTACAGCTGACCGGCTCCCGCCTTCCTTACAGCACCCAGCCTTGTGGGGGACCCTTGTGATCACCAGCTCCCCCAGCCTGTCCTCAGGCTGCCTTCTCCCTGCCTGTCAGCCACAGTTCCTGCAGACATCTCTGGCTCGTCCACTGCTTCTTCCCGGTCTCCTTCCCTGGGTCTTGCCTTATTCTCCTTGACCCTTAAGGGTTCATGTCCACCAAAGTTTGGGCCTTAGCTGTCTTCTTGCTTTACTCTTCCCAGAGGATTTGCTCTGCTTCCTCCTGAATTTGAATGTTAGGCCAAACTGTCATGTCAAATGGCGCTCTGGAGAGCAACACCTCATTTTTCAATTTGCTGAAAATTTACTACATTTCCCTGTTTCTCATGCCTGCTCTTCCACACAATGCCTCACACTTTTCTTTTTCTTCTCCTCTTTCTTTCTCTCTCTCCCTCCCTCCCTTCCTTTCTTCTTTCTTTTTCTTTCAGCTGGGTGCCCCTCCCTTACCCTTTTTAAAACACAAAACATGTATTGTATGCTAGCACTATTCTAAGCACTTACAACCCTCTGAGATAGGTATTGTTATTACTACCCCCCCCCCATTTTGCAGATGAGGAAACAGAGGCACAGAAAGGTCAATACCTTGCCCAAGTCTCCTAGAAGCTGAGTCACAGTTTGTGTGCTCTTAAACAACTACAATACTCTTAAAACACTACAGAGATGGTGCTCTTAACCACTACATGAAATTACCTTCGAATTCAAATTCAAGTCTTTTTATTACACTTCTTAAACATAGATATGGTCCAATGTCAGAGTATTCAAGCATATCAAAGAGAAGCCTCTCCCAACTTCTCCTTATTTGGTCCCGGCCGAAGTGCTGGTCCCGCCTCCCCAGCAAGACCAAACTCAGCCCCCTCCAACCATCACTGTATCTTGAGTGGCTCTTTCCCACTAACCTTCCACAGAATTCATAGCTGGTGACTCCCTGGCATTCCCTGCCCCTGCCCAGTTCCAGAAATCTGCCTTTTGGGGGACCAGGGAAGAGTGTGGGGGCAGTGATGCTAAGTCCATATGGAGTGACAGGATGGTGGGGCTTGGGGCTGTGCCTGGGACCTGGGATCTCTGTATCACTGGTTGCTGCCATCCTTCCCCAGACAGTGGTTCTGACATCATGGTGAGTGACTGCCGCCGCAAGGAACAGATGAGTGATTGTTCATATACCCACTCTTCTCCAGTGTTTGGCTTCTGGATATTTTCTCGATGCTGCTTCCGGGAGTTCTGCAATAACCCCCAGAACAGAGTCTTCTATATTCCTTAGAATTTCTCTAGAGACTTTTAAGAATAAAATCCTGCCAGTCGCCTTTCATCTTCCTGATTTCCAGCTGGCTGGCACAGCCAGAACAACTTCCAGTTCTTTCTACCAGCCCTCCCAGCCTCCCTCAAGTTACTGGACCCCAGCCCTATCTGCCTCTTGTTTGACACCCCTCGACACCCCTTTTCCCACTCTATCCCTCCCCCAGGCTCCCTCTCCAGAAGTCTCTGAGTTTTGCCTTCAAGTCCTCACAGTCTGACAGCTTTTCTCCTCTCTTCTCCCACCTCTTGGCTGCTCCTTAGCCCAGCTTTGCCCCTTCTCCCACCATGGGCCTCTCTCCCCTCAAGTCCCCAGGTATTACTCCCGAATACATTGGTGTGCAAACTATATGGCTTGTCTGTGTCTTCTAGTGGTGGTGGAGACCGAGCTCCTGCCTGACTGCCCTGCTGTGGGGGCGGGTAAGGGGCTCTCAGCTCTGCTGAGCTCTGCTCCTGCCCCAACTCCATGTCTTGGATTCAGCTCTAGGCACAAAAAAATGAAGAGGAACCAAAGCGCTCCTGCAGGGAAGGCTGGAAGGGCAAGGGGCATCCTTGGCAGTGGGGTCAAATCCAGGACTGTGTGAGAACTGGAGGGGAGGTCCACAGGGGGGAGAGGTGCTGGTGGGAGCGGAGCTGTGAGAGGCCCAGGCCCAGGCCCGGGGCGGAGGGGGGGGGGCAGGACGCTTTATGGAAGAGCCGCTAGGTCTCGTGGAGCCCTGGCCTGACCCCAGGCTCAGCTTCCCTTTCAAGGATGGTGTGGGAAGTTACTGCAGAATTTTGGGCCTTGCGTTCCTCAGCCTCTGAGACCGTCCTCCACTTTTACTTGCTACAACTGTATAAACCTAGACTTTTACACTGAAGTCAGAGGTGATGGTGAAAAGTGGGCCCAGAGAGGGGGCACCCTGAAGGTTTGGACCTATTTTTGTACCTCCAACTGTTCCCTGACCTACAAATTAATATCGGTGCTTCCTGCCAGAGCACAGGCCATTAAAGGGGCCATGGAACTCAGTTAACATATGTGCAAAATGTGTAAGTGAAAATATATGCTGTATGATGCCATTTGTTATCCAGCACAGACAGAATTCCTCTAAACAGCTACAACTCAGGACAGTGGCTACTGCTGAGTTGGGAGACATGCCTGGGAGGGCACACAAAGGCGGCTTTGGGTGCTGATAAAGGCCTTTATGTGGACTTGAGAACCGGTGACACAGGTGTGTGGTTTACAAAAACTCAAGTTATGGTGTATGCAAGCTTCTGTATGTTTTGCTAAAGAGGTTTAAAAATAGGCCAAAGGGGCACCTGGTTGGCTCAGTTGGTACAACGTATTGCTCTTGATCTTGGGGGCATGAGTTCGAGCCCCATGTTGGGGATAGAGATTACTTTATTGTTTTTTTTTTTTTAAAGATTTTATTTATTTATTCACGAGAGACAGAGAGAGAGAGACAGAGGCAGAGGGAG
The DNA here is from genome assembly GCF_002201575.2 of Neomonachus schauinslandi. NCBI lineage: Eukaryota > Metazoa > Chordata > Mammalia > Carnivora > Phocidae > Neomonachus > Neomonachus schauinslandi. The sequence goes on from NC_058410.1 coordinate 118,027,595, forward strand.
AAGCAGGCTCCCCGCGGAGCAGGGAGCCCGATGCGGGACTCGATCCCAGGACCCTAGGATCATGACCTGAGCCGAAGGCAGACGCTTAACCGACTGAGCCACCCAGGCGTCCCGAGATTACTTTAAAAAGTAGTATAGAGGCACTTGGTGGCTCAGTTGGTTAAGCATCTGCCTTCAGCTCAGCTCATGATCCCGGGGTTCTGGGATCGAGCCCCGCCCCAAGCTCCCTGCTCAGCTGGGGGTCTGCTTCTCCCTCTCCCCCTCCTCCCTCAAATAAATAAAATCTTTAAAATTAAAAAAAAATAGTAGTAATAATAAATACATGCATACACAAACACCACCATCTGTATCTTTGTCCCTAAGGCATGTGTCTATTTTGGAGGCTCTAATTTGCACCTGTGCACACACTCACATGCGTTCTTTCAATCCTATGAAGTACTATTCCTCTTTGACAGGTGACCAAGGTAAGGTAGAGAGACCAACTTAGCCAAGTGGCAGAGGAGCCAGGATTGGGTCCCCCAACCACAAAGCTGCACTACTTTTCAGAAAAAGGTTTCACAACCCCAGCACTGGTTTACAAGACTCAGAAGGGCAGGCACCTAGCTGTACTCATTAACACTAAGCTCAAAGCAGTGTGTTTATTGCATGTATGGAAAGTTATGAATATTCATTATTGCTTTCTGTATGCTTGTAGTTTTTCAAATGACGTATTAAAATGAAAGATCGAACCACTGCAGCTCCAACCATGTATCTCTGAACATCCCCCATGCCCCAACCTAGCTCCCTACTGAGGGGTCCTGGGTGCCAGGATCCTAAAAAGAACCACCAACAGGCAAGAACCCAGATCCCTCAGCACCAGGTAACTCTGAGATACAGACCTGGGCCCTTTGGTTTGCTCCCAAGTTTTCCTGGTTCAAAGAAGAGTTTTCCACCTCTGTTAGATGGAAAACCCTGACGTAACCTGGGTTTTAACTTTCTAGGTTTTGTTTCTAGGGCAAGTTTTTTTTTTTTTAGTTCAAGATTTTAAGTAATCTCTACACCTAACGTAAGACTCGAACTTACAACCCCAAGCTCAAGAGTCGCATGCTCTACTGACTGAACCAGCCAGGCACCCCTGTGGGTTAAGTCAAAAGCTGAGAGAAGTCATAATCCTCATAGCGGAACAGATCTCTAGCCAAGCAGAAGGTGGGATGGATAAAGGCTCTCAGGGGACAAGCCATGAGGAAGCCACAAAGGTCAAGTGGAATGTGCCAGGCTGTAGATGGTTTGATCCCCATGCCCAATCAACCTTCGTTCACTGGTCTATACTTGCCCACACCTGAGCCTGACCCCATAAACAGTGTGACACAGACTTAGCCCAGTTCATTTATTGTGGAGGTTGTGGAGAGCAAGCAGATGTGGAGCAGAGCAGGCCAGACCCTCGTCTCTCCTCTCCCCTCCCCTGGCATCTACTAAAGTGGGTGTCAGGACTCAGTGATGCAAAGTGAGGCTGAGGAGGCCAGGGACTGCAATGAGAGGAGAGAAGCAGGTGACCAGGGCAGGGGTGGGGGTGGAGGGAGTGAGGCAGAGACAGCACAGTGCTAGTCAGAAAATGTGCACGGAAGTCTCCCCTTCATTCTTCTTGCTGCAAGTTCAGTCTGGGTCTTAAGATGGGCATAGGATGTGATCTACAACCAGATCTGAATGGAGGCAGCAGTGACCAGATTGCCAGAGGACTGGAAAGATGAGGGGGATGACGGACTCCGGTGACAGGAAAGGACACGAGGAAGCCACTATGCCTTCCCCAGGCTGGCCTAGGCAGACTCTAAACTCATTATTTTCTACGAGGTCCAGCACCACCGGTTTCTGGGAAAGAAAAGACACCAAAGCCATAGTCACGCTGGAAGTACAGAGGAAGGGAGGCCAGAGAAATCAGAGAGCAGAGAACATGGGTGTTTTAAGAGGGCAGCGCAGGGCTGTGGTGTTAGAGGAAAGATGCTGGAATGCAGTGAAATCCAGGAAGGCTAAGGCATCAGGGCGCAACCCAGGGAAGAACCAAAAGTCCCGAGCTATTGAGGAACAAATATATGCGACGCAGGTCAGCAATGGACAAGTTCAGGTTCAGGGGCAGGATGGCTGGGGCGTCCAACCCTTTGGGCTCCTTCCCAGCATGGAAGCTACGGAGGGGCAGTGAGAGATTCAGGGCCTGGTAGAACCAGTGGATCTGGGACTCGGACAGGGGCAAGGCCCAGGCCCCAGCCGGGGGATCAGGTGGGGAGCTGTGGAGCTGGGGGCTGGACCAGGAGTTGCAGTAATCGTACTGGCAGCACTGGGCCTGGTACCAGTACTCCGAGAAGTAGGTATTGCGTTTTTCTTGGCAGCGGTAAGAATTATACTGTCCACAGCCTCGGATGAAGAAACGAATCTTGGTATCTGGAGAAGAGGGAACAGCTAACTAATAACCCCCGCTGCCTCCCATAGTCCCCAACCCTGTTATCCTTACCCCAGACTCTCCCCATCCCTCACCCAGACCTGACTTCCATCCCAGACTCCTTCAGAAGGGGCCAGAGAAACTGGCTCAGTGGATCCCCCAGAACCCTCAACTCCTCCTTCCAGGATCCTGCTGTCTTCCTCTTGCACCCCAGGCCCTAAGCAGCCCTCGTCTGAGAGGAAAGGAGACCAAGCCATGGGCTATTCCAGCAGCAGCCCCTTCCTGGGGCTTGACTCACCATAATAGATGGTGATCACCATACATGGTGATGGGGTGCTGATGGTGCACTTCTCTGAGCCTGAAATGCACCCTGTAGAAGGGTCTTCTAAGAGGCAGAGGTGGCAGGTCCGGACTTCAGGAACAGGGGCTGGGGAAGCAGAAGACAGGAGGGATGCGAGTGTTGGCTCATTCCAAGTTCTCTGCCTTGCCCGTGAACCAGGGCTACAGCCCCACACCCTTCCAGGACTCAGTCACTTCTCACTCCTTGCCCCTGGGCCCCACTTACCTTTTGCCACTGCGAAGCCCACGATGACCAGCACACCTACAAGCATATGGGCCTTCATGATGGAATTCCGGGGAGAAGGCAGTCCTTGGGGGGTATCCTGAAACCGACCTTCCTGTGACCCAGCTCCTTGATCCTGAGCTGCAGGGTGGTTTTGACAGTTTGAGCAGGAGCTGTAGACACAGAGCTATGTTCCTTGGCTGGGGGAGGAAGTTATTAACTTGGCTGGAGGACAGCGTGTCCTTACCCACAAGGTCGGGTTCCTGTACGTGGGAGCAATGGCCCAGGCAACACCTGGGCCTTTATCCAGTTGCCTATCTTTGTCCCTCGTGCCCTGAAAAGATCTATTCCCCCACCTCAAGGGTCCATGGGTCAGCTTCTGTCTCTGGTACCACATGCTGTCCTCCCCACACAAGAGAACTGTCCCTATTGTGCTGGCAAAAACTTTGGCCAGGGACCCTGGGGCCCCAGCCTTCTGAGATGAACATGTCTTAGCCCCCAGCAGGGGGCGCACAGACACCACCCGGCAGCAATTCTGGACCTTGTCCTTCTCTCCACCCCTTAATAGTTCTGTTTATTTCAGGACCACCTGCCCTGTAAAATCAAAACTGGAAGATGCTGTTGTTGATTATACTCCTTACGGTATAAATATACAGCCTTAGGTGGCCAAAAAAGAACAAATATGTCTCTAGACTTTGAAATCTGATTTTCCCCTGGGTCTTTTCCTTGTGGCTTTGCACATACTAGAAATTCTGCTCTACTGCTAAAAACCTCACCCAAATACACTGGGCACCCATCTGTGCTGGTTTTCAACTTGAGGAGGGTGGGCTGGGCCATGAGGGTCCCTGGAATCAAGCAGAGCAGCACCCTCCCATCCCCCAACCCCAAGCACCAGCAGACCAGCTCATGGCCTTTTCTTCCACTTTATTTCATATTCCCACCACAATAATGACTCCTTTAATTTAAACTAAAAACCATAGAGGGTTCTTGAAAGGGTGGCAGCAAAGGATCAGAGGTGTCAAAGACTGAGGGCCAAGTGGGATGGGGAATCAGCGGATCGTCTTGACTGGGCTCTTGAAGTTGCTGGCGGCTTGGAGCTGCAGCTGGTAGGCCATTGGATGGATCTTGAAACCGTAGAGCCTGCGCGGGGGCAAAGGTCAGAGAGGCAGCAGGGTGAGCCCCACCCTGGCCCTGCCAGTGGCCTGAGTTTCCACCTCCCCACCCCACTCTCCATGAGTCTGCTCAGTGCTTAAGGACCGTGGCTCCCAAACGGCTTCCCTCCAGAATATTGGGAAATATACCTTAAATAGCCATTAAAACTCAAATTCTAGACTACATGTAAACACACACACACACACGTATGTGATTGTATGTGTGTGTGTGTGTGTGCGGATTAGCACTTGTTTCAATATAATATCAAACTGTTCTTCCTGGTAAACATGATGTTCCAGGAAGATAAACCACACTTTTTCCTGGCAAACGGTTGAACAACCAAGATGATGACAGCTACCATTTAAATGGTACTTCAGGTGCCAAATGTTTTTCAAAGCAACTCACTATTTAAATATACCTTATCGGTCAGGTACTATCATCCCCATTTCATGGATAAGGGAACTGAGGCACAGGGAGGCAAATACCTTCCCCAAGGTTACTTGCTCTGGGAGAAGCAAACCTCAAGAAAGGACCATGCCCTGTCCTCCCTTCTCTCTGGGGAATCCCAAACCTTTCCTTTGACCCTGGGTGACTCTATCCCTGCTCCCCACCTGGGCACAAACTGGTTGGCGGGCCGCTTGGGCCGGTACTCGGGGTGCACCATGAAGAGCATGTGAGGGAAACCGGTGCCGAAGTAGGCGCCGTCCGTGTGATGGTGCCTCGATGACTTGGGTGTGTACACGTCCATGCACTTGGGGCAGTAGAGCTTCACCATGGCCTCACCTGGGATGTCCGAAAGGCCTGGGAGACAGCCAGACTCAGCAGGCCGGGCACCCCCAAACCTGCCCCACCTCCCTCCCAGACTCAGGCCCAGACTTGCTGAGCCCCAACTCTTTCCCAGGAGGACCGGCCATTTGACGTGGCCTCCTTTCCCTTCTCCAATACTCACCGATGGGAAGCATTGGCTGGTTCTCACAGTACACACGGGGACAGTAGCCAAAGTCTCCCTGCTGGTACTTTTCCAACTGAGGTGAATAAAATGAAAGGGGTTGGTGGGTAGGTGTAAGAGAAGAGGCAATCCCTTTGTCAGCCCAACCCATATTGCTCTGTCCTCCACTCCTGCCTTTCTGTCCAGAGACCCCTTCAAGCTGGCCCAAATGGGCCCTCATACTCCCCTGCTTCCTTTCCTCCAGTTAGGCAGGTTACAGACCATCAGAGCCATTCGCTGTTTGTTCCCTGAGGAAGAGGCAGACTGCAACAACTTCCTGTCCAAGGTCACGTCTCCCTCCCTGTAAACACCTCAGTCAGCACAACCCCAATTAGGATTTAATTCCCAGGCCCCGTATCTGGGGTTCTTCCCCTCTTCTCAGCCACATTCCTTGACAAGGTTGAAAACATGTGACTCCTCACTGCAGGAACCTCTGTTTCCCTTACTGCCTCAGAGGAGTCAAGGGGGAGCAGAGAGGCCTCACCATCTGGGCGATGCCACGGTTGGTGAGGATATAGCGGGCGTGGATCAATCCATAAAGCATCTCGGCTGCCTGCTCAATCAGGTCGCTCTGGTTGGGGTTGTCTTCCAGCTCTTCATCTGAAACATGGCCCCAGCCAATTGCAACCATTTGTCTTACAGCTTTCTTAGATGTCCCACTCACCTCCAGGGGCTACTGGCTACACAGTTTGCCTGGCACCCATCTTTGAACCACCCATCACCTGGGCATTTGACCCAGAAACCTGGGCCTCTGGCCCTTCCACCAACCCAAGGCAGCTCTGCCTTCTTTCTACACCTCTTTAGCCTTTACTTTCTTCTCTCCCTCTCAACTCTCTCAACAAATAAATGAAAGATATCAATACAGAAGATGAAATTCTAGACTAAAAGGTGCAAGGCAAAACAAAGAAACAGGAAATGAGACCCATGGGGAAACTAGCATTAGAGGATAGAACCAAATTACAGGATCAGAGTGCGGGTACAGGTGGTGTAAGTCACAAACCCAGGCAAAAGTCAGATGGGGGACCAAAATGAAGAACAGGACTTTAGATAAGAAGAGTCAGAGAACCAAAAGAAAATTTAGAAATTCAAGAAGCAGATAAACAAGAATATGAAAAGAAAAAACAAAACAAAACAAAAAACCCATTCACACACAGAACAACCCTGAAGGTGCCTCACCAGGCTCCAGGTCCAAGATCATGTCTAGAGCTTGTCGATAGTGAGGAACCTGCTCATTGAGTCCAGTGAGATTGAATTTGTCCTGGATGTAGTCTTCATCCACCTGTCAAGATGTGGAAGTCAAGAAGAAACCCATAGCAGAATCCTCAGCTTTGACCTAGGCACACTGCTCTAATTGATGCCTTATTCTCAACACAACTGCTTCTGTTTCCCCTCATTCCCCAATTCCAACTCAGCAGAACTACTTGAGTCTCTCTCCCCAGTTCACATATACTGCCTTCCCATAAAAGCTTTGGCTTTTCTTTTAAACAGCTACAACAATCTCCTCCTTAAAGAAACATTCCTTTCAAAAATCCCTGTTCCTACTCCTGCCCCCCATCCCTACAAATCAGTTTTGTCTTCTCCTTAGGGGCAGCTGGATCTCTAAGGAAAGTGGAGACTGCGGGTGCCTGCGTGGCTCAGTCGTTAACTGGCTGCCTTCGGTCATGAACCAGGGTTCTGGGATTGAGCCCCGCATCGGGCTCCCTGCTCAGCTGGAAGCCTGCTTCTCCTTCTCCCACTCCCCCCTGCTTGTGTTCCCTCTCTCTGTCAAATAAATAAATAAAATCTTAAAAAAAAAAAAAAAAGTGGAGACTGAACAGCTTGGGTCCTGTGGGCAGTTACAATCCTTTATATTACCAGCACACAACTTTGCCCATTACAAGACATTTTCACAAACAGCATTTTAATTCCAACAGGCTCCCAAAGTATGGACTACCAGTACCAGTCTGATAATAATAGTAATAATAATAATAATAATAGTAATAATAATAATAATAATAGTAATAATAATAATAATAAAGTTGACTTGTCCAATGCTATATAATAATAATATTAAAGTTGACTTGTCCAATGTTATATTGCTGAAGAATAACATGCTTGGGACTTGGGCAGTCTTGCCACTTCACAAGTTAATGAGGGGGGTTACTGAAGGGACTCTTCCTTGACAGGCAAAAGTTTCTATGGCAGCCTGTAAGAGAAGTGTGTGGAAGCTAAATATGTGGGAAAATACATAGCCAAACTTTGTGAGGAGATGGCTGGGAGATTGAGGAGAACTCACTTCACAGAAGAATTCATTGCCACGGAGCCCACAGAACCAGGAAATCCAGGACACCTCCTCTGAGCTGCTCATCTTCACGTCAGCTGGAGAAAAACAGAGTGTAAGTAAAGCCCAATCTCTCCCACCCAGCCTCTGGTATCCTCCCTCCTCCCACACTTTGCTCTCCAACCATGAAAGAGTTTGGGGCCACCTTTCCTTAAAAGATCCTAGACTCTGGAGCGCCCCTCTCCAGTTCCTGTTATTCACACCTTGGCCCCTTTTCTGAGATTAGAGATTCTCTGGAGTCCCATACTTTCGAGAAACCGACAGGTCTTGACCCACCAGTCTTACCCACACCCTTAACGCTCCCGAAGACCTGCCCCCTTCCTCTTCATGTCAACTCCGGCAGGGCCCTCGGCTCGAGATCCCTACCCCGCAGGTCTCTGCATGTCCCCGGCGCCTTTCCCAAAGGTTCCGAAGTTTATCCTTTCCAAGCAAAAGCTGGGCCCCTTTTTCTCTCACGGCCTGCGGGTGGCCGTGAGGGCCCTTTCACAGGAGTCCCCACATCCCGCCTCCGCCCCTCAGACCATCCCTCCCTCCCCCAGTGCCGGACCGGGTCACTTCCTTCCCACCCCCACATCAACGCGCGGAGACCCCATGTGCCGCGCCTAAGGACAGGGGACTCGGCGCGGCGACGACCTCAGACTCACCGGCTGGACGGGGACCGGGAACAGGGTGGGGGAGGGGAGTTGCTGCTTCCAAAGAACCGCGACGGCTACAGCGCAGGCCGCGGACCCGACCGCGGCAGGCGAAGTCGGGTGGGGGGGGAGTGGAAATTGGGGAGGGTGGGGAGAGGGCAACGCGCAAACGCCAAGGGTCGAGCGCCGCAGTGAACGCCGGGAAATGGAGTCCCCGGTAAAGAGAAACTGGCGAAGCGAGGGAAAGGCGAACTACGAATCCCAGGACGACTCACGAACGACCCTGGCGTCGCGAGGCCCATGAGCAAGACGCTCGGGGGCGGGGCGCAGCGGGGTGCCACCGGAAGCGGAAGCGCAGTACCCCCTTCTGGGCCAGGGAGTATGGGAAAGAGAGTCGTAGGATTCCGCGACTGAGGGGCCGAGAGGGGCGGGGAAAGGAACGAGGCTGGCCGCTGGTTTCTTATAGCTCCCCTCACGCAGCAAAGCTCGGCTTCAGGCGCTCGCCTGATGCCCAGGATATTGACCTCATCCCCGTCTAACCCACCGGGTCCTCATTGCCTGTCAAGCCTCTTACCCGAGTCAGGCCGGCCACTGGAGGCCCCGTCGGGGCCCGTGTTTCACCCCGGGGTGTGGTCTCCTCAGGCGGGAGGTGAGGCCGGGCTCCTTGCTGAGGGACGTGGGAAGGGTGGGATGGGCTGAGGTGAGCGGTGTGAGAACCGGGACGGCCCCGTGCGCTAACCTGAGGTAGCACCAGCCATTCTGCTGCTCGTCCCCTTGCACTTCTCCATTTCCTCTTAGGGCTTGAATGGGGCCTTCTGCTGCGGGCACTAAGTGTGACCTTCGAACCCTGGTCAGAATAATGGTGAGGGGCGGCGTGACGTTATTTCATTTCACAGCTTCGGGGCATTCCACAGGTTTCCTTCCGCCTCCTCAGAGCCTTTCTTAATTAACAGAGTGGTTTCGCAGCTCTAAAAAATGAGCTCGGAGCGGGGACCACGTTCGGGGAGGCGAAGGGCATTGTGGGGGCGTTATGTAAAAGTAGGACCCCAACCGACAGATCCTCTCTCCTCGCGCTACCTAGGCACGTGGCATTTTGAGCGGGTGCTATTGGAAAGGTCCCGGGGCGGGGAAGCTGAACCTGGCGCTTCGCACATGACTGAGCCCTCAAGTTATGTTTTGTGTTGGTGTTTTGTGTTTTTTCCAGTCACGCGTGCGTGTTCGGGTCGTGTGGCTATTTGATCGTCAGCTCCTTTGCTTAGAGTAGCCCCGTTTCGCCGTTCGGAGACCACAAAGTCACGGAGACTGGAGCTTCTCCCCCAAATCTGCTTACTTCTGTAGAAGCGTTAAAGTCTGTTTTTCTTTGGGAAGACCAGACCCCGACATAGGATCAGGGAAGATTTAAAGGGCAGTGCAGAGCCACCAAGGGATTGGCTTGCTTGTCTCATATTCCCTTTATCTAGTCTCATCTTTTCAGTTCTCCCAAAAGCCATGTCCAGGCCCTCCCTCATCACCTTCACCCCAGCCACCAACCCCAGCGACCTCTGGAAAGATGGGCAGCAGCAGTCACAGCCTGAAGAGCTGGAGCCCACCTTGGATGGGGCTGCAGCCCGGGCTTTCTATGAGACCCTGATTTCAGATGAGAGCAGTGTCTCTGAATCCCAGAGATCTCAGCCTGAACCTGCCAGTAAGAGAAAGAGGAAGAAGAGAAGAATGATGAGGGAAGCTGCTTCAGGAGCCTCGGGAGGACATGGACAAAGGAGATCCCTTGAGGCAGAGGACAAGATGACCCAGTGGATACTGAGGGCGGCTCAGGAGGGTGACCTGGCAGAACTAAGAAGGCTGTTGGATCCCCGTGAGGCAGGGGGAGCCGGGGGCAATATCAACACTCGGGATGCCTTCTGGTGGACCCCCCTGATGTGTGCTGCTCGAGCAGGCCAGGGGGCTGCTGTGCGTTATCTCCTGGGCCGTGGAGCTGCCTGGGTGGGCGTCTGTGAGCTGGGTGGCAAGGATGCTGCTCAGCTGGCTGAAGAAGCAGGTTTCTCTGAGGTGGCGCGCATGGTCAGAGAGAGCCATGGAGAGATGAGGAGTCCAGAGAACCGGTGAGGGGAAGCCTTAGCCCATGCCCATCTTTCAGTGTATTCTGCCCTTCCTAGCCACTCCACACCAGAGGCTCCAGAACAGAGCTAAAGCTTCTCTCCCTGATCCCCCAGTATAGGTTGATAAGGCAGTGTAATAGAGTGATAATAAACATGAGCTCCCTGGGTTAAAATCCTAATTCTACTACTTACTTGGGCAAGAACCAAATTTTTATGTGCCTCATTTTCCTTATCTGAGAAATGGGGGTATAAGAGCACCTTTGTTAAAGGGTTCTTAGGATTTAATGGGTCAATATACGTAAAGTGCTAGAATGATGCTTATCATATAATAAGCACTGTATACATATTAATTGTAGTCGTTGTTAAGCTTTGCCCAAGAACTTGAGGCCTGGTTGCCATTTCTCCTCCCAACTGTTCCCCTCTGGGTCCCTCATTGCTAAGTGGTTTGGAAGGCAATTTGTTTTTTAGCAGAAAGACTGGAAGGACTTCCCACCTTGCCACCCATCTGTGAGCCCTCAACTCTTCCCTGCCCTGAACTCTGTTCTCTTTTTTCCTCTGCAGGTCCCAATCCCCGTCCCTCCGGTACTGTGAGACCTGCAATGCCCACTTTCAAGACTCTAACCATTACACATCCACTGCTCATCTGCTGTCACTGCCCCGTGATCTCAGGTCCCCCAACCTGCCCCTTGGGGTTCCCACCTCCAGCCCAGGCTTCAAGTTGCTGCTGAGGGGAGGCTGGGAGCCTGGAATGGGGCTGGGACCTCGGGGTGAAGGCCGCACCAACCCCATCCCCACTGTCCTCAAGAGGGACCAGGAAGGATTAGGCTACAGATCAGTGCCCCAACCCCGAGTCACACACTTCCTGGCTCAAGATACTCGGGCCGTGGCTGGGAGGGAGAGAGCCCCTCGGGTGACCACACTGAGCCGGAGGGAGGAGAGAAGGCAGGAGGAGAAGCACAGGGCCTGGGAGCGGGATCTGAGGACATACATGAACCTTGAGTTCTGACCTTGGTAAGGTCTGATCCTGGTCTATTGCTGAAGTCTGAACTTGGACCTAGGCCCTTTGGCTTTTACTTCCTGGGGTCTGTCCAGGTCCCAGACCCTCAGATTTTAGTCAGTGGGCTCTGTCTTTGGGAGAGAGGAGCTGAGAGCTGAAAAATAAACCAAACTTCTTCCTCTTTTGTGTTTATTCTTTTTTTTTTTTTTAAAGATTTTATTTATTTGAGAGAGAGAGAATGAGAGAGAGCACATGAGAGGGGGGAGGGTCAGAGGGAGAAGCAGACTCCCCACTGAGCAGGGAGCCCGATGCGGGACTCGATCCAGGGACTCCAGGATCATGACCTGAGCCGAAGGCAGTCGCTTAACCAACTGAGCCACCCAGGCGCCCCGTGTTTATTCACTTTTCTGGAAACTTGAGGGAAAGCCGAACAAGTCTGGGGGCCACATGCAAGTCCCACCTGAGCCAGAAGGGGTAGCCCTTCCTGGTGCCATGATAGGGTCACCTCCCTGCCAGTCTGGTTCATTTCCAGGTCCTAGCCCCTGCCTGGAATGCCCCACCTATTCTTTCAGTCCCCTGAGCCAGGAATTGCCCAAGCTCTGTGCCAGTCTCACCTACCCCAGGAAGCGTCCCCTGACCACTGCAGCCAATTCAATCACTGTGTTTATTTTTTTCAATTACTGATTTTAAACAAGATCATACACTATATGCTAAGAAGAGAAGTAAAACATATTCCTAACCTAATTGCTTACAGCTAGAGGAGGCAGGCTACGACCGTGATCAAATATACAGTGCATGGTGATCTGGGAAGCCTGGGAAAGCTCATGGGGGTGATGAGAGTAGGTAGGGTCTTGCAGGAAGAGGCCAATGGGCTGGGAGGGCCTAAGAATATCCAGCCTCTACCATGATGTTGGCTGAACTAGAGCCAGCACCTCCCAGTGTACATTTTGGCCTCCCAAATGTAACCTTTAAGTCAAGGTTCTTTATTTTACTACCTGAAAACGCCTGAGGGCAGGAAGCACATTCTATTTGTCTACACTTGTCTCCCCTTCCCTTCTGCCGCTCATACCAGGTGCTGAGCCTAAGTAGAGCTCACTGTTGTCAGACCCAGGAAGTAAAATCTGCATGGAGGGGCAGGGAAGATCAGCACAAGTCCTACAGAAGCAGTTTGCTTTTCCGGAAAAGCCTTTCATGAAGTCATGGACATGAAAAGGAGGAGTTGGGGGTCGGGGTGGGGTGCAGGGAAGAACCAAAGGACGGGAGGCTAAAGGGAGCGGAGGAATTTAGGGGAGCACTAGCGCCCAGGGACCTGTGGGCGACGAAGATGGATGGCTAGGTTTATACTCCTGCCTCGGCCCTGCCAGATCTCGGCTGGCGCCCTGCTGAGTGGCGCGTACTAATGGCGCGGGGGCGCGGGGGGCGGTGGATCCGCAGGGTCCGCCCCGCGAACTGCGGGCTCCGCCCCCGTCTGTCCCTCCCGGCCCAGTGCAGCAGCTTCCGGGCTTTGCGGTTCCAGGCGGCCTGCTGAGGCCGCGGCCACGACGCCGGGCCCGGGAGGGGTCGCAACGCACAGCGCCCGGATGCCTGGGTCCCCAGGCAGGCCCGCGCTTGGCCTCGCGACGAGGATCTCCCAGGACATCTCTGGCCTGACCTTGCGGAGACCGCGTCTCGGCTGCGTGCTCGGGGACCGGTCGGGCCGTTTTGTAGGATTCATAGCTCTCTTAATCGAGAGAAGAGCGCTGCTGGCTGGAGTTTGCTGAACACCTCTCTCCTAACCCCCAGTAAGAGACTGCCTGTTCTTGAGCTCCCTTAGGTCAGCAGTTCAGGACTCTCCAGATTGGGAGCATCTGAGACCCAGGGCCACCTTCCTTCCTTCCTTCTTGGATGGAGCACCGCCTCTCCAGTTTCTGGGGCACCTTGGGGCGTGGCCTTGGTGAGTGAAACTTGGGGTGCTGCCTGCAGAAAAGGAGACCCCAGAAACCTAGGGAGGACACCGTGGAGGTGACCCAGGCCTTGTCAGGTCTTGGGGATTCTTGTCCTGAATCTTGTGTTTGGGGTGGTGGTGGCGGTAGTGGTGGTGGTGAATGAATTTGGATGTGCCTCCCTTCTTTACCTCAAAACTGAAAAGGAAACAAGCCACTTGCCACACTTGAGGCTGCAGGACATCCAGGGAAGTGGGGAGCCATTTCTGAATTCAGAGTAGGACTCACGAAACAGGTAACAGTTCTTCTGAGCTTGAACGGACTCTGGCTTCTGAGGAGACACTCAGCCTCCAAACCCGAGAATCGAAGCAGTTCCAGGAAGCAGCCCCAGAATTGGGGGGCTCACAACACATCCCAACCATGTTCCTGCGACGGCTCGGTGGCTGGCTACCTCGCCCTTGGGGCCGCCGGAAACCAATGAAGCCTGACCTGCCTACCCCAGAACTCAGACGAGTGGACAGCTCCTCTGAGAATTCAGGGAGTGACTGGGATAGTGCCCCAGAAACCATGGGAGATGTGGGGCCTCCCAAGACCAAGGACCCAGGGGCACGGAGGAGCTCTGAGGCTGCTCCAGAACCAAGTAGGGAGTCCCGAGATGAGCAACTGGGGAGCAACAGAATGGATTCCTTCAAGTGGGACAAGACTGTCTCTAACACTCAAGAGTCTGGGAGACTGGAGACTGGAGGAACCGTTCCCAAACGGGGCCGGGATCCTGTGGGCTCAAGTGGCACCAGACCTGGAGTGTCCCCTGAAGGGGAACTGAGCCCCCCTGGGCCAGAAGCCCCAGTGGAGAAGCCAGGGCGGCGTCAGAAGCTGCTGGGCTGGCTGCGGGGGGATCCAGGTGGGGGAGCAGGGGCTCCCTTGCAGTACCTGGGGGGCCCAGAGGAGTGTCTGCAGATCTCAACCAACCTGACTCTGCACCTGCTGGAGCTGCTGGCCTCAGCCCTGCTGGGGCTGTGCTCACGGCCTCTGAGGGCAGCTTTGGATGCATTGGGCCTGCGCGGACCGCTGGGCCTCTGGCTGCATGGGCTGCTGTCCTTCCTGGCTGCCCTGCACGGGCTCCATGCTGTGTTGAGCCTACTTACCGCTCACCCCCTGCACTTTGCCTGCCTCTTTGGTCTCCTACAGGCCCTGGTGCTGGCTGTCAGCCTCCGGGAGCCCAGTGGGGAGGAGGAAACCACTGACTTGGAGGACGAGAAGTTGGAGAGGGAGGGTGAGGAATAGAGAGGAGACCCAGGAGAGGGGCTGTGACTGCAGGATAGAGTGTGACCTAGTGCCCCCATCCTGAGTGGGGTGGGAGCAAGAGTGAAGATAGTGTGGCCTGTAGGAGAGTGGGGGCCATGACCCAGATTGTAAGCACAGGGACCTCAGGGATGGGGAAGAAACCCCAGAGTATGAGGGCATGGCCCCCCTTCATACACAGGAGAGAGTAGAGCTGTTTAGGGTATCTGTTTATGGACTATGGGGATATCGCCCTTGAATTCACCAGCTGTTCTTACTTTCTGCTTTTACATTTCTCCCACTTCCAGTTTTTTCTCTCCACCTTTACTTTTTAAAAGAAAAAAAAAAAATAAGCGTGGTGGTGAAAAATAAAGACTAAAGAGTCCTCTTTACCTTTCAAAACTACCCTGGAGTGGAGCAGACCAGAGGCAGACAGGCCTCTGACTAGGGTAAGAGGGTGGTTGGAGACCCAAGGAATCCCTTGGATCCTAGGATCTGAGCCACCTAGGGAAGAATGGGACTGTGAGGTGGGTGGATTAAGGGGTGTGGATAGGAGCTGATGGTGACAGGGAGCCTGCAGGAAGGATCTGGGTATTCCCAGGAGCCAGGGGGAGTGGGGATGGTGCAGGCAGTATTGGCAGGAGGGCCAATTCAGAGGGGTTGGCAGCTCAGACAGGAAGTATGGGGAAGCACTGGACCTGGGAGTCCCCACTCTGGGGTTAGGGGTTTGCACACTCAGCAATAAACAACTGTGTCACACCAAATCCTAAATATACCACTACAAAGAGAGTTACCACCACTCAGTGTCCTTCCTGATGCCGTCCAGCTGGGGGTTTAGGTGGTAGAAGGTCCAGGGGGAATATTGAAATGGAGGTGGGGGAATTGATGTTTGGAGACAAACCCAAAATGAGATGAGGATTGAAAAATCATCTTTATTACTCTTGGAGTTGGGAGTCTCCAGCTTCTCCTCCCCCCAGCACAATTGCAGCTCCCACCATATCCATCTGGGGCACAGATGAAGCTACAGGTCAGTTACTGGACAGCTCGCAGACCTCTGGTGGGAGGAGGGAGAAAAGAAGAGGATGGAAAGGAAGGAACTCCAGGGAGAAAAGCAAGGTTGGTGGTAATGGGGTGGAGGAGAATGCATTCCCGCTTTTCCTCGCATCAAAGAAGGCGTCCCTGAGGCCCTTTTCCTTATGTGTCTAACCCCCTTGCCCCTTTTATCCACCGCAAACTCAAGAAACCTCTCTTTTGAGTAGCCTAGAGCCCATCCTGGCTCCCTCAGGTGACACCACAGCTCTTGGCCACATCCTTCTGGTGCCATCACAGCCTATGACACAAATGGAGGTGTCAGCACAGCCACTCTAATGATGTCAGCCTTTGACCATGTCCTCCAGTGACATCACTTGAGTCCCTTTCAGCCGGCACCTGCAGAAGACTTGGTGAGTCCTAGTCCTCTTTTGTGGGACTTTACCCCCTCACCTTGATTCCTGGGAGTCCGTAAAAAGGCCTTGAAATCCAGGCAGGAGGTCAGGGACTGGAATTCCTCCACGCACTTCTCAGGAGGGTGTGGTGAGCGATCTGAAAGAGCAGGGCAGGGCCAGGCCCATCAAAGTCCCAGTTTCTCAGTAACTCCCTGGTGAGGACCTCATGGAAGCAGCACCCAGCCCTTCCTTGGATGATATCATAGGGCCCAGAGTGAGAGGCTCTCCTGCCCTTCTGTTGTTTCTCTCCAACCCTTCCTGCCTGGCATCCCCACTCACTGTAGAGGAGGAAGCGCTGGTAACCCTGGCCTGACTCTTTCAGCATGATTCCACCTGGGCATGAGCTGGAGAAGAGCTTGGTCTTCATGTCAGGGCGGCCTGTTGGGGCAGAGATTTGTGGGGGAGACTGTGAGGACAGAGATGCAAAACCAAGCAAGCCCAGGGGACTTGGGGAGGGTGAGGGCTGGAGAGAACCAACCTTCAGTTCTGAGATCTGTGCTCCCCTCAGTCAGGTGGTAGATCCATTTCCGGGGCACACAGAGCCCATTTTTCCTACAGAAGTGGTGGCAAGGATGAAAGACTGAGTGACACCCCAGCCACACAGTATCAGCCTCTATTCCATCTTATTTCTCTTTGAAGCCTGGGTCCCCTTGGGTTTCAAGCTACCAAGGGACAGGTGGTTAGGCCCATCTCTCTTCAGAGGTTAACTAATAGAACCATTGAACTCAGTGGGCCAAGAATAGTGGATATCCCAAAGAGCCTAGCTCTTTGTGGGTGGGTGCTCATATTTTGGGCAGAGACTGCACCTCCTGGTGTCTCTGCCTCCTCACCACTCACATGCGGATGGTAGCGCGAAGCTGGAGCTTCATGGGGGCAGAGCCTGTAGCCATGTTGAAGACAATGTTGTCCACAGGGTCAAAAGTCACCAACTCCTCCTTGGTGGGAGCTGCCCCTGCGATAAAGTACCACCTGCCCAGGTGTGGCTCTGGGAACTGCAGAAAACGAGAGGATCAGAAGAGGGTGGGTCCCCACTACAGGGCCCATTCAACCTCTTCATTACCACTCTTAAGATGGCAGGACTTAGCAGTGGAGTGGCAGCTGCTTTTTTCCAACGAAGGGTTGGGTTATGACAGGAAGTCATTAAGCAACTTTTCCTTTGTAGCCCCCTCAATCAACCTGAGTAACCACCCACCTCGCAATTCTACCGTGTCTCCACATTGATGGCCACAGTACTAAATTTTTTTTTTTTTTTTTTACTTGTTCTTGCATTCGTTATCGTAATACACCCTTTCTCCCTTCCTTTCCCAACGTGGCTTCTGGTCATCCAAGGCCACCCACCCAAGTCCCTCAGAGCCCCCACCATCAGCTTCCCCCATTCTCAGTCCATACCTCTTTCCCATCCACTCCCTGAGTTGTCAGTTGACTGTACTCAGGGCACTGGTAGATGGAATTAAGGAGAATACCACAGAGGTAGAGCAGAGCTGCCCATATTTGATGGACCATCTTCAGGCAGGAGGGAGCTGGTGCTCTTCGTGAAGTGGCTGGTGCCTTAACTGCTCTCTCCCCCTGCTAGTTATTCAGTCCACTCTGCTTCCAGCCCCCTTGCCTCGACCCTTGACCCTTTCACCTGCTAATGAGTAACTTCAACCTTGTTTTCCAACCCAAGCCTGGATTACCTACAGTGTTTGGGCCTTCCTCCCCCTCTTCTAGATGCCATCACTCCATAATATACCCTGGCATGTCCAGGGTCTCAGGAATTATGAGAGCTGAACCCTCTAGGTAGAAGCCTGTGGTCTTTCAACCCATATTTGTGCTGGATATCTGCTCTGTTGTACAGCACTGAAGAGAGGTGAACTGATTCTTTCATTCATTCACCTAGCAAACTGTTGTGAGTCCCAGCTGTTTGCCCAGCTAAGCCCTAGAGACATAAAAATGAATGACAGTCGCTGGCCTTGAGAGCAGTAAAAAAAACTAGTTGTGTAAACAAAACAAATCCTTGCAGTACACAGCCTGGTAAGTTCTTTAGGACAGGTATGAACCAGGTGCTGGGGCCTGGTGAATGGGAGGCCTTCTCGCTGAAGTTTGTAATTAGGGAAACAATATGAACACCCCTGAGAAAAGTTCACTGACACGAGCTCATTCACTCAACATTTATTACCAGAAGGAAGAGGCTACATCAGTAAAGGTTAGAGGATAGATATTGGTGTTAGGCAGAGTGGGTGCAAACCCTAACTCCACTATTTGTTAGATCTTGGACAATTTTATTAATCTCTATGCCTGTTTTTTTTTTTTCACTTGTAAAATGATCAAACCATCAATCTCATAGGATTGAAAGAGATAATGCATGTAAAGCCCTTAGCAAAGGCCTGCACGTGGTTAAGTCCAAAGTAAATATTCACTATAATTAATGTTTGTAAAGGCACTTATTACAGTTTCTAGTGGGCTATAGGTTCTCAAATAATAGTACGGAAAGAATTGTCAAGAGGCACTCATTGGATAGTGCCAAGTGGGTGGAGCAATTAATGCAATGAGAGATGGGGCTTCCTTAATAGATTATGTATAAACCACAGGCTGCCAAAAAATTTCTGAGAGGTGAGGCTTGCTATGGGTTTGCGATTTAGTTAAAAGAACCAAGTTTGGGTGATGGGTATATGAAGGCCCCTTGTAACATTTGGGGGTAATGTTTGCCATTTTTTTAATAAGAAGAAGCAAATATATATAAAATACAACAATTTATAGGAGCAGTAAAGTAGAAGTGCTTGACCCGGGGTCTGGTAGGCCTGGACTTGCCAGTTCTGCCGCTTACTTTTGCCTAAGTGTACTCCCCTATCTCAGGTGTTGAAAGGCTTTTAAATGGGGCAGTACGCAAAACCCTGAGCAATTTGGCTGGCACAAACCAAGTGCTCACTAAACAGGTGTTTATTAGAACTCTTAACTGAAACAGTACTGGGACCTGGGTAGAAACTACGAATCCCAGAAAGGCTGTGGACACCGGGGACAGGTAGGCCGGCAGCCACGAGATGGTAGAAGTTGCAGCACCGCGGGGCCAGGGCCCTTGCCCGAGGACGCGGGGCGGGGCGCGACTGCCCAGTCTGACCGTCGACCCCGGCCAGCGGAAGCCCTGCGGTGGCCCCTTCAATAGCCCAGGATCGGACTCTTGTGCTTCGGTCCAGTCTGACTCCATTCGCTCCCAATTCCCAAACTTGGAGGCGCCCTTTCTGACGAAAGTCCTGAAAAGCAGTAAATCCTTAGTTGCTCCAGAACATGGCGCCCACACCCCGCCAAACGCCCACCGGGCAGCACCGAGATCAGCCCCAACGACGCGACGGCACACACAGGTTGCTCGCGAACCACCTCCAACCGCCTAAAGCAGGAGGACTTCCGGAGGCGCCGAAGGAGTAGCGCCGCGAGGGCCAGTGAGAAGACAGAATTTTAGGAGGCCAGCACAGTGCCGCCTCAGGTTCTCTGCCGGCCAAGACTTTAACATAGATTCATGAGGAACAATCCCCAGTCCCCAAACTCCCAAGAGGCACACAACTGTCCAAAGCCTCTCGAGGTATACAGTCTCTTCTGGTAATTATTTTCAGGCATTTATAGTAGCCACCTCAACCTCCCGCGGCTCAAGCGCGTGCACAGAAGTGAACAGCGTTAGCGGGGGTGGGGCGGTGCCTAAGAGTGTACGCATGCGTAGTGCAACGCACGCAGGCGCAGTACGGTCCCCCGGGCGACGGCGGTGGCGGCTCCTCGGGGTGCTCGGCTCCCTCCCATCCAGGCCGGCCCCGGCCCGTCTCGCCCCAAGGAACTCACTGTTTGGGGCCGCGAACTTCCTCGTCGTGCCCCACAAGAGTAAAGCTTGGGGGCCTGGGGGAGCCGGAAGTACCGCCTAGCGATCCCCAAATACTATCGGGGAAACGGAAGTGGCCATCGGTGGCAAGTTGGGGGAGACCGGAAGTGACGGTACCGTGGGGAACTCGGGGGCGGAGCCCGGGGTGGTGGTATTGGTAGTGGTGGGGTGGGGGGTGTGTGTGTGTGTGTGTGTCTGTGTCTGTGTCTGTGTCTGTGTCTGTGTCTGTGTCTGGTGTGTGTTGGTTGCGCCGCTCTGCTGGAGCATCGAGGGAAGGCGGAAGAGGGGGGCAGTCTGCTGGGGCATCTCGGGTCTGTCGTGACTTAGGCGGGTTCGATGGGCGTGGCGTGGCGCGCGTGCGCGAAACCACTGTCTCCGCAGAGTCTGGCGCGACCCCCCGCTCTCGTGTGCTCCCCAGGGTTTGCCGACCTTTGGGGCCTTTGTCATATCGCGACTGGTGATGACACCGGTCTCCTGGTTCCTACCTTCCCGACTTCCTAGCCTGACTGGCCCTCCCTTATTGTGATTGGCATTGTGGAGCCCCTCCCATCTCCCCGTCCTCCAGCTCCCTGTGCCGTCGCTCTCCTGCCCTTTGTGTTTCTCTCCCCGTGCCCCGGAATCAGAAGGGGGATGGGGGCGGGTGTGAGTGTGTGCGCTTGTGTGGGAGAAACTCTTTAGGTATTAGGGCGGAGACTCAGGCCGGGGAGGCTTCCGGGTATATAAAATCTGCTTTGGGCGACAGCAGGCCTCCCTCCTTCTATTCTTCCTTAGAGAGCTGTCAGCCATGGAGCCCAGTGATAGTACCAGTACCACTACCAGTATGGAGGAGCCTGACAGCCTGGAGGTGCTGGTGAAGACCTTGGACTCTCAGACTCGGACCTTTATTGTGAGGGCCCAGGTGAGACCCCGGCATTTCTGGAAGACACTCATTAACTCTTCCTCTTATAGGCCCCTTATTCTGAGAGAAGAGCCTGATTTTTTTGGTCCTTGAATCTTTTTTAATTGGTTCCTTTGTTCATATTTTAGACAGGACATTTTTTGGTCTTTCTTGTTGAGTGAGAAGGTATGGCTTCTGTTGAATGAGGCAGATTTTGTTCTGCCTTTTTCCACCTTGATAGAACTCAGTGCAGAGGGAAATGTGGAGGAAGGACGAATCTGTATGCCATCATCATGAGCGAACCCCAGCCCAGAGGGACAGACATGGCTCGTGCCTTTGGGAAGGGAAACAGAACAGAGATCCAAAACTCGAGTCTTAAAAACAAAAATTAATCAGGTCTGTATTATGTTTTTAAAGGCTAGAAATCAGAGCCTGTAGCACAGGTAGATCGCTAGCAGACTGTTGAGTGGAATTACTAGTATCTGTGGCATAATTTGAATCTTTTGATTTTAATGCCACACGGCTGTCTGTACCATTAGTTCCTGTGATACGTGGAGACAGAATCATGAGGGGTTGGTCCATGGCTTTTAACATGTACACAAAAAACTATATAGGCTTTTCTGATTAGATGTACATAAACAATCTGGTACTTCTGAAGACTCACTTGTCCAGTTAGGAAAGTGTTTGTTATTTTTTCTCTTTGCCGTTGAGCCTTCCTTAACTTGACTTTCCACTCCCCCTTCCTTGTCATTGCATTTATCTTTGAGATTGTAGAGTTGTATCATTTTGTGTTTGAGGAGGGGTCAATGGTATCCGTAGACACACATTCCTTTGGGAGCCAGGGAGAGAAGGGAATGTCAATTAGCTTTTCTGTTTCTCAGCCACATAATTTTCTTCTGGGCACATAACTTGAAGTTTGTTAACACTTATTGTCTGTCTTGACAGGTGTAAACATGTCTTAGTTTGGGACTTTGTACAATAATTATCTCACAATCAAGACAAATGGGTAGTGATGTTATGATTGGGTGGTTTTTACCCCTCATTTCCAAAAGTCAGTTGTCCCCTTTCTGTCCTTCCCCTTTTCCTACATTCGCTGATAGTTCTTGGTCTCTCTTTGCTGTAGATGAATGTAAAGGAGTTTAAAGAGCACATTGCTGCTTCTGTCAGCATTCCCTCTGAGAAACAACGGCTCATTTATCAGGGACGAGTTCTGCAGGATGATAAGAAGCTCCAGGAATACAGTAAGTTTGGGGGAGGCAGTTCAGAGGTTGAGGGATGAGCTGAGGCCTTGGGCTTACTTGATTGTATAATGCTTTGGTGTGTATCTTTTTTTCCTGCAGATGTTGGGGGAAAGGTTATTCACCTGGTGGAACGGGCTCCTCCTCAGACTCAGCTCCCTTCTGGGGCATCTTCTGGGATAGGGTCTGCCTCAGGCACCCATGGTGGAGGACCCCCACCTGGTACTCGGGGGCCTGGGGCCTCTGTTCATGACCGGAATGCCAACAGCTATGTCATGGTTGGAACCTTCAACCTTCCTGTAAGCTTGTGTTCCACATAGGCTAGTTTTTGTGGGGAAGGGTGGTTTGGTTGTGGCAGTAGCAGAGAGCCCCTAAAGATAGGTGTCTCGGTCTTTAGATTGGGTTTCCAGGTTCCTGAGATCTGATACAGCCTCAGTCTTTGAGAAGAAGGGTGGGGCTCCAGAAAATGAGTTAGAGGTGTGGGGGCCTTAGTATTTGGCTTCTCCCAGAGCAACTTCCCTTACCCTTTTCCCAGAGTGACGGCTCTGCTGTGGATGTTCACATCAACATGGAACAGGCCCCGATACAGGTATCACGGGCCTGGGAGGGTCAGGGAAGGGGATCTGGGAGAAGGAGGCCATGAGGTGGGGGGTGGGGGGGGTCCTGGCTGAGGAGCCGGCTGGGACCTGATTCAGTGGGTGGTAGAGTTCATGGCTTCATCTCAGACGTACCCTCATTTTATGTCTCTTGTCGTATAGAGTGAGCCCCGAGTACGGCTGGTGATGGCTCAGCACATGATCAGGGATATACAGACCTTACTATCCCGGATGGAGGTCAGTGGGCAAGGTTGGCTAGGGTCTGTCTGTCTTTTCATTCTCTCTTACCATTCTATGTCCGCCTGGCAGCGAAGGCATGACTGGCCATATCAGCTGGTTTCTTCCTGCCTGATCTGGTCTGTTCTCTGCAATCTTCACTCTTTGGGGCAGAAAATATATCTTTGTCGGGCTCTCTTGTCCCTGCCAATCCTCTGGGTGCCTGGTATCTGGGAAGTTTGTTGCAGACTTACCAGATAAATTTTTTTTTTTTTTAAGATTTTATTTATGTATTTAATTGACAGAGAGAGAGAGAGAGACGGCGAGAGAGGGAACACAAGCAGGGGGAGTGGGAGAGGGAGAAGCAGGCTTCCCGCCAAGCAGGGAGTCTGATGCGGGGCTCAATTCCAGGTCCCTGGGATCTTGACCTGAGCCGAAGGCAGTCACTTAACAAACTGAGCCACCCAGGTGCCCCTTACCAGATAACTCTTGTGGCATCTTTTTTCAATTACAGAAGCAGTCTGTGCTTTTTTAGTTTTTTAATTACTGTCTGATGCCAAGATGTCCTAGTTCTATTGGTTTGTGTTGTGAGTGTAGCGTGTGATGTTTTTTATTCTTCTAGCGGAGGTTTAGGGAACTATCGTTTTTTTATTTTGTTAGTAACTCTCAAGTATCACAGATTATTTATTATGTGTCTTGTTTAAGCATGGTGCTTTTTGCTGGGGAGTCAGACAGGTGCAAGGCCCTGCCTTTAGGAGCCTAGTTAGAGCTCCTTCTCCACTCGTTCTCCCTTGACCTGAGTAATCTGTGGCAGTCTCATCCTGCCTTTGGTATCCTGAATCTCTCCCCTTCAGTGTCGAGGGGGACCCCAAGCACAGCACAGTCAGCCGCCCGCACAGACGCCGACTGTGGCCCCGGAGCCTGTCGCCTTGAGCTCTCAAACATCAGAACCAGTCGAGAGCGAAGTGCCTCCTCGGGAGGCCATGGAGGCGGAAGAAGTGGAGGAGCGTGTCCCAGCCCAGAGCCCAGAACTCACCCCTTCTGGCCCAGCCCCTGTGGGCCCAGCACCTGCCCCAGAGACAAATGCGCCCAAGTGAGAACCCAAGGGACGCTTTGGGAGGGGGGTGAGGGATCTTCAGTGAAGTATGAGAGCCGGGAAGGGGATGGTGGGAGAAGGGGACCGCTGGGCATTCTTACCTGTAGGGTTAGCCTGGTGGGGCAAAGAGAGGCTCTGGACCAGCCGAACAAGGTTAGGGCTGGCAATCGAGCCGGAAGCACTGCTGTCCCTGGGGCAAGGAAATCCAGGTGGTGGTTCCTGAGCCCGATCCAGACTCTCTTCCCCAAGTTCATGCGGGCGGCGTTTCTTCCTTCAGCGTTCGTTCCCTGCCATCATAGGGATGGGATTGTGTGGCGGGGAAGGTGGAAGCAGTTGTTTTCTTTTCCTTGTCTTCCTGTGGGTGCAGGTGAAGGATGGATGTTCTGCTGGTCCCAGGAGGGATTGGGCCAGGTGTCTGGGGGGCTGCGGAGAGACAGGGCATTGTAGTCTAGGTCAGCTGGGAGGCTGGGGATCTGAGGAAAGCCTCCGCTCACTGCTTCTCGGGGTTGCCCCCAGCCACCCTTCACCTGCAGAGTACGTCGAAGTGCTCCAGGAGCTCCAGCGGCTGGAGAGCCGCCTGCAGCCCTTCCTGCAGCGCTACTACGAGGTTCTGGGTGCCGCTGCCACCACGGACTACAACAACAACGTGAGTGCCACCCGCCCCCTCACCCCCGGTGCGTCCCACAGGGAGCGGGGTGGAGTGCAGCTAGCTAACCCTTTCCCCCCCGCAAAACAACATTGTCTGCAACGGAATGAGTTCTCTGTAGATTTGTCTACTGTTTTTCTCCCTCAATGCCTCGAGCGAGTTGCTCAGGAAGGTTACATGGAGTGAGGGAGAGGAGTAGATGATGTGCTGACTTTCTGGGGCCTGTCGTAGTAGGGAACTTTGTACGTATGTGAAGTGGAAGTTATTTGCCCAGACCGGGCCTACCCGGAAGCTTCCCAGGCTATGCCCAAAGGTGTAGAGAGCATGGTGTTCTTCAGGGGTGTTGCTGCTCTTGTTACCGAGGTTCGTTCCAGCCTGATAGGTTTTTGCTTTTCTGTGCTCGGCCCCGGTGGGGACAGCAAGAGGGCCGTGAAGAGGACCAGCGCTTGATCAACTTGGTGGGGGAGAGCCTGCGGCTGCTGGGCAACACCTTCGTGGCCCTGTCTGACCTGCGCTGCAACCTGGCCTGTGCGCCCCCGCGACACCTGCACGTGGTTCGGCCCATGTCGCACTACACCACCCCCATGGTGCTTCAGCAGGCAGCCATCCCCATCCAGGTGGGTCGGGGGAGCCCGGAGGGACGGACAATGCGGGGCGCTGTTGGTGGAACGGCCCAGAGTAGTTATCGGGCTTGAAGCGAGAAGGGGTGGGGACTTTGGGAATACAAAGGGATGAAAGATGGGGAGGCTGAAGGAGTTTATCTCGGGGTACCCTGGGTTAGGCTCTTGTTTTCTTCACTGCTGCCTTATTTGTCTGC
Source organism: Neomonachus schauinslandi (assembly GCF_002201575.2). Classification (NCBI taxonomy): domain Eukaryota; kingdom Metazoa; phylum Chordata; class Mammalia; order Carnivora; family Phocidae; genus Neomonachus; species Neomonachus schauinslandi. The sequence continues at coordinate 118,052,769 of NC_058410.1, forward strand.
TCCAGATCAATGTAGGAACCACCGTGACCATGACGGGGAATGGGACTCGGCCCCCCACGGCTGCCAGTGCGGAGGCAGCTCCCCCTGGTCCTGGGCAGGCCTCGTCCCTGGCTCCCACTTCCACCGCTGTCGACTCCTCAACCGAGGGGATTCCCCCGCCAGGGCCGGCTCCCCCCCCCGACCACCAGCCACCCGAGGGTCATCCGGATTTCCCACCAGAGCGTGGAACCCGTGGTCATGATGCACATGAACATCCAAGGTGAGTTAGGGCCGTCGTCGTCGGTAGAGTAGAGCTGCACGACGTGGGAGGCGGGGTTGAGGCGCGGAGGTGTGAGAGCGAGGGTGGGGAGGGGAGAAGCCAGGGCCGGCTGCCAGAGCAGAGGAACCAGGGCAGAAGCTTTAGTCGGCGCATGTGGGGAAGGACAGGAGGGACTGCTTGTCCCTGCAGATTGGTGTGCGTGGCGAAGGGAGTGCATCCTCCCTGTCCAGATGGAGGGAAAAGCCGGCTTTCTGGTGGGGGGAGTAGCCGCCTGAAGGATGCTGGTCTCAGGAGGATACAGTTAGGCCTTGGCCCCGCCTGTCTCAGGGCCATTCTCTCTGTCTCCCTGCCCAGATTCTGGCACACAGCCCGGTGGAGTTCCGAGTGCTCCCACTGGCCCCCTAGGACCCCCTGGTCATGGCCAGACCCTGGGTAAGAGTGAGGGCATCAGAGCAGGCTGAGCTCTGGGTAGACAAGGGGTAGGGCCGAGTGGGTGGGTTGAAGGGGGTCCAGGTTCAAGGTTACATCAGACCCGCCCCCCAGGCTCCACCCTCATCCAGCTGCCCTCCCTGCCCCCTGAGTTCATGCACGCCGTCGCCCACCAGATCACTCACCAGGCCATGGTGGCAGCTGTTGCCTCCGCGGCCGCAGGTAATGACCCGGGAGGGGAAGCTTGGGAGGTGGGGCACGGTCCATGGTGGTGGGTGCCGTTGGCTGGCTGGCCGGGGCCCAGCCCTCAGCCCTCCTCGGTCTCTTCCCTCTGCCACCCACAGGACAGCAGGTGCCAGGTTTTCCGACAGCTCCCACCCGGGTGGTGATTGCCCGGCCCACCCCTCCACAGGCTCGGCCTTCCCATCCTGGGGGGCCCCCCGTCTCGGGTACTCTAGTGAGTAAGGGTGGAGGAGTTCTGGGGTGGGGCGGGAGAGTCTGTGGAGAGGGTCCCGTGGTGGGGAGTGGACAGGGCAGGACTGAAAGCCTCCCCTCTCTCGGTTCAGCAGGGCACCGGGCTGGGTACCAATGCCTCTTTGGCTCAGATGGTGAGCGGCCTTGTGGGGCAGCTTCTGATGCAGCCCGTTCTCGTGGGTGAGTCCTCGTTCCCGCCCACGTCCAGCTGCAGGGGGGGCCCACAGCCTGGAGGCTGACGCTCCGCTCCTCACGGCCGCTTCCCGGCTCTCCGCAGGGGTCCTTTGTCCTTGCTCTCCTGCCGGGGAGAGCGGGATGGAAATGCTGGGGCATCTCGTTTCTCCTTACAGTTCACCTTGTCTCTTTCGGTCTGTCCAGCTCAGGGGACCCCAGGAATGGCTCCGCCTGCGGCCCCCGCCACCGCTTCAGCCAGCGCCGGCACCACCAACACTGCTACCACCGCCGGCCCTGCCCCCGGGGGGCCTGCCCAGCCTCCGCCCCCGCAGCCCTCCGCGGCCGACCTGCAGTTCTCCCAGCTCCTGGGGAGCCTGCTGGGGCCGGCAGGGCCCGGGGCCGGGGCGCCCGGCGTGGCTTCTCCTACCATCACCGTGGCGATGCCTGGCGTCCCCGCCTTCCTGCAGGGCATGACCGACTTCCTGCAGGTGGGTGGCTGGCTGGCTCTTCGGTTTCAGCCCCCCTTTCCTCGGGCCCAGCCGGGCGCTGGTGTCTTGTCGCTACGATCTCGCTGCTGGGTTCCAGCCTCCGGGGGCCTGGCGGTGGGAGGGGGCCCCGGGACTTCACTGACACCCCAGCACCGCCCCCCCACGGTTTTGGAGAAGAGGAAGACGAGGCTGTGAAGGCCTGCGGTGCTGCTTTCTGACCTCAGCCGTTCAGAGGGAGAGGGGCCAGCGCTCTCCATCTTCGGGCTGCTTCCGGTTTGTGCCTTCCCCGTGTCTTGTCCCCGTTCTCAGCTTGTTTTCTGTGGTGTGTTCTTTCTCTGTCTGCCAGGCGACACAGACGGCGCCTCCGCCCCCTCCGCCGCCCCCACCCCCGGCCCCAGCCCCCGAGCAGCAGACCGTGCCCCCGCTGGGGTCCCCTTCTGCTGGTGCAGGGAGCCCTGGAGGCCTGGGTCTTGAGAGCCTGTCGCCGGAGTTTTTTACCTCTGTGGTGCAGGGTGTGCTGAACTCCCTGCTGGGCTCCCTGGGGGCCCGGGCTGGCAGCAGCGAGAGTATCGCCGCTTTCATCCAGCGCCTCAGCGGGTCCAGCAACATCTTCGAGCCTGGGGCTGATGGGGCCCTCGGTGAGCGAGTCGGCGGCGGGGCGGGGTGTGCCGATGGCCGGAATGAGGCCGACGGGCTGCTGGTGGGTGGGCAGGCCAGGTGGTGAAGGCCGCTGCTGACTTCGGCCCCTGTTCCTAGGATTCTTTGGGGCCCTGCTCTCTCTTCTGTGCCAGAACTTTTCCATGGTGGACGTGGTGATGCTCCTTCATGGCCATTTCCAGCCCCTGCAGCGGCTCCAGCCCCAGCTGCGGTCCTTTTTCCACCAGCACTACCTGGGTGGCCAAGAGCCCACACCTGGCAACATACGGGTAAGTGAGGACCCTGGGCCTCAGAGCACTCCTGCTCAGCTTCCGTTCCTTCTTCCTGACTCTGTTCGTCTGTCACCTAAAGCGACGATTGCTCCAGCCCGAGCCCTGGACTTACCGGAGGTGGAGGGGAGGGCAGTGTCTCGAGGGCTGGGGCCTGGGCCTGAACTTATGCTGCTTCCCTCTAGACGGCAACCCACACGTTGATCACGGGGCTGGAAGAATACGTGCGGGAGAGTTTTGTGAGTAACCCTTCCCTGTTCCTCGTGTCCCGGCTGTGGTCAGGGTAACTGCTGCTCCTCCTGCCTCCTCGATCCTAGTCCCGCAGGGTCCCTGAGTTGGGGGTCTTTGCGTGTCTCGTTTCTCAGTCTTTGGTGCAGGTTCAGCCCGGCGTGGACATCATCCGGACAAACCTGGAATTTCTCCAGGAGCAGTTCAACAGCATTGCCGCTCACGTGCTGCACTGCACAGGTGAGGGGCGGGCCCGCGGGCGTACGTGTGGGCGGGTTAGAGGCGCAGGGCTGCCGGGTGCCAGCGTCCCCTCCTTGCGTCTTGCCCACAGACAGTGGATTTGGGGCCCGTTTGCTGGAGTTGTGTAACCAGGGCCTGTTTGAATGCCTGGCCCTCAACCTGCACTGCTTGGGGGGACAGCAGATGGAACTTGCCGCAGTCATCAATGGCCGAATTGTAAGCACCACCCAGCTCCCCGATCTCCAGCCTTTTGTTTTCTTAGGGTTCCATTCTCTCTGCTATTCTGCGGTTCTCGTTTTGTTTTTTTGCTCCAAACTGCTGTCCTTTACCCTTTCGTACCTTTCAAAAGCTGGTTGAAGATGTTGTGTTCCAAGGGTGCTTTCTGCCCTCAGCGTCGCATGTCTCGTGGGGTGAACCCATCCTTGGTGAGCTGGCTGACCACTATGATGGGACTGAGGCTTCAGGTGGTTCTGGAGCACATGCCCGTGGGCCCTGATGCCATCCTCAGATACGTTCGCAGGGTCAGTGACCCCCCCCCAGGTAAGGGTCCCGATGGGCTGTGGGGTCCGGGGACTTGAGGGAACTGGACAGGGAGGCCTGAGAGGGCCTTTTGTGTTCTCCTCCTCTGTCCAATTTCATAGCCACTTCCTGAGGAGCCAATGGAAGTTCAGGGTTCAGAGAGGACTTCCCCTGAGCCTCAGGTACCAGGGAGAGGTTGAGGGGCCAGACAGCGGGGAGCGGAGGGCTGCGGGCAGAAGGGCTGGAGGCTGGGGATGCTGAAGCCTGCATCTTCCCCGTTGTCTCACTCCCAGCGGGAGAATGCTTCCCCGGCCCCGGGCACGACGGCAGAAGAGGCCATGTCCCGAGGGCCACCTCCTGCTCCTGAGGGCGGCGGCTCCCGGGACGAACAGGACGGAGCTTCAGCTGAGACCGAGCCTTGGGCAGCCGCAGTCCCCCCAGTGAGTGTCAGGAGGTGAGCTGGGGAGCCAAGGGCAGCTGGAAGTTGTGCCAGTTCCTCATCATCTTTTCCATCCCCAGGAGTGGGTCCCGATTATCCAGCAGGACATTCAGAGTCAGCGGAAGGTGAAGCCGCAGCCCCCCCTGAGCGACGCCTACCTCAGTGGTATGCCTGCCAAGAGACGTAAGGTTGGTGTGCCTCTTCCCTGAGGAGCTCTTTATCCCCCTTCCCCTGCCATGTTTAGAATCAACCAGTTAGAGCCGGAAGGAGTTTTTCCTACTTCCGTCCTGTGGCTGAGTGGACAAGGAAGCCTTCTGGGACTCGCCCACAGTGGTGGCAGTAGATGTGAGGCTAGCGCGCGCCAGCGCCGCTGTCCTCCCTCAGCCGCCTGACCCCCAGGTGCCGTGTGGCCAGGGCCCGTTTCCTCGAGGGCGGCCTCCTCTCGTGGACTAGCTAGCTCTGAGTGCTGGGTGGCGCGACTCCTCCTGCTGCCCTGTTTTGAAGGGCAAGTCCAGCACGCGCAAATGCCCTCTCGCCAGAGCCAGAGCCAATTGGGAAGGCATTTCTGCGCTCAGAACCACCCGCGAGCTGGTTCCCTTCTCTCCACTAGCCTAGAAATTCAGTGGTTGGCTCCTGGAAAGGGTGAGCTGGGTGGTGGCACTGGATCTGACGTTGATCCCCTTTTCCCTCCCGACCCCCTGTCCCCCAGACGATGCAGGGTGAGGGCCCCCAGCTGCTTCTCTCAGAGGCCGTGAGCCGGGCAGCTAAGGCAGCCGGAGCTCGGCCCCTGACGAGCCCCGAGAGCCTGAGCCGGGACCTGGAGGCACCAGAGGTTCAGGAGAGCTACAGGCAGCAGGTGCCCCCACCTTGAAGCAGAATAGGGATGGTCTAGTGGGAGGGGTCGGGCTAGGGCCCCTCTTTTCTGATCCCTTCAGAGACAAACTGGTCAGCCTGGGGCTACGACTTGATGTTTTTTAAAGAGTTTTTTTCCCTAGTGGCATCTGGGAAGGCTCCCGACAGTGTGGCTGGTGGGAAGTGCTAGTTCCTAAGGGACGGCCTTGCGTGCTCGCTGGGATCCCAGAGCCTCAGCCAGTGCCCCTCCAACCCGCTTGCGCGCTCTCTCTCTCTCTCTCTCTAGCTCCGGGCTGATATACAAAAGCGACTGCAGGAAGACCCCAACTACAGCCCCCAGCGCTTCCCTAATGCCCATCGGGCTTTTGCTGATGATCCCTAGCTCTTTGCTCTGTGGCCCTCCCTCATCAGGGGACCATTTCCCTCATTTTCCTTCACAGTATTTAAGAAATAAAAGTCAGATTTTCCTGGCTCTGTTGTGTCTAAGTTGTCTTTCTTAAGTCGTCGAAGTACTTCAGTCTTCTCGGAGTCCCTAGGAGCCCAGCTATGTTCATCCTCCCCGGCGAGCAGCCGCGCACTGCCTTGTTCTGCTGTTCACGGGGGGCAGCACTGAAACGAAGCCTGGCGACAGCGATCACGCACAAGCATTTTACGTGTACGTGAAAGAATGGGAGTTTAGAGATGGACCAAACCTATTTCTAGGCCAGCATAGGGCTCTCAAGCTATCTGGTAAAAAACCATTTGATTTCCAAGCAGCTGCAGACCTAAATGCAGTCCCAGCCTGACTAGCCAAGCCTGACAGTGGCACTCATCTACCGGGCTGAACGGGCCTCCTCCCGTTCACGGGCTTGAATGTGGAGTCCACGAAACCGCTTTCAGGGCCCTCCTCTCGAGTTCGTAGCCGGGACCAAAGTGAGAGGAGGCTGCAAATCCCTTGCTACTCCCTCGGAGAGATGCGGTTGCAGTCCCCTCCCCATGCGCTAGCTTAGTGCTGGACCAACAGAACGTGGCCGAAGACCTGCCAAGGCCAGGCCATATACTTCAGCTTCCACCAGGACCTCTTGGGACACTACCTCAGGGATTTAAGAGGCCTGATGACTCTGCTCTCTTGCTGGACAGGCCAGAGACCCTGCTTGACAACCCGGTGGGGCGCTACCTTCTAGATGTACCACCAAAGCCTCAGACATGTCGGGCCAGCCCCATGTCAGCTCTAGCCTAGTGGCCAACAGACCTCACTCACCGGAGCCACCTCTGGCTCCCAGTCCCTAAGACTTCAATATACAACCGAACAAACTTTGAGGTAGCTTGTTAGAACGGATCACCGGGGTCAGCAAACTTCCCTAAAACCACTACAGATCCCTAGGCACCGTACCGCTACAAGGGAGTGCAAACAACCAACCCATCCCCAAAATCATTTCAGAAAAATTTTTAATCCTTTTATTATTCTTTTTTAACAAACGGCCCCAGGGATAGGGGACCAGGGGAAGGGGGTGGAGGGGAAGCAAGGCCCCAGCCCCACAACCCCTCCCCACCCACCCCTTTCCCCCTTATATATTTATAATCTATATACAAGCCCCGGGGGGTGGGAGGCAAGGGGAACTCCCTCAGCGGGGTGGGGGCAACCCAGGCTCCTTGTCCCCTCGGGACCCAGGCTCCTCTGCCCGTCGGGAAGGCCCCTCTCGAGAAGATGGCCCCGTCCGCTCCCAGGGCTTCGGCATCCAGCGCAGGGCATCCGGTGGGGAGGCCTGGGGGACAGTACACGGGCAAGGATCAGTCACACTGGGAGGCCAGGGATGGAAAGACAGGAACTCAGGTGGTAACTCTTGGATTCAGACTTGGGGCCACAGGGCTCTCTCCCTTCACCTGCTGGTAGAGGTCGATGCGCTGGGTGCGGAAGACTCCGCTGTAGGTAGAAGGCGGGGCCTTGAGACGAGAATTCAGGCCCGAGAAAGACCTACGGGAGGAAGGCTGTTGAAGGCAAGCCTGACACCTGCTCCCTGGGCCCCTGAGAATGCCATAAAGGCTGGGAAATCTGCATCCCCCTCCCTCTTCTTGCCTTCCAGTTGGGGGAGTACGTGACGACCCGGGTCCCCCAAGACTGCTGCTCAGTTTCCGATAATCCTGGAACGGCTTCAGTTCCACTGGGTGCAGCTGAAGGAAACAAATTCATGAGCCTCCTGCCTCTCAGCCCAACTCCTCCTGAGATCCTGAATCCCTACCCCGAGCTCGTGGGAGATCCCCAGCCCTTCAGTTCCGGTACCTTACCTCTGTTCGCCCCAAGCTAGGGGGGAAAGGTCTGGCAGGTGAAGGCAGCACCCGAGTAGCAGGAGCAGGTGGGGGCCGCACAGCCAGGCTGGGGGGCTGCAGAGCAGGGCCCACAGGTAACAGAGAGAGGGGCGGTGGGGCAGGAGGTGGTGCTGCTGGCAGGGAGCCAAAGTTCACCACAGGCAGCTGGGAGTCCACCATGGGTAGAAGCATCTACAGGAAGAAATTGGGGGGAGGGGGGCGCGGGGAAGAAGGTCAGAAAACCAGAAATACAGTGAGACATAAAAAAGCCAGAGGCTGGATAGAAAAACAGAATGAAGGGCAAAAGGCACGACAAGAGGTACCTGCTGAGCAGGGGCCCCTGAGGGGAGGAAGCCACTTTGGCCACCAGGTTGCAGAGGAGTCGAATAAAAATCTGAGGGGGATGGCAGATCCTGGCGCACCTGTTGGGGACCACGGGGACCAATGTCAACTCCCCCAAAAGCATTCCCTCCCTTCCAACTCCTGAAGCATAGCACCTGCCCACCTCTCACCTGAAGCAAGGGTGGGTCGGGCAAAGGGCTGGGGCAGAAAGCTGGAGAGTAAAGGAAGGAAGGTGGAGGATACAGGATTCCTCCAGCTGGCAACTTCCCCAGCTCTGCTGCTTGCAGTGCGGAGAAATCCAAGAACTGGCCCTTGACAGCTACCCCGGAAAGCAGTGCTGAGGGGGGCGCTGGGCCCGGGGGGAGGTACAGGGGCTGGGATCTGGAGAAGGAAGACCAAAAAAATAATAATAATAATAATTCAGGTGCAGGGAGGGGACTCAGGAAACCAGGATCATTTATTCCTTTGTTCTAAGTCTACCAGCTTTTGGTACCTTTGAAACAGGTCTTCCCCCTTCCCTCCCACGGAAACACCGTTCCCCCTTTCCTTCTGAGATCAACGGGCATCTACTCTTACCTGTAAGGGTGAAGGGAGGGTGTCCCAGGGCGGAAACCTCCATTGTTGGGATGTAACTGAGAGTCTATGGCTCCCCCCCGAGACCTGTGGGAGGGCAAGGCTGAATAGCTCCAGTTTTTCTGGTCAAGGAAAGATCGCGCACCCCACCTACTACAGTAAAAGCCATGACGGTTTACAACTACACAAATTGGAAAGGCCGGACTGTGAGGGACAGCAAGAAGGGGTCACGGGACAGGAAGCAGGACCTACCTGCGAACTGGGAGGCCCGGGACTGCCGTAGAAGACCTCAGGGTACAAGCGCTGGCCTGAGGAGCTGGGCTCTGGGCCATAGTGCCCAGAACCCAGGTTCTTGGATTGTGGCTCAGCTGAGGCAGAAGCACTGGGGAGCAGCTCCCAGTCTCGGGATATGGGGATGGCCTGTGAAGAAGCCTGGTCAGGAGCAGTGTCAGCTTCCTGAACGTCCAGGTCACCCCCAGCCGTTTTCCCTAGAAACTGAAGGCCTTTCCGCCGAACGCGCCCACTCACCTCAGTGACTGCTGCTAGCTCCTTCTCTGCTTTTAGACCGTCTCCGACCACTAGGCGCAGGTCCGAGTCCTGTGGTAGTGACGCAGCGGAGATCGACCTGTGACTCAAGATGTGCATCCCCCACATCCCACCTCCAGTCCTTCCCTTCCTCTCCACCCACCGCGAGATACTGAGATCCTGCCCATGCACACCTTGTCACTGGTGCCAAACTGGACAGGGGGGCCTGGTCGATGGGATGGCCGGAGGGAGCCAGGCTCTGGGCCTCGGTCTGTCCGCGGCAATCGTTCTGTGCCAATGGGGCCGGGGGGCAGAGGCTGCTCCCGGGGCAGCTCCTGGGGTGGGGAAGTAAAACGAAGCCCAAATGAAGGAATGCCCAGAACACACAGGCACAGATAAAGAGGAAACAAACGTGGGGCCAAAGTCAGAGTCCCAGAAACATTCCTCTTCTCTTTTCTTGGTGTTTTACCTTTCTGTCCCCATCATGGGGAGCAGGTGGCCGTCTCCTAGGAGGTTCAGAGGGTTCAGAGCCAGGTGGACCCTCACCAGGAACAGCATTCAGGGGTGAGGGGCCTCCAGGCCGCTTGGGAGGCCCCTCTGCTGCTCCCTTGAGTCCTCCATCAGGGGAACTTCGCTGGCTGCAGGGACCTGACGACACCTGAGAGTCCCCACTCAGGTCCACCCCACTGTCAGACTGACTCATCTGAGAGGAGTGGAAGAGCAATTAGCAAAATCAAGGTAGAAAGCACCCCAACACCTAACTGATGCTCACAAATACACAGACTGAAGAAAGGTGAGAACTAACTATGGAGGTGAGTAGCCCCAGACAACCCAGAACAGGTGGGGAAGAATCCCAGCCCAGACACTCGCTCCCATCATCACTTACCTCTGTTCCAGCCACGTCCTCAAAAGGGCTCAGGGGTTCCATCCAGGGCTCTACGGAGCCAGACCGGTAACTCTTCCGGCTAGTGGCTGCGAAGAGCACCAGACAGCAGAGGGTGAGACTGTCCCGAGACCACCCTGCCCTCTCCGCCCTCTGACGTAGCTCTCCCCCATCCCCCCAGGCTTACTCACCAGTATGTAAACGGTTCCAGATGTGAGGAGTCAGGGCCTCCTTCCCTGCGTCTCTGCACTCTCCCTGAGGGCCTGGGCCCTCAGGCTTCGGGCCCAAGAATCCAGAGGTATGAGAAGGTGACAAAGACTCCTAAAGGTGAAAAAGGCCAGAGGCAAAACATGAATGAGGTGCGAACTGGGGACTGGAAGAGATTGGGCCAGAGTGCGGCAAAAAAGGCGACAGAGAGGAGACAGGCAGTGACTAATACTGAGAATTTAAGGACAGGACACAGTGATGAGAACACGGAAATGGAGAAAACGTAAGCGAGAACATTCAGGAGTAAGAGCAGTGAAGCACAACCTCAAGCTCCATCCCTCACCTCCTGCAGCAGCTCCGGTTTTCTGGGAGGCCGCTCCCGCCGTTTTGGGGGGAAGGAATTAACCCCAGCAGAGTCCCGGGGAGTCCCGCTCACCCCCCTCACCATCAGCCCTGGCTCCTCGAACTGAGGATCTGGGGAAAAGGGAAAATCCATCAGCATCTGCTTTGCTCTATCACTGACCCTAGCTTTTCCCGTTAGCCCACTTCCCAGTCCTTCCACCCTTGCTCAGTCCAGACACCCAACATCAGGGCTCCCAGGCTAGGCTCCTCCCCCTCTGCCCCCTGACCTGCTCTGTGGATGGAGACATTCCCACCCTTAGCCCCTCCAGCTTACCCGAACTGACACTGCTGGTGGTGGCGGCCCTCTGAGCGTCGTAGCGGGTTGGGGGCCGAAGGGAGGGGCCTTGAGGGGCTTGGGGAGGCCCAGGCTTGGGCCTCGGGTGCCCCCCTGGTGCAGCTGCACCCCCCTGGCGGCTGCTGAGCTGGGCCAGAGCCTGCTGGATGCCAGCGGGGTTGCTGTGGATAACCTGGTCCAGGCGGAAGACAGCAGAACTGCTGGGCGGTGGGGGCGGCAGAGGAAGTCCCGGGGGCCGCTCCTCAGGAGGTCGGCTGAAGGAAACAGAGCACCAGCTCCAATATTCCCGGAATTATTAACACTTTCCCTACCAGTCCAATCCGCCAACTTCTCCCGCTTCCCTGTGAAACTCCAGGTATTTCTAACTACGTCTAAGGAATTCTGGGTCTTTGAGGCGGAAAACGAAGAACAGAGAATACGTGCACGCTCCCGGCTCCATGGGTAACTGCTTTCCGGTTACCTTCCCTAGACGGGGCTGTGCGGGGCCTAGCAGCCCCTGTGCCCTCTGACCCCCCACTCCTCAGCACCCACATGCTCTTTCCTTCAGGCGCTCTCCCCTCCCCCACTGCTTAACTCAGGAAAAGACTCAACAGCCTGACCGGACCCTACCCACCTCCGGTTCTTCGGAGAGGGCCAGCTCCTCTTGTCCCCTCGCCCCGGGCCGGTCCTCCCTCCAGGTCCCCCGCCACCTCCGCCGCTGCTACCAGCGCCGGCCTTGCTGCCGGGGCCCGGGCGCCGGTTCTGCCGTTCCATGCCTGGCCGCTGACTCGAGAAGCTCCGCTTGCTCAAATCCTTGGCCCTCTGGCTCAGCTCTCCGCGGGACATGGTTGAAATGCCTGGGCCGGCTCCACCCCCACTGCCCCCAGGAGTTCCCACAGCTTTGGGGGCCAGCAGCGCGGGTGGGGGAGCCTCCTTGTCTCCCCGGCGCTCACTGGCGAAGTCGCTGCTCTCTGACGCGGTCTCCCATTCCTCATTGGCTTGGTCGGAGTTCTGGTTTGACAGATCCGGAGACTTGGCAGCTGCGCGGCGAGGGGGCGGGGGCCCGGACGCGGTCTCCTCTGCTCCAGAGGTGGTGGCTGGAAGGGCTAGGGAAGAGGGCTTGCCCTCTGCCCCCCTGGCAGCATTCTCCCGTTCCTGCTTCAGCCTCCGGAACCGAGGCGGTTTGTCCTGCTGCTGAGCCCTCCCGTGCCGCCTCCGTCGGGGCCGCTCCCCATCTTCCACACCCATGGCCACGCTGCCGCCCCCACTGCCGCCTCCCCGGGCCACAGGGGACAGAGGCCCTGGGATCAGTTTCTCTTTCAAAGGCTCCTTACTGGATGGCAAAGGAGCTGATGGAGGCTTCTTAGGAACCAGGGACTTGGTGGGAGGGCTCCAGCCTGGACAAACAGGTGGAGGGGGCCGCCCGCCCCCCCGGCCCCGACGGGATGGCACTCCTCTGGGAGTGAAGACGCGCCCACCTCGGGCGGTGGAAAAGCGGGCTGGGGCTGGCGAAGGAGGGGCTCCCGATGGTGGAGGAGGAAGAGGGACTTGGGTGAGCACTCCTTCCTTGGGCGGGGGAGCCTCCTTGTCTGAGGGGGCCAGATCGCTCTCATGGGTCTCACTGCCCGTTTCTGAGCCCCGCTGCCGGCGCCGCTTGGGGATTTCTTCGTACTCAGAACCCTCGCTTCGCGTCTCACTGGCAGTGCGGCCTCGAGGTGCCGGGGGCTGGTTCGGTCCCCCTGCCCCGACGGCACGCCCATCGTCTCCCCGGAACTCTCGGTAACTACGGAACTCTCGGCTCCGGGCTCCCCGCCCCCGGCCCCCATAGGTCCCCCGAAAACCCCTCCCTCTGGCAAAATACTCGCCCCGGCCCCGGCCCCGGCAAGAGGCGGGACCCACTCTTTCATAGGAGTAATCCCTCCGGAGCCTTGGGGCAGGGGAAAGATTCCCACTGGGTGGGATCTCCCTGGGGACCCCCATCTTCCCCTTTGCCGTCTTGAGGAGCTCTGGCTTTGGAACCCTGGGGCTTTCATCGCCCTGCTCCAGTGGCTTGGGAGGCAGCTCTTCGGCTTTCGCAGGTGGTAGGAGCTTCTTTATAGGCCCAGCCCGGCGGGGAGGGGCCCCTGGTTCCTCTGGAGGGATCCCACGACGACTGCTGCCTGGGCGAGGGCCCCAGCGGGTCTCAGTGCGGCTCTCTCTGCGAGGTGGAGGGGGGCCTTGGCCTCCAACTGTGCGGCTGGGCTTTCGGCCGGCTTCTGGCCCCGTCAGCTGCGGGGTCTCCTCCTTGGGGCTTTCCTTCTTGGGTGGCGGAGCTTGTACCTTGGTGGCTTCATCATTGCCTGGGGGCCAGGGGAGTGGACGGGGCCCTGGGGGAGCTGGTTCATCCAGAGGGAAGCGAGGGATCGGGGGCCCAGTGGCTCCATTCTCAGGAAAGCCTGGGTAACTGGCCAGATAGGGTGGCGGGGGGGGGTCCTGGAGGTGTCTCGCTCCTAAAAAGAGACACAGAAAAAAGTGGAAATTAAGTATCTTAGAATGAGGAAAACCGGAACTAGGTAGAGAAAAAGAACACTCTATTACCACCGACACTTCTCTTACATTATTCCTGTCACCTCACCAATAATCCAAAGAACCTTTTCTCCTAACCCAAGTCCTTTCACTGGCAAATGCACCCACATCCGCTACACAGACTCACCGCATCCCCTTGTCATCCTCATCGGCAGCCTGGCGCAGCGGGGAGGTAAGAGGGCGGGGATCGGTGGGTGTGGTGGTGAAGACATCTCCTACCCAGGCCAACTTTGGATCCACTGGTGGGGTGCCCCGGTCCCGTAACAGGGGAGGTGCGTGGCGCTCAAACGGTTCTGAGCTTGAACCCCCACTGTCTGAGCGCTCCCGGGGAACTAAGCCTAAGAAAACAAAAGGGATGAGAAAGCTAACCCTCTCCTATATGACAGGCCCTCCAGCTCAAAAAGCATCTCCCCATTCTACTTCTGTCAGTCATGTCGACGTCAACTTCTCCTCTCTTATTCCTGGCAAGCCTGAGCCTGACACGCTCTCCTTAAAGAATTATCTTATCCATATCCACTCAGCTTCTCTACAAATCAATCGATGAACCCCAGTAAATCCTGGCCAATGAAAGCCCACTCTTTCCCAAGGCCATTCCTGAAATGAAGAGTGCTCTCAGCAACACTAAGCACGTACCCTCCCCCTCCTTCACCCATGACCCTTCATCCACACAGTGAGATGCGTGCAGCCACTTCCCAGGACTGTGGTGTCCCCTACCCGCCCCCCTCAAGGGCCCTTACCAGAGGGGTGCACACCAGGAGGGTAGAAGTCCAGAGGGGGCCGGCCCTGGAGGAGCCGGGGGTCCACATAAGGAGGTATCATCATCCAGCGGGGATCAAAGTTCATCGGGGGCATGGGTGGGGGCCGGCCCAGCGCACCTGGGTACAGGGCCTTGGGGGTCGGGGGCGGAGCCTGTGGAGCCGGCACTGCCCCCATGGTCACGGGCTGCGGTGGGGACGGTGGTACCGGAGTGGCTGGGGCGGAACCCTGTTGGTGCTGCTGCCACTGCTGCTGCTGCTTCAAGAGCTGCTCCTGGGGGAGGACAGCAGGGGGCCGGGGGCATCAGGGCCCCGGGCCTGCCCCGCAGCCAACAAGGCCAGAAGCAAAGCTAACACACGCACGCGACATACACTAGCACTGGATGGACACCTGTGTGACACACCAGAGACAGAAGCAGTAGAGGGACCCGGAAGGCACCCCCCGAACGGGATGCACGGGGGAGCCAGGGAGGGGACCGCTCTTACCGGGGGAGAGCAGCCTCTCACCTGCTGCTGGCGCTGGAACCGCGGCGGCAACGACTTCTGGTATTTAGGGTAGCCCAAGCCCTGACTGGCGGGCTGCCGGGGGGGGCCAACCCCATCACCCTTGGGTTCCACCTTTGGGGCCGGGGTCGTAGCAGGAGAAGGACCCTCTTCTGGTTGTTCAGAAGCCTCTTTTGAGGGCAGTTGGGGTTCCACTGCATCGACAAAAAGATAATCCTCAGAGTGACCCAATCCCCCAAGACCTGCCACGAATAGCCCCACGAGCTCCGCCCTCACCTCCGCCACTCTCTCCGAGCTCCGCCCTCACCTCCAGCAGCCTCCCTGAAGCTAAGCGCTTACTCCAAGAGCCAATGATGGTGGTGCGAACTGCCCATGAAACCACCAAAGCAACAGACCCTGTCTTCAGTCTCGCTCCGTGCTGAGCTTTCGGAAAGTGCTCTCAGGTTACTGTTTATCCAGGAGCTCCGAGAGGAAAACCTCCCTCTCCTTAAATACCCATACGAGCAAAGGGACCCCTCTGGTCCTCCACCACTGACAATCTGATACACCGAAACCACTGCCTTCTGCTTCATCTCCTCCCATGCTTACCACCCGTGCCCTCGGCCCCGAGAGAGAACTAGGATGCCCGGGCGTGCCCTGTCGCCATCTCCATACCTGCGCTGGCTTCGAAGCTGCCGCCGCCCGTACTACCAGGGCCGCCGCCACCGCTGGCTGGTGTGGGAGCCGGAACCACACCTGCAGCGGGCGTGGGCTGGGCAGGAGAGGCCTGGGTCTGCTCTTCCGGTTCTTTTTCTGGTGTTGGGGTTGGTGCTGGTGGAGGAGCTGGAGGTGCAGAGAGTTCTTTGGGGACTACAGGTGGCGGAGCTGGGGCGGGAGGAGCAGCAGGTGGGCCAGCAGGCTCTGCTTTGAGCCGCTTGTCAGGCGCCCCAAACTTCTCATCAAGTCGCTTGAGCTTTTCGGCGCAGGCTGCCCGGCGCTCCTCCTGCATGCGACGCTCCTCCTCTTCTCGCCGGCGCCGGGCCCGCTCCACAGCCAGGGAGATCTCAGATGAAGACTGTTTTCGCCGCTGCCGCCAGGCCTCATCCTCGTCTTCGGGTGCTGGGGGCTTGCAGGGAGGGACCCCCCGATCCTGTCAATGGGCAGACCCGGCAGGGCCAGAGGTGTTAGTCGTCAGATTTCTTGTCTTTTTCACAGACTGACCAACTCACTCTAGCTGTGGGGGCAGGCACTGGCCTTGGGTTGGGAGCCTCTTTGGGTAGGGAAAAACTCAACCTAATCTTACCCGTTTCCTCTCTCCTTTCAGAGACCCGAACACCCAGGCCTCCTCGTTCTTCCTCACTAGCATCCCGATTTCTTTTAACCCAGACTCCCGTAACCAAAGACGTTCCAGAGATGCTCTGGATGCTTTTCAGAGATGCTCCACTGCTTTACACTTCCTGTAGCCCATTCCTGACCCTCCCCCCAGCTTCCTCTATTATTAGTGCTTCAACTTCTTAGCCAACACTCATCTCCCACAACTGACCCTTCTCAAGCCCTCATTGTAGACACTCACTGGGTAGTCCCCAGGGGGGCCCCAGTTCCCAGCGGGGCCCCGGTGAGGTGGGGGTGGGGGAGGCTTTGGGGCAGGAGGCCCCGGCTCTGTCTCTGGAGGCCGAGAGGTCTCTGCCCAGGCCGTCTTGGGAGGGGGCGGTTCGCTGCCGGGGGAGTTGCCCTTTTTGCCATCTGCTTCAGGGGGCCGTTCCTCACCAGCAGCTGATTGGGACTCCTTGCTGTGAGCAGACCAACAGTGGAATTAAAATCAGCTGGAAACCAGCTCCTTTAAGAGGGTATTACTGCGAGAGAAACTGAGCCCCCTAACTCACTGGCCCTCAGCTCCCTCCTCATCGGAGTCTCGCCCGTCTTCCTCATCACTGAACTTGAGCTTTTCAGTGTAGTCGACCTCTTCGTGGGCCCCTATGGGGAAAAATGAAAAGCGATAAGCCAAGCATTCTGCTCTCCAACCTCAGATCACTTCTGGATCACAGGAAAGGATCTGGTATTATGTAGTGCGATGCACTCCCAACACCAACCCGCCTCTGCACGAAGCCGCACTGTGAGTCTTGGCATTCCCACACCTCTCAGTTCTTTACCAGAACTTGGCTTTCCGCCATGTGTATGCCCTACCCTTCAGTGTCTCCCTTTCTCCCACACAATCCCCTATTTATTCATCAGATTTTGACTTCTGAAACCAAAACGCTTCATCCTTCATATGCACTAACCTGCCCAACCATCATCATTCTCCTGGTCCAACTGGTCAAACTCTTTGAGGTTATCCTCTTTAAGAATTGAAGGCCGACCTACAGGCTCTACAAGGCGCATTGGCGGCCCTGAACCCCGAGGGCCCGCCACACGGGGGAAACGGCTGCGTGTGAAAAGACAAATGGGAGAGAGAGTGTCAAAGATGGCATGTTGTCGAACCACATACAAGACTCAAGCCTCTGGGCCAGAAGACCATCTCCCTTTCTAAGAGGCTTCCCCTGTCCCCAACCAGAATCCAATCCCAGACCTGGATTACTCACCTGGGCCCATCAGGAGTAGGGTATCGGTAAGGCCCCTGGGGTCCATAGGGCGGAGGGAACGGGAGATATGGGGGATACATCTGCAAAATGGCCCAACAGCAGATGCTTAGAGGGTCAAATATGCAACCAGCTCCCTAAACCTTTCGTCCTTCTCTCTATCATAGGCCCCTGCTTTCTTTCCGTCTCCTCCAAAAGCTAAGTCCTAGTTGCTAACTCTCTAGCTTCCAAGTGCAACCACTCCAAAACAAGATACACAAACTCACGAAGGGCGGCATCATTCCGCGGTAGGGAGGGAACTGGGGTGGGCCCGAAGGCTGTAGCGCCCCCCGGGGATCATGGCTGTGATGAAGTTTGGAGTCTGAGCCCTCCAGCTCATCAGGGCCACGCCCACCTCCGTCCCTCCAGGTTGTAGAATCTGTATTTTGGAAAAGGCAAAGAGAGAACATAACTAAAAATGATGGAGAAAAGGTGAATAAGCCAGCACTTAGCTCTGAAATGGAGTAAGGTACTGTTCTGGCCAAAACCTAACCAACCACTCACCCACCCACTCAACTCACAAATGACAACCACTCACTTTGGGGGCGGAGGCTTGGTCCGGGCCCAGACGACTGTTCGGCAGACTCCCTTTCCTTGGCAGCCTTGTCCTGGTCGCCAGCCGCCTGCAGGGTCGGAAATTCCTCTCGAGAGAATCGTGACAGTAGGCTTGATGCCCTTCCACCTGTTGGAGTGCAGAGTAGCAGACCAAAAAATACCAAAAAACCGTATTTACTGAGAATTTACCACAAAAATCGAAGGCTCTGATAATACCAGACCATCAAGTTCCTACTTTCAAACTCACCCCCCATGCACTGTGTACTCATTTCCCAACAAACAAGGTCAGTCCTGGGACACCCCCGTCAGCCTCACATAAGACAGAAACGAACTTGCTCATGTAGCCCATGAAACCGAGTATGGGGCCCAAAATTTAGCCATTGAGAACCAAGAACACTCTGCTGAAGGTATAGTGCAGGGCTCCTGCCTACCACAGCGCACAGAGCAAGCTCCCCAAGCAGCCCTGCACTCACCATCTCCATGTGCTCCATGGGTGACGCTGGCTTGTGCCCAGGACTTTACCCCGCTTGGAACCGAAGGAGTGTTCTGGGAAAGCAGAGAAATAATAAATGGTGCTGTGGGTGGTAGAACTACAAACCATTCTTGCTCCCAGCCTTCAGTACCATCCAGTTCTTCACATACCTCGGGGGCTGCTGGGGGTCGTTTCTGTTGGTTGGAGGCAGGCGTCTGTGAAGCCGGCAGTGGCTGCGATTCCGGCGGCTGAGCGGTTGAGGCATCGGAACTAAGGGGATGGTAGGACACGAAGGTTATCCAGGACCTGAGATGCCTCCCCTACTTGTCCAATTGTTGGAGGACAGGAAGTGAACCCAAGCCCATTTGTTACTATTCACAAGTACTTGTGACAAAATACCATAACTTAGTCACCCCGTGTAGGCTGTCACCTGTTTGTTGATCCCTTCCTTCTACCTTCTACAGAACGCTAAAAGTGTAATTCCTTAGTCCCCTAACAGGAGCCCTGGAATAACCAAGAAAGACCGAGGCTTCCCTCGGTCTCTGGATCTTATGTGGCTGGGCTAGACCAAGCCCCAATCCATCCTGAAGTTCAAAGTTAAAATGGTCATCACTCTAGGTCCCCCAGACCTCTGTCTACCTCTTGGGGTCGGACTGCTCCTGTTTGCTTGCCCATCCTGTTCCGTCTTTCGGCACTAATGAGACGTTGGGGTCATTGCCTTTGTTCTCGGCTTTCAGGCTTGGAAGGTTGGCTGGGGGTGGCATACGCCGGGCAATGGCAACTTTCCCGAGACTCTGCAGGCCATGGCGAGGGGCAACTGGAGAAAAGATGGGAGGGTGAAGAACACCCCACATGGGTGATCGGACAGCTTCCTACCCTAGGCCCCATTTGTACCTCCTCAATGTCTTATTACCAAACTTCTTTTAGAAACCCCTCCTTCCTTTGCCCTCAGCAATCTCTGAAATTCCACTCCAAACGCTAAGATGTATTACACTTGATGCTTCTTTGTTGGATGGTTCACCTTGAGCCTGCAGGGAGCAAGCTGGCCCCAGGCTTCTCCAAATCCACATTTCTTTGCCTCCAATTCTTACGTGTCCAAAGACAGGGAACTACAGACACGCCTTTGTAGGAGGGTCACTGGTGTTCATCCAAAGCTCAACGTTCCCTACGGGACCCAAGATAAAGCTGGGAGTCTCTAGGGTTCCTGTAGTCTTTTGATACTTGTACTATAATCATTTCCCTTCAGAAAGCTTTAAAATGTATGCCCCATTCATGCCCAGCCTCTAGAAATTAGGAACATCTTGGCAGGACCCTCACCAGCGGGTTTCTGGATCTCTAAGGACTTGCCCTTATACGTATCAAACAGGTTGAGCGAGGAATACTTCTTTCCATCCTTCCCCTTGGCAGTCGGCCCCGAGCGATCGGACATTGCGCTGGAAGCTCATTGAGTAGGTTGGGTCCTGCAGGCACCTCCCCCAAAACGTGCCGGAGCCTGTGGGCCAGACACCAAGTGTTTCAGTGTCTGCTCCCTAGATGCTCCTTTGCATTTTCGTTAGGGGCCCAGACACTTGGCCCTCTGATGTCTTTTCCTCCAGCCTATTCAAACTCCCCGTCCCTTTAAGCAACTCCCAGAGTCCAAATGCCATGGTCCCTCTTTCCCCCAGACACCTCTTGCCAAGGAAATCCAAATAAAAAATCTGGTATGCTCCTAGTAGTAGACACACACTTCCTTTTGTGCCAGTCTATAAAGGATAGCCGCTTCTTCATTATTCCAAGTAATAATCTCTTTCCCCTCCACAAAAAGCATTCCAGAGATGTATGATAAAACATGGCAAGTCCCAGCCCCAGAGAAAACCAGAAAGAGGCAGACAACTCCATCCTGCAAAAAACAGAGCTTTAAATCCCTGACTTATTAGACACCAGCTCCCTAACTGTGCCCCAGGTTCCTTTCCCAGCAGCCTCGCTCCCATCTGGGGAGGTCTGCAAGAAGGTATGCCGGGAGTTTAACGATTTTATGAGCTTGCTCAGCCAGACTAGGGGCTAGTGCCAGATAATTCCTCGTGGAATTGGGGCTCTACATACTCCCAGGCTACAGACCCCAAGTATTTGGAATATTCACCCCATTTTTTCCTACACTTGCCCCCATCCCAGCTCCTGGAAAAAATCTGGTCTCCAGATGAAAACACTGGTGGGCTCTGGCTTACCCTATGCAGATATGAGAAAAACAAAACATTATGGAGCCACCTCAAGCACACTCTGTAACCACGGGGCCAAAGCCAGAACCAACTTCATTTTCCTACTCCCAGTAAGAACAGCCATCAGCAGTCATTTCTTTCCCCAATATCCCTTCCTCCCCAAGCAGGCCAAACTCTGCATCGTCAGTTGGTTCCTGAGTGACCAGGCATTCATTTATAGGAAGGAATGGCGTACAGGAAAGAGATGGGAGGTGGTGGGAAATCCAGGCAGGCCCACGATAAAAACTGGGTAAAATCAGGATGAAAAACAGGGAAAACTTTAAGACAGGTAAGATGAAGGAGTGGGGGTTGCCCTGTAGGTGTTTAAAGATTCCAATCTTCGAAAAATAAATACATGAATAAAAAGGGGATAGACAAATGTGGAGTAACACTAATCAAAGAGGATCAACACGAAAGCAACTGGGAAATAATACACTTAACCAGAAATGGTAAAGAAAAGATACAGAGCGAAGTAAGAGGGCAATGTCAGGAGACCCAAGAAAAAAAAGGGGGGATTGAGACAGAGAAGAAATAAGAAAAATGAAAAAGCAGAGAAAGACTGAGGAACGTAGAAAGCAAACATGTAGGATAAAAGCAGGGTTCCAGGGTGGGAGTGACTCGACGCGAAGAGGGGCGTCAAGAATGGGAAATCCAAGCACTGGGTGATGGCAGGGTGGCCCAATATGGAAGAAAGGAGACTCTCCGAAGATCGGCGGGCGCGGCCCACCCCAGACTGGCGGCGGGGAAGGGGACTCACAGATTGGGGTGAAGAGGCCAAGAGCGCAGCTGAGGTTGGGGAGTTAGGGGCCCAGGAGAGGGGGTCGCCCCATAAAGCCAGGAATGTGGGTGGTTAGGGGCAGGCCACAGACTCTGTGTGAGGGGTTGGAGGTGCGGGTACCAAGCTGGGGTATCAGAGGGGGAGGGGCAGTCAAGCCCCGGCAGCAGGAGGACAAAATGGCGGCGGCTAATGGCAGCTTCTCCTCCCCCCGGCCCGCCACCGCCGCCGCCGCCGCCGCCACGACCGCTCCCGCGCCGGAAAAGGGCCTTAGCACTCGGCTCCCCAGACTCACCTGGCCGGGTGCGCGGGGGTCCGGGACTGGGGCCTAGGGGCTCCCCGAGGTGGGATGGCGGTGGGGCGGGGGCGGATGGCGGCGGATGGCGCCGGGATCGGCTCCTCCCGTCTCCCTCGCTCACTCCGCGGCTGGGCTCCGACTAACGGCCCATCCGGGCAACCGCCGCCCCCGGGAGCACCCCCCCACCTCCCGCCTCCCTCAGCGCATGACACGCCCCCTGATTTGCATAAAGGGCGGGGCACCTTCTACCCTATCCCTCTTTGCTTCGAGGGCTGTCCTTGTTTAAAAAAAAAAGCAGGGCGTGCGGAGCAGGCATAGGTTCTTTGCATAAAGAGGAGGGACTTTCAGGCGCTAGGACGCCGGTTGGCTAAAGAGACGCGCCCCCGGCGTCGGCCGTTAAGACGCGTAGAGGGGGCGGGAATGCAGTGCCTGTCGGCCGGGCGGTTAGGGCGCAGAATTTGCACGACTAATGGAGGCGGGGGGAAGGGGCGGAGCGTGCGTTGTGCGTTCGTGGAAAGAGGGGAGCGGAGAGACGTAGGGACGCGGAGAGTGGAAGGAAACGATGCAAGACTGGCAGTGCTTTCAGCGGAGATGGAGCGAGAGCACGGGGCGGAAGGGGTTACCTGCCGGAGGGCGGGGCTTACGTAACCAGGGAAGAGTCCCGACTCACGCGTCCATTCGCGAGAGGTGAAAGCACCAAAGAGGCGGGGCCTTCTAGTTATTAAATCACGTCGTGCAAATGAAGTGGATAGACAGGCCAATCCTGGGGTCCAGGGGAGTGTATCGTCGGCCCTTGCGGTGTAGGCATTCTTTTGCTAGTTCTATTTATTTGCATAATACATGCAAATCATTTGAACAAAGATAGGGTAGGAATGACCTCTTCGATCAACATATCGGCAACCAATGGCTAAGACATTTAATTTTATAACCTATAATTTTCATGAATATATTTGTATATCTGATACTATTGGCGGTTTGTATTCTCTTCAGATGGGTTTCATTCTACGAAATGTGGTACTAGTTCCCTCCTTTGTCTCTAATTACTGTGCTCCTGTCAGACCGGCTACCCGTTCAGCAAATCATTCGACAACTGCTTCAAAGGCGTGAGAGATATCCACAATATATTATGAAAGTAGAGGAATAAAATCAGATCCTGCCTGAGGAAGTTCAGAAATGCTTCTAGAAAAACGTGGATCTTTTTAAATGTGAAGAACTAGTTAGGATTTAGCCAAGTTTGAGGAGACGGTGCACAGCTCAGGCCCAGTGAACTGATGAGCAGAGGCATGGTTTTAGGGACCCGTGCCTCTCAGCTGTTGTGACTAAAGAGACTGCCTGTCCATTATGGAAAATGAGATCAGAAAAATTAGCAAGAATCCAATAACAGTTTTATCCTGAGGCACATTAAGATAGTTGAGATGACTTCAGTTCTTAAGCATTCAAAATGATTCTCTTGTCCCCCTCTCCCTGGTCACCTACCACAGCAAAATTTCTTGGAAGAGTTATCCATATTCACTGTCACCAATTTCCCTCCTGTCATTCATTCTTAAACCAACTCCAGTCAAGCCTTCACCCCAATCTTTTACCCAGCATGCGTGTATCAAGGACATCAGTCTCATGTCTTGAAATAGCATTCATGTACTGATGACTCCCAAATGCAGACCTCTCTCCCAAACTCCAGACTTGGATACAGAGCTATGTACTTGACATCTCCTCTTGGTTATCTAACATCATTTCAAATTCGGTATGTCCAACACCGAACATTTGATCTCCAGACCCTCAAAATTTGCTCTCTCCCCAGCCTTCATCATCTCAGTTGGTGGCAATTTAAAAATTATAGTTAAGCTAAAAACCCTGGAATCCTCATGGACTCCCTTCTTTATTTCACTCCCCACTTTCAAGCAGACAGGAACTCCTGTCTTGAGAAAATATCCAGAATCCAGCCAATTCATTTACACTGCTTCCACCTTGATCTCTCACCTGGGTTACAGCTACAGCCTCCTAACTTGTCTTTAGTCTACCCCTGCCCCTACTGCCTGTTCTCTGCACTGCAGCCAGAGTGGGCCTTTTCTCAAAGGAGGCCTCAAAGGACTCCCTTGCTCAAAGTTCTACAATGCCTCTGTTTCTCTCAAAGTCCTTAGAGTGGCCTACAAGACCCTAAATGACTTGGCCCCGTGATTTTATCACTTTCCCTACTTCTACTAGGCATGTCTCACCTTGGAGCCCTTTTGCTTCTCTTTTCCTCGCCAAGTTGACTCTTCCCCCAGAAACCCACATCGCTCATTCCTTTACCTCCATGAGGTCTTTGTTCAGTGCTGGTCCTCTTCTCAGTGAGGCCTACGCTGATGACACATTCAAAATTTTAATCTTCCCTGACCATCCTGTTACCCCCGTTCCCCTTTAACTTGCTCTACTTTTTCTTCTAACATCATATACATTTTAAATTATATTTATTGTTTGTTGTCTGTCCTCCTCCTACACCATTTTCCACAACAGAATGTAAACTTCACAATGGCAAGGATCATTGTTTTGTTGACTCTTATATCCCAACCACCTAGAATAGGGAATGGCACAAGGTTGATGGCCAATAAATTATTTTTATTTTTTTAAAAGATTTTATTTATTTATTTGACAGAGAGAGAGAGAGAGAGCACACAGGAGCAGGGGGAGGGGCAGACAGAGGGAGAAGCAGGCTCCCCGCTGAGCAGAGAGCCCAATGCAGGGCTTGATCCCAAGATCCTGGGATCATGACCTAAGCCGAAGGCAGACGCTTAACTGACTGAGCCACCCAGGCGCACCCCCCAAATGATTTTTTAAGTCTTTTTATCAAAGCATACTATATTTATTTATTTTTGATGAATTTTCACAAACTGAGCAGAACATGTAGCCAAAAATAAAACTTTAGCGCCACAGAAGCTGCTAGAGGGCCTCTTCCAGTCATTGCCCTCCCCCAAGACTTACTACTATCCTGACTTATAACAACATATATTAGTTTTACCCTTTTTTGTACTTTATACAGATGGAATTGTACAGTAAGGGTTCTCCTGTGTCTGTCTTCTTTTGCTTAACATTATGTTGAAGAAGTTCATCCACATTGTTGCATGTAGCTGTGGTTTGTTCGTTCTTGTTGCTGTAAAATAATAGTCCGATGTATGAATAGAACCCAATTTATTTATCCTGAACGAACGAATTATTTAAGCTCCAGCTCCTTTGTATCCTCCTCGGTGTCACCGGAGTTGTTGCAAAGATTAAGAGAATTAGTACACAGAAAGCATTTAGGATGGTATACAGTGGGTGCTCAATAAGTTTAGCTATTGATTTTATTACGTTCAGATATTTTATCCAACTTGCTGTGATCTCCTCCTCATCTGAAGTCCCATACATTTATTGTAGCACTCTTTAAGAGGTCAACCTGGCTTCACCACTGGGAAGAGCCAACACTCCTGTTCTCAGTACATGAAACAAGCTGGGGTAATTGGATTATCTCTCCCCAGAAAGTCAGGAAATCTGAAATAGTGGCCAGAGTCTGGGGATTGCTAGAGTTAACACTCATCTGGACCTGCTGGAGGAAAGGTCCAGGAATAGCCTCACTGAAGACTTGGGAACTCTGTGGTTCGTTCCTTCCCTGGGATTGGCTTTTTTTTTTTTTTTTTTAAAGGTTTTATTTATTTGACAGAGAGAGAGACACAGTGAGAGAGGGAACACAAGCAGGGGGAGTGGGAGAGGGAGAAGCAGGCTTCCCGCCGAGCAGGGAGCCCAATGCGGGGCTTGATCCCAGGACCCCGGAACCATGACCTGAGCCGAAGGCAGACGCCCAACGACTGAGCCACCCAGGCTCCCCCGGGATTGACTTTTTAATCCTTTCTGCCATCCAAGTATTCTGTATCCCCAGTATCTGTTCTCAATATCCTCCAAATAGAAGCCCCCTTTCCCTTCATTAGACTCAGTTTCTGCAGCTTGTCCCCTAAAAGGACCTCAATGACTCATTTAATGCTTAACTTATCAGGACTTATAGTTTTGTGAATCCTTTATTCAGTAACATCAGTTCTTTTATCCATCCATCTATCCATCCATCCATTCAAGTTTTAAACATTATTGAGGGCTTATGATATGCCAGGCGCTGTGAGGTAGATCATATTATCCCCACTTTCTGAGGAAAGACCCAGAGAGTCTTAATTATTTGTTAGGTAACAAAGACTAGTGATGGAGAATATTGGTTCAAGATAATCCTTGCTTGGGGCCCCTGGCTGGCTCAGTCAATAGAGCATGTGACTCTTGATCTCGGGGTTGTGAGTTGGAGCTTCACGTTGGGTGTAGAGATTACTTAAAAAAAGTAAAATCTTGGGCACCTGGGTGGCTCAGTTGGTTGAGCGACTGCCTTCTGCTCAGGTCATGATCCTGGAGTCCCGGGATCGAGTCCCACATCGGGCTCCCTGCTCGGCAGGGGGTCTGCTTCTCCCTCTGCCCTCTTCCCTCTCGTGCTCTCTGTCTCTCATTCTCTCTCTCTCAAATAAATAAATAAAATCTTTAAAAAAAAAAAAAGTAAAATCTTAAAAAAAAAAAAAAGATAATCCTTGCTCTTCCCCATGGGCCTGGGTGGTATTTTTTTGTCTGTACATGTCTTTTTGTCCCATCTAAATTCCTTGAGATCAAGGCTATCATATATCTGGAATCTGCCTTGAAATCCAAAACCATCTGCTGTAGTTGACACATTACAAAATTGTGGATGGATTGCTCATATGGGCAAATCCTTGCTGCCCTTCCCTCAAAGATGTTCACTTTTTCCCAAACCCAGGGAAAAAACTTCCCCCAAACAGAGACCGAGCTGACTTGATCTGGAGAAGGATAGTTTATTTAATTTAGTGTACCTCTGGCTCACAATTCTGTGTCCTTTTTCCGTGTTGGGGTCATTAGAAGCCCCATCAATCCCACAACATCTCCCCTACTACAAATTAGGGCAACTCAGAGATATTTTTCTTCGCTGGGGGACCTGCTGGCTTCTCCTGTTCTCTCGCTTTCTCCTCGTACATCAGGATCCTGGTTGAGATGGGAAGAGACAGAGGGATCAGGGGACAGTCTTCTCGAGAGAATAAATCTTAGGCTGCTGTGAAAGTCTGGAAAAGGACAGGGGTTATTATGGTGGGAGGAAGAGGAAGAAGAGCAGGGATGGCCGTGCCGGGGGCTGTAGGGACCAGAACATTGGATAGCGATAGGAACTTGGAAGGGTCCCTTAAAGAAGGGAAGAAATGGATGCTGAGTAATGTGCCCGTGAGCCTGGGGATGGGGGTAGGGTTGAGGAGAAAACAGGTAAGCATAGGAAAGGTTGGCACTGGACCCTCACATTTTTAGGATGGCAGATCTCTTGCCCAGCATCATCTTGAGGAAGTCAGAGTAGCTGAAAGTCTCCCCAGAGTCGCCGGACACCTCCCTGATTAATTTCTTGAGCTCCAGGTGGGTCTTGGGGACCCCCAGTTTCTCCAGCATCCGCTTCAAGGACATGATATCTAGAGGCAGAGGAGTGGGGTGAGAAAAGGGGAGCCTCTCTCTCTCTGTCCTCACCTTCCCATTCCCATTCTAGTCCCTCCTACTCTGGTGGCTGGGCCCTCTCCCAAACCACTGGGAATGGAGCATGGTAGGAGAGACCTCCCTCTTCCTGGGTCTGCACACCCCCCCATCACCCTTTTCTCACCGATATCTCCGTTTCCATTCAGGTCAAACTCCATGTATTTCTCTGGGTGAGGGGAGAAAGCAGATAGGGTAAGCGCTGGCTGGAGGGTCCCAGGCCGAGGCAGGGCAGGGGCTTGAGAAAAGGGCCGCTGACCAAGCGCTAGGTGGGGAAGATGTGGAAGGGGGAGGTGGGGCAAGCAGAGGAAGTGTGGGTTGGGTTGAGGCACCCTGTTAAGGTGTAGGGAACCAGAGAGGGTGCTGAGAGGGGCAGCCCAAGGAAAGAGATTGCAACCAGGGGGAACAATAGAGGCAGCCTCCCTTTTTCCCACCACACATGTAGACTCTGTGTCTTTGAGGTCCTTTCTCTGTTCTTGAGGAAATCAAGAAATCTCCTCACTCCCCATCTGCCCCTACAGTTTTCCCCTCACTCTTGAAGGTCTCCAGTTTGGAGGGCAGATCCTCATCACTGCTATATTTGGGATCATCCAGGAACTGCTGTGGGGAGAAAGCAAGAGCCAGGATAGGTCCACCTCGTCCAGGGGCCCCTTCCCCCCAGGCCCTGCCCCCTCAGATCTTCCTTTTACCTTGTTGATTTCATGGAGTCTCTCTTCCTGCTGGGCCTTCAGCAGCCCGAAGGCTTTTCCTCCTGAGGGGGCACAGAGGTTAATGTTTCCTCACCCCCCCATTCCTCTTCTTTCCCCCACACCGGCCCAGGGTCATCAGAGTTCTGCCCTGCTAGACCTGCTCACTACCTCCTAGCCCTGCCCAGGTCTGTCCGTCTCCTTGCTCCCATTTTAGGCTCTGCCTCTTCTACCTTCCTTACCCTGTAAATCCCTGGTTTGGCTCATAGCTCAGCAGATGTTGATGGAGAAACCGGTAGATAGGTGGATAGAGACGGAGCTGGTGCTCTCTCTGTCTGCCGGCTCTCCTCTCCCATCAGCCTCCTCGGAGGCCTCCCTCCTAAACTTCCTCTTTCCCCTCATTCCCTCCTCCTCCAGTCCCAGGCCTCACTTCCCCTCAGCTTCTGCTGACATGAGCACCCCAAGAGGAAGGGCCGGTGGCTCTAGGATTGAGATGAGAAAATAACATTCTCCCAAATTCCTCTTAAGGAGAGCCCAGTCTAGGGGTGCCTGCGTGGCTCAGTCGTTAAGTGTCTGCCTTCAGATCAGGTCATGATCCCAGGGTCCTGGGATCAAGCCCCACATCAGGCTTTCTGCTCAGTAGGAAGCCTGCTTCTCCCTCTCCCACTACCCTCTGCTTGTGTTCCCTCTCTCGCTGTGTCTCTCTCTGTCAAATAAACAAATAAATAAAATCTTTTTTAAAGAAAGAGAGCCCAGTCTGTGCAGGAAAGAAAGAAGCCACTGGAGGTATGGGGGAAGGCTATTTACTCTCAGGAACAAATAAATGGTCTTTGAACAGGTGCAGAGGGTCAGGTAAATCTTAAGACTTGCATTTGGTCGGGTGTCATGAGTCTGGGCACGCAGGTTTGGATACATAGCCGAGGAAGGGCCGACTGGATTTTTCTACGCTGTGAATGGGAGAAAAATCTCAAGTCCACTGGCAGATCTAAAAGGACAGCAAGATGGTTTAGGGTCGGAAAGGGAGAGAAGCTTCACTCCCAGTCTGGCAGCTCCACAGAGGCACTTGGAAACATGGCAATGCCTAACACATGAATTGCACTTCGCTTTAGGATGTGCAATGTAACCCATTCATCTTATCTCCCTTGAAATATTTAGTGAAATCTACAGAGCTCAGGAACTCGAGAATTTTTAAAAAGATTTTTGTTTATTCATTTGAGACACAGAGATACAGAGAGAGAGAAAGAGCATGAGCAGGGGGAGAGGCAGAGGGAGAGGGAGAAGCAGGCTCCCCGCTGAGCCAGGAGCCCGACGTGGGGCTCTGGGACCACGACCCGAGCCGAAGGCAGACGCTTAACCATCTGAGCCACCAAGGCACCCCAGGAATTCGTGAATTTAAGTAGATTCTTTGGAGGAACTGAAAGTGGTGCTGAGAGAGACAGCATCTGTGGAAACAAGAGCCAGAGGGTGAAGCCAACATTGGGGGGTGTGTATGTGTAATCGGGGCCAGTCACCGTGGGTTCGATAGAATGGGTAAGAAGCCTCTAATAAATGTCTTCCCCACGCATATCCTTTTTCCTTTTTTTTGTCGTATGAGTAGTTGCTTCCAGGGGGGGTGAGGCTAGTAGGTTCCCCTCACTGAGACGTTTTTGTTCAAACTCCCCACCATTTTTGTTCAAACCTCCCAAACTCTGGGTGGTTCAGTCAGTTGATTGTCCGACTCTTGGTTTCTCAGGATTGTGAGATCTAGCCCCGCAGGGGGCTCCCTGCACAGTGGGGAGTGTGCTTGAGATTCTCTCTCTCCCTCTCCCTCTGCCCCTCCCCCCTCACTCTCTCAAATAAATAAATAAATCTTAAATAAATAAATAAATAAATAAATTAAATTAAATAAGAACAGACTCCCCACCCAGAGCTCCACTCACCCTGCCCCAGCATCAGTGGAGACACCTTTGCTCCTCCCCTTCCCTTCACCTCACTTCCCCTTCTGCAGCTGGGAGTATTCACTTCTCACTGCCCTCTCCCTGACCTGTGCGGGTGGGGGGAGATGCTGGGGTGAACTCTGAATTCTGGACTTCCCTTTACTGTAGCAGCCTCTCTCCTTTCAGAGAAAGCTGCAACCCTACACTCAGGTCTCAGTGCCTAGTGGGGGGAATTCATTTCTTTATTCATATATTCATTCAACACATAATTATCAAATGCATACTCTATGCCACCTCAGTGATCCAAACAAGTGTCAATTCTTGTCCTCAAGGACAGCCTAACTGCGGAACACAGACCATAAAAATAAACATATTGGGGTGCCTGGCTGGCTCAGTCAGCGGAGCATGTGATGATTGATCTTGGGGTTCAAGCCCCATGTTGGATGTAGAGATTACCCAAAAATAAAAAATTCTAAAAATAATAAACATATTAAAGGTGGCAAGTACCTATGCAGAAAAACAAAGTAGGGAAGGGGGATAGGAAGTGCTGTGGGAGACTGCAGTTTTATTTTTATTATTTTTTAAATATTTATTTATTTGAGAGACAGAGAGAGAGAGCATGAGCTGGGGCGGGGCAGAAGGAGCAGGAGAGGGACAAGCAGACTCCCTGCTGAGCACGGAGCCTGTGGGGAGACTTGATCCCAGGACCCCGAGACCGTGATCTGAGCTGAAGTCAGATGCTTAACTGACTGAGCCACCCAGGCACCCTGGACTGCAGTTTTAAAGAGGGTGATCAGAGAGGCTTCTCTGAGAAAATATTTGAGCAAAGATTTCAGGTAGGGGGGTATCTGGCTAGCCCAGTCAGTGCAGCATGTGACTCTTGATCTCGGGGTTGTAAGTTCGAGTCCCAGGCTGGGTGTAGAGATTACTTAAAAATAAAATCTTAAAAAAAAAAAAAAAAAGATTTCAAGAAGGTATGGAAATAAGCCATGTGGCTATATGAGAGAGGAGCATTTCAGGCAAGTGCAACGGTCCTGAGGTGAGAACATGTCTGGATATCTGGAGTATTTGTGAAGCAGCAGGATGACCAGTGTAGCTGGAGCCAGATGGATGAGGGGAAACAGGCAGGAGATGAGGCCAGATTGGGTAGGGCCTTATAGGCCATTGGGAAGGCTCTGGCCTGTATTCGGGGTGAGACTGCCTCCCAGACTGTTCTTTCCATCAAGAATGGTTTGGCATGGGGCGCCTGGGTGGCTCAGTCATTAAGCGTCTGCCTTTGGCTCAGGTCATGACCTCAGGGTCCTGGGATCGAGTCCCACATCCCTGCTCGGCGGGGAGCCTGCTTGTCCCTCTCCCACTCCCCCTGCTTGTGTTCCCTCTCTCGCTGTGTCTCTCTCTGTCAAATAAATAAATAAAATCTTAAAAAAAAAAAAAAAAGAATGGTTTGGCAGACTACCATAGTGGGACAGAGCTTAGATGCTCAGAGAAACCCCCGGGAGAAAGTGATAGCTGCTCTGACATGGGACAAAAGTGAAGAGTAAGAGTATCTACAAGGGCAAAGGGTGGGGAACAAAACACAGATGGAGGGAAAGCCTGTGAAGACCCAACATACAGGAAGACATCACCCACCCAGACTCAGGGGCCCAGCCCCCAGGGTCACAGAGAAGGCTGACTCCTAGTAGTAGGGGTGAAGGGGGGGCTTCTGGGCAAGGGTGGGAAATGCAGGGGTGCATTAGGGGGCAGCTTCGAGGAATCCATGAGAACACGGAGATAGGGGAAGTAGATAGCTCTCTGACTGGCTGCAAAATCTAGATCTGAGCAGAGATAATGCAGAAGCTCCTTAAAACAGTGGCTCCCTCTCTCTCTCTCTCTGTCTCTCATGAATAAATAAATAAAATCTTTAAAAAAACAAAAAACAAAAAAACAGTGGCTTCTTCTGAGTGGCACTTCCTGCAGCATACGCGAAGGCTGTTAGAAATGTGCCTGGTTGGACTACTGGGTATTTACCCCAAAGATACAAATGTAGGGATCCAAAGGGGTACGTGTACCCCGATGTTTATAGCAGCAATGTCCACAACAGCCAAACTGTGGAAAGAGCCAAGATGTCCATCGACAGATGAATGGATAGAGAAGAAGTGGTATATATATACAATGGAATATTATGCAGCCATCAGAAGGAATGAGATCTTGCCATTTGCAATGATGTGGATGGAACTGGAGGGTGTTATGCTGAGCGAAATAAGTCAATCAGAGAAAGACATGTATCATATGACTTTACTGATATGAGGAATTCTTAATCTCAGGAAACAAACTGAGGGTTGCTGGAGTGGGGGGTGGGGTGGGAGGGATGGGGTGACTGGGTGATAGACACTGGGGAGGGTATGTGCTATGGTGAGCGCTGTGAATTGTGCAAGACTGTTGAATCACAGATCTGTACCTCTGAAACAAATAATACATTCTATGTTAAAAAAAAAAGAAGAAGAAGAAGAAGATAGCAGGAGGGGAAGAATGAAGGTGGGGAAATTGGAGGGGGAGACGAACCATGAGAGGCTATGGACTCTGAGAAACAAACTGAGGGTTCTAGAGGGGAGGGAGGTGGGAGGATGGGTTAGCCCGGTGATGGGTACTAAAGAGGGCACGTTCTGCACGGAGCACTGGGTGTTATACACAAACAATGAATCATGGAACATTGCATCAAAAACTAATGATGTAATGTATGGCGATTAACATAACATAATAATAAAAAAATAAATTAAAAAAATTATAAAAAAAAAAAAGAAATGTGCCTGGTTGGGCCTCAGCCCAGACCTACTGAATCAGAAACTCTGGGGGTGGGGCCTGACAATAGGTTTTTAACAAGTGCCTCAGGTGCTTCTGATACAGGGTCAAGTGTGAGAGTCATTGCCCTAAAGCAATGGAGAGGTGCTCGAGCCTGTGAGGCCTGCTGAACCCAGGCTGAAGGTATCAGCGTAGCTTAAGCATGGGTTAGTGGGGGTTGCGGCTGGTCAGTCTTGGAGGAAGAAGAAAAGGAAGAGTCACAGGGGCCAGACATGTTAGTGTCCAGCCAAGCAGTCAGGGAAATGACCCACCAGGAAAACCCCATGAGATTAGAATCCCTATGGAACTGGCACCTGTTGCTAGGTGCCCTTGTTATGATTCCATGCTTTCCCGGGGGACCTGCTGCTTAGAATCAGGTCCCATGGAGTGTGCTTACAGGAAAAGCATACATGGGCCAGAAAACTTGGTGGTGTGTGTGTCCTGCTTGCCCCTCCGTTTTCCCTCTCCCACTCTGCTCTCCTCCGCAGCAGGCTAACGGGTACAGAGCATGTCAAGGGCACCTCTGGCTTCCAGCCGGTCTTGGCTGTTGGAGAGCCTGGCAGGAGAACAGCGGGAGGGAGGACATTAAGCCACGGGTGTTGGTTCCCCTGGCCCCCTTCCCACGGGGTCACCTCAGGCTGGCGGAAACCTCCACTTACAGGCAAGGCTTCTCTCCAGGCGACCTGCACTGCAAAGCTCTATCTTCCTCCTGGTTTCTGTATGCCCAGGAGATAGATATCAGTGGGTTCGTGAACTCGGAAAGGGAAAAATGGACATCCTTTTCTCATATTCAACATTACATGTGCTGCTTGTTAAAAACCACATCACAGTTTAAAGTTCTTGTTCAAGCCAAGCAATAATATAGTTTGCATGGATGTGTCTTTATTTATTAAAATCTAACTTCAACGTGCCTGTACTTTATTTTTATTTATTTATTTATTTATTTTTAAGATTTTATTTGTCAGAGAGAGAGAGAGAGAGAGAGCACAAGCAGGGGGAGTGGCAGGAGGAGGGAGAGGGAGAAGCAGGCTCCCCACCGAGCAAGGAGCCCAATGCAGGGCTTGATCCCAGGATTCCAGGATCATGATCCGAGCCGAAGGCAGACGCTCACCCGACTGAGCCACCCAGGTGCCCCTATTTTATTATTTTTTTTAAGATTGCATTTATTTATTTGACAGAGAGAGACACAGCGAGAGAGGGAACACAAGCAGGGGGAGTGGGAGAGGGAGAAGCAGGCTCCCTGCAGAGCAGGGAGCCCGATGTGGGGCTCCATCCCAGGACCCTGGGATCATGACCTGAGCCGAAGGCAGATGCTTAACGACTGAGCCACCCAGGCGCCCTGGTGTGCCTGTATTTTAAGTGAACTCTACCCCCAACGTGGTGGGGCGCAAATTCATGGCCCTGAGATCAAGAGTCACATGCTCTACCGACTGAGCCAGGCAGGCGCCCTAACTACATCACTAATGAAGTTATCTTTCCATTATTGTAAATAATACTGTTCACTTAAGTACAGAAAGCTTTATCCACTTCTACAATTTTTTTTTAAGTAAACTCTAGCCCCAATGTGGGGCTCAACTGGCCTGTATTTTAATGTTTTAAAATATTTTTTATTTATTTATGAGAGAGCGAGCACGCACAAGCAGGGGGGAGCTGCAGAGGGAGAGGGAGCAGCAGGTTCCCCGCCGAGCCAGGAGCCTGATGCGGGGCTCCATCCTAGGACCCTGGAATCAAGACCTGAGCCGAAGACAGACGCTTAACCAACTAAGTCACCCAAGCACCCCTTGCCTGTATTTTAATTAATTAATTAATTAATTAATTATTTTATAGATTTTATTTATTTGACAGAGAGATACACAGCAAGAGGGGAACACAAGCAGGGAGAGTGGGAGAGAGAGAAGCAGGTTTCCTGAGAGCAGCGAGCCCGATGTGGGGCTCGATCCCAGGTCCTTGGGATTATGACCTGAGGAGAAGGCAAATGCTTAACAACTGAGCCACCCAGGCACCCCATTTTTTTTTCAAAGATTTTATTCCCTTGCCTGTATTTTAAATGTCTTGTCTTTTATATAATGTGGTAGTAAAGTACATGATTTATTCTATCGCAACTTTTTTTGGGAAGTTATTTATTTATTTATTTATAGTAATCTCTAACCCAACGTGGGGCTCAAACTCACAACCCTGAGATCAAGAGTCACATGCTCTTCCAACTGAGCCAGCCAGATGCCCCTCTATTGCAGCTTTTTATTACTGTTTTGGTAACTGGAACTCAATAAGTTGGTTTACTTTGTTATATATATTTTTATTTTTTAAGATTTTATTTTATAGGGTTCCACGCTCAGTGGGGAGTCTGCTTGAAAGTCTCATGCTCTCTCTCCCTCTTGTTGACAGAGAGAGAGAGAGAGACAGCGAGAGAGGGAACACAAGCAGGGTGACTGGGAGAGGGAGAAGCAGGCTTCCCGCTGAGCAGGGAGCCTGATGTGGGGCTTGATCCCAGGACTCTGGGATCATGACCTGAGTTGAAGGCAGACGCTTAACAACTGAGCCACCCAGGCGCCCTATATATTTTTATTTTATGCTTTACTAGAATGCCAAAGACATCTGTGATACAAAATGAGTAAGAATCGCTGCTGTAATCTCTTTCTCCCCTCATCCCTTTGGACCTGGGGTGGCAATATCCCTTGGGATTCCCCTATATTCCACTCACCTTTGTAAATAAACTAGCACCTCAAATTAGCCTAATTTTTAAAAAAATTTTAAAAAGATTTTATTTATTTATTTGAGAGAGAGAGAGTGCATGAGCAGGGGGAGGGGGCAGAGGGAGAAGCAGACCCCCTGCTGAGCAGGGAGCCCCATGTGGGCTCAATCCTGGGACTCCAGGATCATGACCTGAGCCAAAGGCAGACACCCAACTGATTGAGCCACCCAGGCGCCCTCAAATTAGCCTTATTTGAGGGTGCTGTTTCCTGTTGGGACTCTGACTGATACAATGTGCACACGCACATATGTAAGTGAGTATGGGGGGCTGGGAAGAAGTGGATTTCTGCAGCTTTATTTCTCACTGTAAATGGGCAAAAGGGCTTCTTGTGTATGCACCAGACTCGGGAGCTTGGTTAACAAGGTGCTCTCCCTGAAGCAAAGCCGGGAAGCATTGGCCTTATTGAAAGACTTTGCTTTTCTGAAAAGTTTCCCTGGGCGCCTGGGTGGCTCAGTTGGTTAAGCGTCTGCCTTTGGCTCAGGTCATCGGGCTCTCTGCTCAGTGGGGAGCCTGCTTAAGCTCCCCCTGCTTGTGCACTGGTACGTGGTCCCTCTCTCTTCTGACAAACAGAATTTTTAAAAATAAATAAATAAAATCTTTTTTTTTTAAGATTCTATTTTATTTATTTGTCAAAGAGAGAGAGAGCACCAGTGTGTACAAGCAAGGGGAGTGGCAGGCAGGGGGAGAAGCAGACTCCCTGCTGAGCAAGGAGCCCGATGCGGGACTTGATCCCAGGACTCTGGGATCATGACCTGAGCCGAAGGCAGCCGCCCAACCAACTGAGCCACCCAGGCGTCCCAATAAATAAAATCTTAAAAAAAAAAAAAAAAAAGTCTCCTTGCGGGGCTTTGAGGGGAGCGTAGCAGCAATTTACTCCTAAATTTCACCTTTTGTCTCCTGGAAACCATATCCAGCAATAATGAGATTGGTCACACACACAGGCATGCGTGCTACGTTTTCACTGCAGCTAGGAGACACAGCATGCCTACAGACTCCAAGTTCTGTGTTTGTGTGCCCAGATTCCATATCCAACAGGCAGTCCCCAGCAGTGCCTCAGGGAAAATCAGGAAGAGAGGAAGGGCCCAAGTGACAGCTCTGAAAAAATCAAATATTCCTTCCTGGGAGGAAAGGCCTCACCTTGAGAAGGAGAAGCTGAACGCAGGATGGACCAAGTGCACTCAAGTACTGGTAAAGGTGGAGAGAGAATGTTTTGAAGTGTCCAAAGGGACCCACAGGTGGTGCATCTCAGAAAGTACCAGCAAGGGACGCATGGGTGGCTCAGTCGGTTAAGCATCTGCCTTTGGCTCAGGTCATGATCCCGGGGTCCTGGGATCGAGCCCCACATTGGGCTTCCTGCTCAGTGGGAAGTCTGCTTCTCCGTCTCCCTCGCCCTCTGTCTGCCACACCCCCTGCTCATGTTCTCTCTCTTGCTCACTCTCTCTCTCAAATAAATAAATAAAATCTTAAAAAAAAAAAAAAAAAAAGAACATTAAAAAAAAAAGATGCCTGGCTGGCTCAGTTGGTAGAGCATGCAACTTTTTTTTTTTTTTAATTTCTTTTAAGATTTTATTTATTTATTTGACAGAGACATAGCGAGAGAGGGAACACAAGCAGGGGGAGCGTGAGAGGGAGAAGCAGGCCTCCCACAGAGCAGGGAGCCCAACATGGGGCTTGATCCCAGGACCCTGGGATCATGACCTGAGCCGAAGGCAGACGCTTAACGACTGAGCCACCCAGGTGCCCCAGAGCATGCAACTCTTGATCTTGGTGTCCTGAGTTTGAGCCCCATGTTGAGCATAGAGTTTACTTAAAAAAGGAAAAAGAAAAAAAGAAATGAACAGAGATTCTGTTTGATTAACTATGAGAAAAAAGGTAAAAAAGAGCAACATAGAATCTTGCCGTTTGCAACGACGTGGATGGAACTAGAGGGTATTATGCTAAGTGAAGTAAGTCAGTCAGATAAAGACAAATACCACACGATTTCACTAATACATGGAATTTAAGAAACAAAACAGATGAACATATGGGAAGGGAAGGAAAAATAAAAAAAGATAAAAACAGAGAGGGAAGCAAACCATATGAGACTCTTAACTACAGGAAACAAACTGAGGGTTGCTGGAGGGGAGGTGGGTGGGGGGATGGGGTAACTGGGTGATGGGCATTAAGGAGGACACTTGATGTAATGAGCACTGGGTCTTACATGCAACTGATGAATCACTAAATTCTACCCCTGAAGCTAATAATACACTATATGTTAACTAAATTAAATTTAAATTAAAAAAAAAAGAGCAACACAATTTACTGACAGATAACAACACACCAGAAATACGTTGCCAAAAGCTGGTAGAAATTGTAGCCCAAAATTCCATCATGAATTGAAAAACAACAAAACTTGGTAAAGCCATTTAGCAGTGAAGGAAGGACACGTATCAGAAATGCAAGTATTCAGTGAACAGATGGTGGATAACAAGAGGGTAGGGATGGGAACAGGAGGAAAGATACAGAAGAAAAATACAAAACTATTTCAAAAATAAACACTGAAAAAAAATGAACACTGAATTTCTTGGGAGAATAAAGACATAATACACATATTTGTAATTTTTAAAATCATAAATGACTGTTGTGAAATGTTTTTTTCTCTTTGTTAAATATTTTATTTATTTATTTGAGAGAGAGAGAGAGAGAGAGTGAGTGAGTACAGCAAGGCGGAGGGGCAGAGGGAGAGGGAGAAGCAGGCTCCACACTGAGCAGAGAGTCCATTGCGATGCAGGGCTTGATCCCAAGACCGTGGGATCATGACCTGAGCCGAAAGCAAATGCTTAACCGACTGAGCCACCCATGCGCCCCAAAATGGTTTTTTTTCTATTTTTTAAATTTGAGTAGTTATCATGAACAAAAGCTGTGAAATGCTTTTACTGTATTGACTGAGATAGTCACATGGATTTTCCTCCTTAATCTTTTAATGTAACTAATTGTATGGACAGAATTAGGAAGTGCATGAATCGTGAATTACTTTCCTAGGATAAAGACTGCTTGGTTAAGTTGTTTTTTATTACTTATTCAATTCTGGTTTAGGTTTGTTAATATATTTTTTAAAGATTTTATTTATTTGAGCTCCTGGGTGGCTCAGTTGGTTAAGCATCTGCCTTCGGCTCAGGTCATGATCCCAGGGTCCTGGGATCGAGTCCCACATTGGGCTCCCTGCTCGGCAGGAAGCCTGCTTCTCGCTCTCCCACTCCCCCTGCTTGTGTTCCTGCTCTCGCTCTCTCTCTCTCTGTCAAATAAATAAATAAAATCTTTAAAAAAAAAATTTGCAATGTATCTGACATTATATTCCCTTAATTATTTATTTTTGTGTGTGTATGCCATTTCTCCTCTTTTCCTTTTTTGCATAATCATTCTGGTCAGAGATTTTTAATATTAGTAATCTCTGTAAGTATGTAAAATATTACATATTTTGTAAATATTTAAAAACGTTTCCTGCTCTATTGTTTCTTTTTTATTTCATTAATTTCTAAAAGTATCTTTATTATTTTTCTCCTTAATTTTTTATAATTACTTTGTGCTCTTTTTCTAATTTCTTTTTTTTTAAGATTTTATTTATTTATTTATCAGGGGGAGAGAGAGAGAGAGAGTGTGTGCATGAAAGCACAAGCAGGGGGAGCAGCAGGCAGAGGGATAAGCAGGCTCCCTGCTGAGCAAGGAGCCTGATGCAGGACTCTATCTCAGGACTCTGGGATCGTAACCTGAACCAAGGCAGACACTCAACCGACTGAGCCACCCAGGCGCC
The DNA here is from genome assembly GCF_002201575.2 of Neomonachus schauinslandi. Lineage (NCBI taxonomy): Eukaryota > Metazoa > Chordata > Mammalia > Carnivora > Phocidae > Neomonachus > Neomonachus schauinslandi. Next base: position 118,091,561 of record NC_058410.1, read on the forward strand.
CCTCTTTTTCTAAATTCTTGAAATACCTGTCCAACTCAATGACTTTCAAACTTTCTTTTTTCTTTTATTTATTTTTTAAAAATATTTTATTTATTCATTTGAGAGAGACAGAGAGAGGCAGAGAAAGCACAAGCAGGGGGAAAGGAAGAGGGAGAGGGAGAAGCAGACTCCCCGCTGAGCTGGGAGCCAGACATGGGGCTTGATCCCAGGACCTGGAGATCATGACCTGAGCAGATGCTTAGCCATCTGAGCCATCCAGCCCCCCCCCTTTTTTTTTTTTTTTTGTAGATTTATTTATTTATTTGAGAGAGAGAGGGAGCGAGCACGAAGTGGGGGAGGGGCAGAGGGAGAGGGAGAAGTAGGCTCCCCTCGGAGCAGGGACCCCTCAACAGTTTAGATAGGCAGGATTTTCACTGTCGTTTAGTTCAAAATATTTTAAATTCTATTATTATATTTTCTTTAACATTTGAATTATTTAGAGGTAGGTTTCTAAAGTTTCAAAATACATTAGAAAACACTTAAAAATTTTTTCCAAACATATAATAAATATTCTTTGTTACTGCTCTTAAATTGTCATGGCTTTTGGTCAGCAATTGTATTCTATATGATTTTGATTCCTTTTTCTAAATGTCTTTGTCGTACCTGAAAAGAATGCGTATTTCCTAGTTTTTCGAAGATTCTACGTATTTACCTTAGATCAAGCTTGTTAACTATCCGGTTTCACTCTTCTTTGTCTTTCATAGTTATTTGCCTGTTTGATTTACCAGTTTCTGATGGATGTGAGTTGAAGTTTTCCTTTAATATTTTAGATTAATTTTTTTTTTTTAATAAAGAACCTGGCACAGAGAATCTGAGGGTATCTGGGAGTGGTCCCAGCCAGCCTTGGTGGAGCCTGGGAAGGCTTCTCAGGAAAAGACCGATGGCTCCCAGAGGAAAAAGGCAAGTGCCTTGCAGCCTTGACTCATTCTCCCACACAGAGAGAAATGGAGGAGAAAGAGAATGAAAGATGGGTTGGGGGAAAGAGATGTGCTGGGAAAATGTAGGGAAAGATGGGGAGGCAGAAAGAAATGTGGAGAGAAATGGGGGAAGAGACAGAAGGATGGAGAGAGAGGTGCCTAGCACATGGAAGGTGCTCACCAAATATTTGTTGAATGAATGAATTAGTGAACAAGCAGATGGGTGTGGGGGGAGTGAGTAAAGGTGTGTGGAGAGATGTGGGGTGTGGGTAGAGACACAGGGAAGAAACAAATGATATGAATAAAGATGGTGAGAGGAAAGAGTTGTGGACAGAGATGTGGGAGATATGAGAGAGAAGGGGAGAGGTGAGGAAAGATACAAGGGAAAAGGAAGGCAGAATGTCCGGCATGTGGAAGGAACTCAGTACAACCGCTGTTGAATGGATGGATGAGCCCCAACACTTGGAGACGGAGGTCTAGAATGGATATTGAGAAGAAACCACACTGTCCATCAGAGAAGCTATTGTACTCGTTTTATCCTGAGATGACAAGGCCCTTAACTAGCAGTGACAATTAAGAGGTGGGAAGATACTTGAGATATTTTAGAGGCAGAATGGACAGGACTTAGAGATTGTTTGGATGGGGGAATTGAGGGAAGGCAGAAAAATATAAATCCCAGGCTTTTGCCTTAAGTGATGGGGTGGATTCTGCTTCCATGCACTGAGATGGGGACTCTAGGAGGCTGACGCAGTTTGGGTGGACACTGATGATTTTGAATTGCCTGTGGAACACTCTGGAGGAGATGTCCTGAGGACAGCTAGATATTCTGGACTTGGACCTCAAGAAAGAGGCCTCAGGTGAAGGTGTAGACTGAGATGGAGATACAGACTGGAGTCTCGACAGAGAATATGCAGTAGTTAAAACTGGCTAAGACAGGATTGCCTAGGTAAGCCCCACGGTAGGTGCTCACAGTTCGCTGAATGAAAGTGAGAGAGCGGCGCCTGGGTGGCTCAGATGGTTAAGCGTCTGCCTTCGGCTCAGGTCATGATCCCAGGATCCTGGGATCAAGTCCCGCATGGGGCTCCCTGCTCCTTGGGAGACTGCTTCTCCCTCTGCCTCTCTCTCTGTCTCTCTGTCTCTACTCAATAGATAAATAAAATCTTAAAAAAAAAAAAAAAAAGAAAGAGAGAAAGAACCCAAAAGTCAGCCAACAGCTGAATCATGTGAAAGCACATGTATAGGGTACAGGAGTCTGGAGGGACTGAGGCCTAATTGCTTTTATTTCCCTGGGAAAGGGGAGGTAAGATTCCAAAGTGGAACAACTTCCATGGTGACATGTAGAATCAAGGTGATGGTTGGAGTAGACCAGGGAAAGCAACTGTGAGATCAGTATATTGAAAAATCATTTGTTGGGCACCTGGGAGGCTCTTGATTTCGGCTCAGGCCATGCTCTCAGGGTTGTGGTATGGAGCCCCGAGTTGGGCTCAGCGCTCAGCATGGAGTCTGCTTAAGATTCTGTCCCCCTGCCCCTCCCCCCACCTCACACACACTCTCTAAAAAAAAAGAAAGAAAAGAAAAATCATTTACAAGCTGTGTGCAAGAATGTTCATACCACCCGCTTGTACATCATCAGATGAGTGGATTAATAAACTGTGGTACATCCATATTATGGAGTACCACTCAGAAAAAAAAAAAAAAAAGGAACAAAGTACTGATACACAAAACAATAGATGAATCTCACAGACTTTATACAGAATGAATGAAGCCGGATACAAGAGTGTATACTATGTGATCACACTTATACGAAGTTCAAGAATAGAGGTATAATATAGGGATATACATTTATAGGGGTATAAATCAGTAGTTGCTTCTGGGAAGGGAAAGGGACTGACCAAAAAGAGGCATGGGAGAATTTTCTAGAGTGATGGAAATGATCTGTATCTTACTTGCAGTGTTGTTTACAGGGGTGTATAGGTTTGCCGGAGAACACTGAACTGTACACTTAAGATCTGTGCACTTAAAATTTTTTTTAAAAAAAGACCTGCATTTTGCTGTATATAATTATATCTCAGTGTTTAAAAATATCATTTACGTGGACATGAAGGGAGTAGAGATCACCACCGGTGGAGTGGGGGTGAAATAGAGAGGAAGCTGGAGAGTTAGGTGCCTGCTCTTGGTGAATGTGAAGGAGAATAGACCTTGACGGCAAGGGGGCGGAAGGTGGCGGGGTCCAATGCATGAGCCTCAGAGGAGAAGCTGTGGTCAGAGACTGAAAGTGGAACGTGGGGGCTGCTAATTCGTTGAAAATGTTTATAAGGACTTGGCCAGAGGAGGAGTCACCTGCATCTCACCACTCCCAGCACAGGAGGAAATCCCCAGTAAAATGGGATCACGGTGCTGGGATTCCAGAGTTCCTTCTGTGCCTTCACCTCTTTTCCTGCTCTGAGCTCTGACCACCTTCAAGGCAGCCCATGGTGGGGTGTTAAAGAAGTTAGACCAGAGGGTGCCTGGGTGGCTCAGTCGGTTAAGTGTCTGCCTTCGGCTCAGGTCATGATCCCAGGGTCCTGGGATCGAGTGCCGCATCAGGCTCCTTGCTCTGCAGGGAGCCTGCTTCTCCCTCTCCTCCCCACTTGTGCTCTCTCTCACTATCTCTGTCTCTCTCTCTCAAATAAATAAATAAAATCTAAAAAAAAAAAAAAAAAGTTAGACCAGAGGGGCACCCGGCTGGCTCAGTGGTAGAGCATGTGACTCTTGATCTCAGGGTTGTGAGTTCAAGCCCCATGGTGGGTGTAAAGATTAATTAAAGATAAAATCTTTAAAAAAAAAAGTTGGTTTCAAAATAAATAAGTAAAGAAGTTAGACCCAAGATGGGTGCACATCCACTCCACAACTTCTTCATTCGTTGCCTTTCCTCTTAAAAGTTTCTTTTGAAAAAGTCCATCCTTGGGCTGATTAGTGCAGCAGTTCCCATCCTGCAGGTTAAAGTTCCCTAGAGAGTCTCAGAGCTATTGAAAGGGTCCCTGAATCTACACGTATGCCAGGATTTATTCTAGATGGACTTAAAAGAAATCCAAGTACAATCTTGGGAACCCACAACATTTTTGGATATTGGAAATCTTGGGTAGAGACAAGAGATGGAGAGAGCAAGGTATCCTTGAGTTCGGGCACAGCTGTAACAATGGTCATCCTAGCCCCGGGCTGGGGAGGGCCTGGGGCAAACCTACTGAGCATCCCATACCACGAAGTCTGGAAATTGACAGATACTGTTCTCATCTCACGGATGTGTGAGCAATGGAACCAGGACGCCAACTAAGGCTGACTTGACTTCCAAGCCACATTGTCCTGGAACAGGGAGCAGTGCCCTGTGTGGGTACCGTGAAAGTATGGAGTTTTCCCTTCGGGCCGGTTGCCCATCCCACCCTCACACCCCCACTCCACCGGTGGTGATCTCTACTCCCTCCTCAAACTCTGGACTTCTCATCGTTGAGTAGAAGAGACAATTTCCTCCACATTGACTCTCTGGGTGGACAGGGGCTGTTGATCGGACGAGGCAAGGTAAGGGGACTGGGCCGAAGCTGGAATTAAGGCCCATTAGGGAAAAACCACCTAGGGGCATCTCAGGCCTCCCCATGCTCTGTGGCCAGCAGGGGGCAGCCCTTGCCTTGCCAAGGGCACCTGCGTCCCACACCCTCAGGTTAGAGGCCCAGAGGAGGAAGCCCTGGCTTCTACTGGAGAAGGTTGAGTCAGTCCTCCCCAGATTATGTGGCGTGGGTGCTTGTGTAGGTGGTTCGGAGAGGTTAAATAATTTGCTCAGGATCGTATAACTAGTTTGTGGAGGGGCTGGCCTTTGAACCCAGGCTGACTCCAAGCCAGCATTCTTTTTTTAAGATTTTATTTATTTATTCATGAGAGACAGAAAGAGGCAGAGGGAGAAGCAGGCTCCCCACTGGGCAGGGAGCCCGATGAGGGACTCGATCCCAGGACCCTGGGATCATGACCTGAGCCGAAGGCAGACGCTTAACCCTCTGAGCCACCCAGGCGCCCTCAAGCCAGCATTCTTAACCATGACGTTGCTGCTTCTCCAAAACAAAACTCTAGATCACTGCAGGGAAAAATGGGAATTTCACAATGTATTGTGAAACAGAGCTAGAGACAGGGACCCTCAGGGAAAAAGATGTATTAACGTCAAAGGAGCCAGAGAGAACTGTGCGCTGAGGGCTGGGCCCATGCCTTCCCTGGCATTGTTCATGTAATCCTCCTCTTCTATGGGCTGTGCGGTCTCATGTAGGTGTGTAATGCATATACAAGAATGTGTGGTATATTCTTGTACCAATCCCTGTATAACTTTGGAGTTATGAACTCAAAGTCTTTCCTTTGTGTCTTTAAGAATATTTTTCATGTAAGGGCACTTGATAGTTTCTCAAGAAATGCTAGCTAAACAGTGAACAAAATAACAGAGTGGGTTTACCAGTGGGTGACAAGTACTTGCAGAACACAATGAGTAAAGCGGACCTCAGCGAGAGGTATATTCCTTTAATGGAGATCTGAATATGAATGAGTCCAGACCTCTCCATCCGTTGCTTTCACTCAGCCAAACCACCCAAGTCTACACGATCTAAGTAAAACAGGTTGATTGCTATGCAAATGAAGCTTCCAAAATCCCTAGCAACCGCCCGCCGCCACCACCAATCAGCTTGCTTCTCCTAATCCCCTCTATTATAGAATTTCTAGAGCAGTCCTAGGGGTGAGCCAGCCTAGAGGGAAGGGAACAGATGGGGTGGGCCTGGGCACTGCTGAGCCAAGACGAAGGGGGAATAGGTTAGCTCTGGGCCCAGGAGGGCTCCTGGAGGCTTATTCTGGGTAAAGCGTTGGTCTTCTCAAAACTCAGGAGGTAGGGGAACCACATCCTGGTCTCACCCACCCACCCTAGTGTGAGCTGCCATCTCAGCCCTCCCTTCCCCCTCAAACACTTAGGCCACTGGACCATGTGTTGTCCCCGCCTCCTAGCGACCCAGATACTGCCATCAGCAGCATCCTCTCTCCTCAAGGAGGCATGCATGTGATGCCCGAGGTCCCAGGCAATTGAGGTCCTTGATGAGTGATGTGTGAGTCCTGTGTGTCATAGGACGCTGCCCACCTCCAGCTGGTGCTGACCAAAGGCCTGGCCACGAGCACTAGATTGTTCTTTCTCCACCCAGACCTTACTTCTCAGATCCCCTTTGCCAACTGGAACACCCTCTGACATGACCCGGATGCTATTGCTCATCTTTATCATGGTCCATCCAGGTGAGAGGGCTTTCTCCCAGAACCCTGAGGGGTGTGGGGCCGGGAGGAGTGAGGATGGGGGAGGCTGACATTGAGGCCTGAGGGGAGTGGCCCAGAAAGGAGAGTGGGAGCGGGTGGGGTCCTCTGGAAGCCGAAGCAATGTGGACACCCCCAGTTCACAATTCCCTCCATTTCTCCTCTTTTGTTGCCCACTGGGAGGGTCACACCCCAGCTTCCGTCCCAGCGGTCCTTTCTTCTCAGCCACCATCCTAGTAAGATAGAGTTGAAGAACCAGTATAAAGAGCTTGAAGGGAGGAAGAGGTGAAATTTTTTTTTGAAGGGGTCAATTTTAATTTGATGAGCTTAATAAGCCTATTAAACAAGGCTTATTATCTAGGGTCTAGATGTAATTAGGAGTTTGGGAGACCTAATTAACTCTGAGGGAAGTTTCTCAGTGAAACTGATTTTAATTAACTGAGGGACATTAACTATCAGCCATATCCATGAACTAAATACAGTGTGGACTCCAGACCCACAGCTTTAGCATCAGCTGGGAACCTGGGGCAAATTCTCAGGCCCAACTCTAAACCCGAGGGGGGTCGGGCCCAGGAATCTGTCTTAGCAGACACTCCAGGTGATTCCGATATGCTCTCAAGCTTGAGAACCACTGAAATAAGAAGAATGGCAGGTAAATTTCACGAACTAGAGAATCTAATTGGAGATTATACGAATTGCTTTAATTCATCCATTTGGTTGAGTTAAAGAGGGATTTCAATCAATTATTGCTATGTCTTCACCTGAGGACTTTATTAGTTAATGCTCTTTAACAAAAAACAAAGTAGCAAGGGTGGTGTACTGTATACGGTATGCCATTGGTATGAAAATAATACCTCGAATAATATAGTTAATTATTAGCTAGGCAGCCACATTCACTAGTAATGTCTTGCTGAAACTTAACCTGTCCCATTGAAATTGGAGCTCATTAATGAATGTGGCTGGACAGTGATGGGATGGGGTGAGGATGAGTGTTGGTATAGGAAAGGATTTGAAAAACTATTTATTTATTTATTTTTAAGATTTTATTTCTTTATTTGACAGAGAGAGACAGCGGGAGAGGGAACATAAGCAGGGGGAGAGGGAGATGGAGAAGCAGGCTTCCCGCGGAGCAGGGAGCCCGATGTGGGGCTCGATCCTAGGACCCTGGGATCATGACCTGAACTGAAGGCAGACGCTTAACGACTGAGCCACCCAGGTGCCCTGAAAAACTATTTAATAAACAATGTTAAGAAATGAGGCTGGTGGAGAGCAAGGGGTTTCATGGGGTAGCAAAGTGCTTGATCCTCTGGGTCCTCTGTGGGTGGGGACACAGCTGGGATATTCTACTGCAAACTCTCTTGTCCTTTCTCTATATTGTAACCAGAGAGGTGTTTTTCTGGGTCTTCTCTTTGCCTGCCAGGATCCTGTGCTCTCTGGGTGTTCCAGCCCCCGGAGATTCGTACCCAGGAGGGCACCGCTGCCTTCTTGCCCTGCTCCTTCAATGCCAGCCAAGGGAAATTGGCCATTGGCTCTGTCACGTGGTACCGGGACAAGGTGGCCCCAGAGAAGGAAGTGAGGAATGGGACCCCAGAGTTCAGGGGCCGCCTGGCCCCTCTTCCCTCTTCCCGTTTCCTCTATGACCATCAGGCCGAGCTGCACATCTGGGACACCCAACACTGTGACGCTGGAGTCTACGTGTGCAGGGTGGAGGTGCTGGGCCTAGGTGTTGGGACGGGGAATGGGACTCTGCTGGTGGTAGAGAAAGGTGAGATGGGAGACCCCACTCTTCCTGGAAGTTGGGAGTCTTTCCCTGAGGCCCCCTGCTCTCTGTCCCTCCCTGGGCCTGTGCCTGCTTCTTCCTTAGGTCCCCCCTTCGCCCCTTCCTTCTACCACCCCCATGCAGGACCTCCTCGGCTAGGGGCCAGCACAGTCCTCCTCCTTCGGGCTGGATTCTATGCCTTCAGCTTTATCTGTGTGGCCATGGGCAGCACCATCTATTACCAAGGCAAATGTAAGGAAGGGGGCTAGGGCAGTGGTGGAAGAGAACTGGAGGAGGGGGAGACAGAGAGCAGCCGGAGGAGGGCTGCGGCGCCCACCGAGCAGCTCCTGTGGTCTCTCCTGCAGGCCACCGTCACCCGGGAACATGCCGCCACTTCTTAGATGCCGCTGATGAGTGATTCCAGACCCCAGGCATCCAACTGTCTTCAAGAGACCCCAATAAATCTTCCTCTGCCCCGCCACTAATGCCTTCTTATGAGTCTCATGTGTTTCCTTTTCCATTATCCAGGTACCACAATATGCCCCTCTCTGGGGTCCCCCGACTCTTAATTCTCTCTTCTACCAAGCCTGGCCTGGAAAGGTCCAAGGAGCGAGCTTCCCGGTAACCGTGCCTGGAGCCCCCTCCCATCATCATCCCAGGGCTCAGCACCTCCACCTTTCTGGGGTACAGGAGGCTGAGGCGGATTCTCCTGAGAAATGGGGAGTATCAGATCTGATGAGTCCTACATGTCAACTCCCCATTCCAGCCAGGCCCACGCGTGTACTCTTTCTGGCCTTCAGGGGAACTTGGGTCCCTCAACACCCTTCTTCCCCTGAGAAATCACTACTCGACCCCAGAACGGGTGGGAAGATAAGTCGCTTAAGTTTTGATGGTGGCCCTATTGAATGGGACGGAGTTGAGTTGGACTGAGAAGCCTGAGACACAGAAGGTGGCAGGACGTGGTTTTACTGGGTGGGCCACAGGGTCCACCTGGGTTCAGGGAGGCGTCTGGGGGAGCTCCGCTGGCTTAGTTCTTGGCAATGCAGGCATATTCGGTGCTGGGGTCCTCCTTGGCACCTTCCCTGTGGCTGAGGTCAGGCCTCTCCCTCCAGGGCATGGGCAGCAGAGATGCATAGTGGAGCTCTTGCTCCGAGAGCTGGGCCTGGGGCCAGGGAGAAGGTGCTGCTGGGAGGTCGCCAGAGGAGCCCCTTCCCCCGGTCCTTCCCACAGGCTGCTGCCCACCCCCCTGTACCTCACTGCCTCCTCAGCGCCCCCGCCCTCTGTCTCTGCCCGCCTGAGCCCCTGCTCTCTTCTCTCGTTGCCTCTTCTCCCTGGGTCTCTGTTGTTCTTATTCTCCCTCTCTTTCTCTTGCCCTGCATCTCTCTCGTTCTCTCTCTCTGTCTCTCTAGTTTCTTTCTCTCTCTCCTTTCTGTCTTATTCCCTTTTCCTTTCTCTACACCATTTCTCTCTGCTCTTCTCATTCTTACTTCTCTCTCTCTGCCTCTTTTTTCTCTGCCTCTCCAGCTCTCTCATGCCCTCCCCGCCCCCCCCACCCCCGCTTTCCCTCGCTTCTCTTGCCTCCACCCACCTCAGCCCTCAGCCTCCTCTTGCCCCCATCACCCGCTTCCCGGCCCCCAGACTCACCCAGCTCCTCTCCAGCCTCCTCACTGGAAGAAAAGAAGAAGCTCAGCAGGCAGCCCCCACTCCCCTGACCCCAGAGGGTGTTTCCTCACTTGCTGACATCTCTGTGGTTCCCATGGCCAAAACCCCAGCCTCCCTCTTTGGATACTCTTGGCTCCTCTCTCCCACCCTCCTCTCCCAGGGCGGGTGGGAACTGACGGGCACTTCTGGGAAAGCAGTAGGAAAGGGTGTGGGTGGGGGCGACCCGGGGCACTGCTGTGGGCGATGGGGCTCACCTTTCCGATGGAGCCGACACAGACAGGCGGACACAATGACCACAGCCAGGAGCAGGAGCCCCCCCAGCCCCAAGCTCCCGCCATATAGGTAAGGGCATACATAGATCTGCAGGGAAAAGGGTAGGTATCAGGGACCCATTTCTCCCTTCGGCTCACCCCATCCTCCTGGTTATCTCAGCCTCCGTGGGTATCTCAGCCCTGCTCTCCAACAGTTTTATTTTTATTTATTTTTTTTAAAAGATTTTATTTATTTATTTGACAGAGAGAGACACAGCGAGAGGGGGAACACAAGCATGGGGAGTGGCAGAGGGAGAAGCAGGCTCCCCGCGGAGCAGGGAGCCCAACACGGGGCTCAATCCCAGGACCCCGGGATCATGACCTGAGCCGAAGGCAGACGCTTAACGACTGAGCCACCCAGGCGCCCCTCTCCAACAGTTTTAGAGGCAGAAAAACATACTCAGATTCTTCACCCCAGATCGGGTTACCTCACCTCCTACCAGAGGTGCCCATCTCTCACCGGTTACCTCACTCACCCCTCAGAGGCTTCCCACTGCCATCCCTGCTGTCTCTGGGTCTCCCCATGAGGTCCCTTGCCCACCCGCACCAGTTGTCCCCTGGCCATCTACTCAAGAATGCACATATACTGCTTTCTATCCTCTGTTCCCTGCATACCCTCCACCCTCCTTGTGCAGCGGGTTACCTTACCTTTGTCCATTCCTTACAAGCTGCCATTAGGTCAAGCACTGAAGACTGACCTGGAGGTCAGGAAACCTAGCCCTGCTCTGCTAGGCTAAATGGCCTGGGCCAAGTCACGTGCCTCAAGTTCCTCATCTGTAAAGTGCGGGGCCCTCTGTTACAACTGTTCCAGGGCTGAGGAGCCCCACTGATGTGCCAACCCTGACCTGGGCACTTTCCCTTTGTCATTGCTAATCCTCACAACATAGGGTATTACGGTGCCCGTTTCCCCGGTGAGGAATCTGAGACTCGAGTCGAGACTCTTACAAGAAGGTTCAGCCTAGAAGTGGCAGAGCTGGCCTGGAACCCCAGAGCTCCAGAGCACACCCCTTTTCCTCTGCCTTAGGCTGACTAGGTGGTTCATGGGGGCCTCTCCAGCACTGGGTAGTTCTAGGTTCTGGTGAGGGGCTGACAGAGGAGGAGAAACCAGGGTTTCCGGTGGTGTGTGTGTGGACCAGTGAAACACAGGGAGCTACCCGGCAGCTGGGGCCGCTCCCTCGGCCCAGAGCCGCTCTGGGGAGCAGGGCCCTATGTGGCTGGTGTGGAGAGCCACTTCCCACGGACAGATACTGCTGGGGCTGAAGTGGGGCATGGAGGAGTGTCTGGGCCCCATAACTTCCCCTCAGACACTTCCTGCCCTGCAACCACTGGTTCCTGTTTGAGGGCAAAGAGGGGGGTTGCCGACTTCATGCTGCCAGAGCCAGCTGCACTGACCAGGGTCTGGAAACTGGGACCCTCCTGGGCTCAAGAGGAATGCTGGGGTGTGTGGGGGGGTGGGTTGGGGAGCAGAAACAGGTGGAGAGGAGGACCTGTGATCGCCATGAGGGGAAGTGGAGGCAGAAGTGGATTGTATTTAATTCTTTGGGAGCAGAGACAGAGGCTGGACAGCAGATGCCTCCAGGGCTCAGGGAACCCCAAAGCCATACTCTCTTCCGTCATCTTAGCTTCACTTCACTGCAGGGCGTGACTGCCTCTCCCTGCCCCGTTTTTCCCCACCAGGGCTCCTGCTCTCTCCCAGCTTATCCAGAGCCTGTGGCCTGTGGGTAGACAGACTCTAGACTGGCCGGAGCTGCCTGGGTGGAGAGGTGTTGCCACTTCAAACATTCTAGCCCCTCCTCTGGCTTTAACGTCTCCCCTAGTCTGGATGCCTCCCTAGCTTCATCAGGAGAGGAAGTTAGGCTTTGAAGGTTAGGGTTACAACATCTTTTCTTTCAGACTCCTGGGACTGTAACTAAGCCTATAATCCCCCACAGCTCCCGCCATCCTATTGATTCTGCAAATAGTCAGTGAGTGTATACCTCCTCTAGGTACCTTCCCTGATTAATTTTTCCCCAATTACCCCTCACACTGCATCCGCTGAGAGCTCATGATCCCAATGTGTACGTGTAGACACACACCCAGGCTCCCACATCAGAGTAGGAGCTCTGGTAGATTTGGGGAAACTTGCCTGGCGTTCTGGGGCTGTATCTAGCAGGGCACTTGAGTGATTAACGGAAAGAATCAGAGGCAGCTAGGCTAGATAGATGTACAGGAGTATATGAGTACTGTTGATAGTCTAGGACAGAAAGCTGGTGACAAGTTGGTGTTGGGAAAGAATGGGGGCAATCTCGGTGGACTGCCTGTAGGAGGCAGCATTCTGATGTTGGGCACACAAATAAGGGCAGTGATCCGAGACCTTCTGGACAGAGACCTGGATGAAGGCCTCTTAGTGGCACTGAGATAGAGAGGGAGATGGGTGCTGGAAGATTGCACACCCAGTCCTTACGGAGAGTGAAGACTGAGGAGCTCATGTGGGGGCAGGAGGTAAGGAGGGTATCTGTGCCTGGGTCCATATGCATTTGCATTTCCTTCTTCAAATTCAGAAACTTTCTGGCATTTCTTCTCTCTCCCCCCAGCTACAATGTTCCCCATGTTGGACAGCAGGTTACGGTTTTGTTTTTTTTCACACATTTTATTATTAAAATGTTCAAACAGAACAAAATTGCAATAATTTTACAGTGAATATATCCCTACCACCTACATTCTAAAATGGACAGTTTTCTGTATTTGCTTTATCACATACCTATCAATCTATCTCATTTTTTGGATACCTTTCAAAGTTGCAAACATCAGTACACATTTTACCCCTAAACCTCTTACCATGCTTATCGGTGACTCGAGTCCAGCTTTTGTTTCCCCATTTCTTTTTTGAGGAAGGCAAGATTTACATACATTAAAATGCACAAATCTGAAGTCAGTACTCAGGGTTTTTTTGTTTTTTAAACTGTCTTGTGGTCAAGGCTCTGGAGCCAGACCGCCTGGGTTCAAATCCTGACTCTGCCACTCCTGTGTGGCCTTCTATAAGTTCCTTAACCTCTCTGTGCCTCAGTTTCTTCTTAGGGTTTTTGTCAGGATTAAAAGAATTATTATATATAAAGTGTGTAGATCAGTGGCAAGCACTTGCTAAGTGCTATTTGTATAATAGCTATATTATTATTATTAATACCTAATCACAGAGATGTCATCAAGAAGGGGACATGATCTGAGACCACCTCCAACTTCCGTGGACCTGGTCTTTCCTCCCACTGCACTGTCTACCATACCATTTGTTGCTGCTCTGTTTTGCTTCCTCATTCATTCATTTGTCCTTCCTTCATTTATTCCTAAACATGTAGTCAGCACCTGCTAAATGGATGGAGCTCACTCTAGACAGCAAGCTCTTTGAGGGTGGGGCAGTGCCCTATTGCTCTCCCATCTACCCTCTGTGGAGCAAGGGAGGTAATGCTCATTTCCATCCCTCCTCAGTGAGTCAATAGTCAGTGGGGAGGCTGAGGCCCCTTTCAGCTGCTATTTCTGTGGACTGGCTTAACTCTGCTTCTCACCAAGCTCTGGGGGTTAGGGGTGAATGAGGGAATGGAAGGAGGAGATTTGGTCTAGTGCTGGCTTAAGTTCTTCTCAAGGACCTGGATATCCATCTCTCAAGACCTCAGTTCTTGTCCTATTCCAGCCCTTGACCTCAGGGACGTGGACACAGCCCTCCTTCCCAGCACCCACCACTGGGGTGTAGAAGAATGCAGACTGCTCTGGAAATCTGGTGTGCGGTGTTCTCCTCGCGCCGTTCTGCTGCCTGACTCTCTGTAAGCTACCTTCCCTCCCTGGGCCTCAGTTTCCCTCCCTGCTGAACCAGATCTCTAAGGCTCCCTCCAGCTCTACCCTACAAGCCTGTCACTTCACCCCAACTTCTTCCCCAGTTCAGAGAACCCGGGCATCCAGCTGCCCCACCCCAGCTCTGGGTAAACAGGAAGCTGGGTGAGGGGAGCAGGGGTGTGCGGAAAGTCCCAGCCAGGTGTGTGGGTCTATGGGGAGGGGGTGGCCCCACCCCTGAGGTATGAAAGCCCCCCTGCCCTGGTCCTGGCTCAGTCTCAATGGGGGCACTGGGGCTAGAGGGCCGGGGTAGGAGGCCCCAGGGGAAGGGCTGCCTCCTGCTGGCTGTGGCGGGAGCCACTTCCCTGGTGACCCTGCTGCTGGCTGTGCCTATCACTGTCCTGGCTGTGCTGGCCTTGGTGCCCCAGGAGCAGGGACGAGGACTGGTGAGTAGCTGCAACCAGCCCTGCAGGGGTTGCGTGCTGCTGATGCTCACTTACCTCTAGCTACGCCTGGGGCTCTCTTGTCTCATCCTGCTCAGTTGGCTTGGCTGTCCCTGGTGAGGATGCCTTGTCTGCCTCTTTGCTGGTCCTCTTTCCACTGTTCCCGCGATGCTGTTGTGTCCTGAAAGCTCCAAGCTCCTTCCTGGTTGTCTGGCCGTCTCTTCGCCTCTTCCCAAGACATACTCAGGCCTCTGTCTCTGAGTACATGTGCCTCGCTTGCTCTCCCTCCCAGGGAGATGTGTGTTGGGGGTGGGACTGGTAGGAAAGACCCCAGGCCTGGAGCTTGGGTCTGCATTGGGAGGGGTGGGGTGGGCATCAGCCAACACTGAACTCTGGGCACTGTGACCCCACCCACCCAGGTAACAGGGACGACTGACCCGGGGGCACAGGCCCAGGCCCAGCAACGACTGGGTAAGAGCAGACCATCTCCCCCCTCCCCTGCTCCAGCCCTTCAGGAATGCCCAGCTCCCATCCATCTGCATCCCCGGGAATCCCGCCCTGGCGCCCTGTCCTCTCAGGGGGACCATGCATGGAAGGCCGCCCTGGCCCCCAATAGTGGACTCTTCCTTCCCCCCTTCCAGGGTCACAGGAGCTGCCAGAGGAGGAGGCAGAAACAGATTTCAGCTCCAGGCTCCCAGCCGCCCACCTCATAGGTAAGGATCTCATAGGTAGTCCAAGGGACCGGCGCTGCAGCCCACAGTTAGAGTCCCTTTGCTCTGTCATTGCAGGGCTCGGTTTCCGACCTGCTTCACCACCTCTGGTCCCTAAAGTGCCCACCTTCCGCTCCTCCCGCAATCCATCTTCTTGCTTCCCTCCTGGAGCTGTCAAAACCCCGCCTGGATCTCCCCACCGCCCCACCACCGCGCTCCGCACCCCACACTCGGGTGCCCTTGGTCCCCTCCCCCAAAACACTGCAGAGGGGGCGCCGCGCGCCCTCGCCCCGCCCCCGGCTCGGCTCCTGCAGGGGGTTAAGAGCCCCCACTCTCCCTCCTACTCACCCTCTCGGAAGTCCCGGGCCTGGATCCTTCCTCCAGGATCGGCTTCCCGAGCGCCGACGGGCCCCCGTTTCTCCGCAGGCGCTTGGACGAAGGGGCAGGGGCTAGGCTGGGAGGCGAAGAAAGAAGAGGCGTTTCTGAGGAGCGGGACGCAGTTCTCGGGCGCCGAGGGTCTGGCGCTCCCGCAGGACGGCCTCTACTACCTCTACTGTCACGTCGGCTACCGGGGCCGGGCGCCCCCTGCCGGCGGGGGCCTGCCGGACCGCTCGGTCACGCTGCGCAGCCGGCTGTACCGGGCGGGGGGCGCCTATGGGCCGGGGACGCCCGAGCTGCTGCTCGAGGGCGCAGAGACCGTCACCCCGGTCTTGGACCCGGCCCGGACGCGCGAGTACGGGCCCCTCTGGTACACGAGTGTGGGCTTCGGCGGCCTGGTGCAGCTCCGGAGGGGCGAGAGGGTGTACGTCAACATCAGTCACCCCGATATGGTGGACTACAGGAGAGGGAAGACCTTCTTCGGGGCGGTGATGGTGGGGTGAGGGCGGGGATCAACGACTGCCTGGTAGGGACGTGTGACTCAGCCGAGATATTGGGGACCCAGACTCCAGGAACCCCGTGGCAGTGGGGAAAATGCAGGAGACCGCAAACTGATTGCGAGCCTGAAGAAAATAAAGAATGTAAAGCAGCTTTAGTGCTGCCGAACACGGGCGTCCAGGTGCTCACATGTCTTGATTCAGGGTGGGTACGCAAGGGGCCGTTACATAGTCTCTAATTCTGGTTGCTCGAAACAATTCACACCACTTCCTATGGCCTCTGCCCTCTGAGAAGGAGATCTGCTGGTTTCCCACCCACCTCCTAGCTCTGAATGAACTTGCCCCGGCATCAGTCCAGTGGGAAGGTGGAAGAAGGGGATCCCCCTCAAACCCCAAAGCATCTCCAAGCCTCCTTCTTCGCAGATCCTCCGAGTCATCCTCCGAGTCCTCACCAGACTCTACCTGCATTCTTTTCTCTTGGGTCCCTCCCATCAGTGACAGGAATCCTGACGGGGAAGGCCAGCCCTGTTCTGAGGAACCAGGCTGGGGAGAAGGAATAAAGCCCTGAGGGCCTAGCACTTCTTCCCTGCTGCCTGCCTGGCTGCCTGAAAGCCCCTTTAGCCACTATCCCACAATCCACTGTCCTCCAAGGAAGAACACACAGCTCATTGGGTGTGAGGGAGGAGGCCAAAAGATAGGGCCTGGGACACCATGACGAAGCTGGGGAGGAGAGGGAGAAAGTCTGGGGCCCTTGGCCTTATGCAGGGTGAGATGGAAAGTCTTCACCCCTTGTTCACCCCTCGGGTCCGCTTTCCGCACGTTGCCAAGTGTGGGGGCCCAAGGGTGAGTAACAGCAGCCCCTCACCCCAAGCACCCCATGACCGACTTTCAGCTCCAGACTGAGGGAGGCAGAGAGGGACCCAAGGCCCTATCTAGGTCACCCCAGTGGGTCATCCCACCCCTGCGGCATACCACACAATTTTCCCCCGCCCAGCAGCCTGGCAGGAAGGAAAGTCCAACTTCTGAACCCGGTGGGGACTCCCACTCCCTGGGTCTTCATTTCTTTTCTTTTTTTATTTTCTTTTATTATTTATTTTATTATTTTTTTATTTTTTAAAGATTTTATTTATTTGCGAGAGAGAGAATGACAGAGAGCACGAGAGGGAGGAGGGTCAGAGGGAGAAGCAGACTCCCTGCTGAGCAGGGAGCCTGATGTGGGACTCGATCCCAGGACTCCAGGATCATGACCTGAGCCGAAGGCAGTTGCTTAACCAACTGAGCCACCCAGGAGCCCTTTTT
The DNA here is from genome assembly GCF_002201575.2 of Neomonachus schauinslandi. Lineage (NCBI taxonomy): Eukaryota > Metazoa > Chordata > Mammalia > Carnivora > Phocidae > Neomonachus > Neomonachus schauinslandi. Next base: position 118,108,678 of record NC_058410.1, read on the forward strand.
TTTTTTTTTAAGATTTTATTTATTTATTTGACAGAGAGAGACAGTGAGAGAGGGAACACAAGCAGGGGGAGCGGGAGAGGGAGAAGCAGGCTTCCCGCTGAGCAGAGAGCCTGTTGCGGGGCTCGATCCCAGGACCCTGGGATCATGACCTGAGCCAAAGGCAGACCTTAACCAACTGAGCCACTCAGGCGTCCCTGGGTCTTCATTTCTGACTCCATATTTGTGTGTGACTCTGTGTCCAGAAGAACTTTCCTGAGGAGAGAGGGTGCTTTTCTCTTTCCAGCCCATCTAGCTCATGACCCTCCCCTCATCATTCACCAAGAACATATGTGAGAGTTGGCTTGTGAGTCCTTCACTCGCATCCTATTCCTGTTTTTAAATTTTCTTTCGTCTCTTCAGTTCCACTCACTGAGAGACGGAAGCAGATAGAACGGCTGGTGGCTGGACAAAGGAAGAAAGTCAGAGTTCACTGAGTGCTTACTCTGCCAAGTGCTATGCTGGGTGCTCTGATTTAGCTTAGGCCTTCTATTCTCTTGTGGCCCCATATGCGGGGGGTGGGCCTGCCTTCATGGGGAGATGAGGCTCAGTAACTGATTCAGGTTGTACAGTTAGGGCTGCTGGGGGAGCCTGGGATCCGGCGATTTGGAGCCCTGATGCCTGAAGGTCTGGAAGTCCTTTGGCTGTGATTCAGGTGCCTGAGAATGTGGCCCTTCCCACTCTCTCTTGCAGGCTGCAACAGCAGGAACAGCAGGAAATCTCACCTGAGCACTTGAGGTGCAGGACTTCCCCATTGGAATTCCCAGAGTCGGAAATTCCCACGCCCTGAGGGAGAGGTATTAGGTTCAGGCTCCAGTTTCCTGGGGGAAGGGCCTATTTGCCCGGGCTTTGTTATATGCAGGGTCTCCTGAGCCCCAGCAGTCCCCCGAGTGGGAACTGTGTTCAGGGATCTTTTTTTTTTTTTTTTTAACTTTTATTTGTATTTATTTTATGGGTTCAGGGATTTTTTTATTTTTAAGATATATTCATCTATTTGAGAGAGAGAGCGTGCATGTGCGAGTGAGCCGAGGGAGGGGCAGAGAGAGAGGGAGAGAAGCAGACTCCCAGCTGAGACTCAGGGGCTCCATCCCACCAGCCTGAGATCATGACCTGAGCCCAAATCAAGAGTCAGACGCCCAACCCACTGAGCCACCCAGGTGCCCTAGGTTCAGGCTTGTAGAGAGAGGACTTTAGGGAGTGGCCTCCCACCCCCAAGGAGAGGAAGATGCAGAATTAACTCCAAGAAAGAGACCGTGTTTCTTTTTTAAGCACGTTTTATTTCTCGCCACTGACCAGTAGGGCGGTTACAGACATAACTCCCCTGGGGAGCAGAGGTTCAGCGATGTAGTGACAGTCAGTCACCAAATCAGCATTATTTAGATAACTGGATCAGATAAATATTTTTGAAAAACGTAAGCAAAAGGAGGCACAGAGGCCAGGAGGCCAGGTGGGAACAGCCTTAGAGTTCAGCTCCGTTTTCACAGAAAACATGTCTGAGCCAAGGCAGCCCCTACATTTGGTCTCCAGGACACCCCAACCTCCCAAATAAATACACATTCATCAGTAAATAAATAAATAATAAATAAATAATAAATAATCACAAGTGCAAACATAAATAGAGAGAGCTGGCCCCATGTGGGAGGGGCTGGGCTTTCCTTCTCAGGAAGAGTCTGGAAACATTTAAAGAAAGGGAAGCCTGAGGTCCACTCACGTCAGGTTCTAGGTGAGATCTTCTCAAGGGACGTTCTGAAGTGTTCTAGCCAGAACTAAAGGTTCCCTGACTCCCACATTCCAAGTGTTCCAGGTTGCGTTCAGGGATCCAAACCTGAGGTCTCCAGTGAGCGCTGGAAGCCCCAGTTTGCATTCTTGGTAGGGGCCAATGCTCCAGTGTCCGGGTCACACATCCCTGGATCTTAGGTTTCTAAGTGTTGTTGTTTAAAGTTCTAAGCTTGGGGCCCAGCCCTGAGCCCCTAATTCTTTTTCTAAGCCAGAAGGGGATGAGGGGGGTCAGAGGGAGTAGATAATAAAGGGGTTGAGGTGGGCAAGGATGGATGTCCCGCCCCCTCACAGGGCAATGATTCCAAAGTAGACCTGCCCAGACTCGGCAAAGTCGAGATAGTCAGGCAGGTTGATCTCAGCGCTGAGTCGATCATCCTTCTCCAGTTGGAAGACCCCTCCCAGGTAGATGGGCTCGTACCAGGGCTTGGCCTCAGTCCCCTCTGGGGTCTCCCTTTGGCAAGGGCTCTTGATGGCAGAGAGGAGGTTGACCTTGGTCTGGTAGGAGACGGCGAAGCGGCTGATGGTGTGGGTGAGGAGCACATGGGTGGAAGGGCATCCTTGGCCCTTGAAGAGGACCTGGGAGTAGATGAGGTACAGCCCGTCTGATGGCACTATTAGCTGGTTATCTGTCAGCTCCACACCATTGGCCAGGAGGGCATTGGCACGCCGGCTCAGCCACTGGAGTTGCCCCTCAGCTTCGGGGTTTGCTGGAGGGAAGGACAGAAGGAGGGAGGGGTGAGTCAGTGTGACCCTGTCAGTTCCACTCTCCACATCCTGGCCCTCAAGTTCTGCCCACCCCCCCACATCCGGTTCCTGTCCCCTCTGTCGGTCTTCCCACATCCCATCTGGCCACGAGGTTCTGAGGATCCCCCTCAAGGCCAGTGAGTCCTTCTCATACCATCTCCAAGGTCTGTTTACCCTCAGCCTGAGTTCAGCCCCCAAATCCTATCCCTCCACATCCTATCTGCTTCACTGCCCCCCAGCTGAATCCTCAGAGCTCTTACCTACAACATGAGCTACAGGCTTGTCACTTGGAGTTCGAGAAGATGATTCTGAGGAGGAAAGAAGAAAGAAAAAGGTGAGACCCTTAAGCTTCCTGGGAAAGATCCTGCTACTTTGACCTCCATGCCTTCTCCCCTCAAACCAAAACCCTGAATTTGCCCCACTGCTGCTATCCTAGGACCACCCCCCGCCCCCTCCCCCCAAGCCCAGAATCAGGAGAAAGGCTTTGGAGACACTTACTGACTGTCTGGGCCAGAGGGTTGATTAGTTGGAGGCCATCTGGGAGCTGTTGGAGAGAAGGAGGTTTAGCATCAGAGCAAGTCACCCCTGAACGAGAAACAGCCAGGCTGCTTCTGTAGCTCGTACTCTAGTTTTCTCTCACCATTCAGTCATTCCACAACACTCTCACTGAGTGTTCTCCACGAGCCGGACACCCTATCTTCATCTTTCCTTATCTCTTTCCTCACATCTCTCCTTATCTCTCTCTCATATTGTCCACATCTTTCTGTCTCACCATCTTTATTCGTATCACTTGTTCTGTTCCCATCTCTCTCCCCACATCTCTCCACACATCTCTCTTTCCATATGTCTGCGGGCTCATTCGTTCATTCAAGAAGCATTCAGTGAGCACCTTCTGTGGGCTCCCTCCCTCTCTCTCTTCCCCCATCTCTCTCCATGTCTCTTTCTGCCTCCCCATCTTTCTCCACGTTTTCTCTCTCACCGGTCCCCATCAGCACACCTCTTTCCCCGAACCCCCGAGAACGGAGCCGAGTCTGGTGGGGCACTCACCTCTTCCCTCTGGGGGCCGATCACTCCGAAGTGCAACAGGCAGAAGAGCGTGGTGGCTCCTGCAACGAGGAGGAAGGAGAAGAGGCTGAGGCACAAGAACCTTCTGGAGCCCTGGGGGCCCCCTGCCTTCTTAGGGAGTGCCTCCTCGGCCAGCTCCACGTCCCGGATCATGCTTTCAGTGCTCATGGCGTTCTTCCCAGAGGGGCTCGGGTCCAGCTGGGAGATGGTAGAGCCCTGGGGCAGTGTGTATTAGAGGGAGAGAATCGCCTGGCTGCTTGTCTGGGGGTGTGTCGTCTGAGAGGTTATTTCCAGGGGGTCTGCAGTTGCTTCTCTCTCTCCTGGCTGGTGCCCTGGTGTCCTCGCTGAGGGAGCGTCTGCTGGCTGGGTGTGCAAACAGCTGCATTTATATACCCATGGGGTGAGAAGAGGGCGGGGAAAGGCTCTCATTCAACCAGCGGAAAACTTCCTTGGTGGAGAAACCCATGAGCTCATCTGGAGGAAGCGGTAGTGGGCCCTACACCTTCTGTCTCGGTTTCTTCTCCATCGCGGGGGCGGGGGTTTGGAAAGTTGGGGACACCCAGGCATCAAGGATACTTCCTACCCTCCCCACTCGGATTCTGAGGGAAGCTTGCTGGGCCAGTCACTGCGATGTATGTAGGACCCTGGAGGCTGGACCCCAGTTTCCCTCTGCCCCCAATTCCCATTCCCTCCTTTTTTTTTTTTTTTTTTTTGAGGCTCAGGTCTGTGGCCTGTTTTCCTCCGATTTCCAGACTGGACTTAGGTAGGTGTAGAGCTAGACGCGGGAGGGGCTTCAGAAAACCGTCGCCTTGATGGGGAGAAAAGGTGGGGGGAAAGCTATGCTGGGTCCTGAGACATGTGTTTGGGTCCCTGGGGGAAAAAGGAGCTCGAGAGAAGGGAGCTTGAGGCGGGGGATGTGGATGGGGTCTCTGAAAGGGCTGGGGAGGGGGCGGTAAATGGCAGGGACACGCTTGGGACAGCCCCAGTGGGAGCGAAAGCAACCTTGGGAATTCACGAACCCCATGAGGGCAGGCCTTCTCCTTTCATTCTGACCAGGGACTCAGCAGTGTTGGTTTCAGTCTTGGCTTCCAAGGGAATCTGAGGCCCTGAGTTTTGCATGAAGGCCCCATCTGTCAGAGCCCCCGTGTGTAGCCATGTATCCCAAAGAACTCTAGTGCCCTCCAGATTTCTGGAGATAGCCCTAGCCCTCAGAGCCCCTCTGTGTGACCGTGTCTCCTGAAACGTCTCCTGTATTCCCCAGCCCCCCAGCCTTGGGGGTCTCCCACTCCATTCTTCCAGAGGGTCCCCATGTCCACCCCCATAGTCCCGAACACCCTTTGGTGTGGTCACTTCTGCCCAGAGGACTCCTGTAACCCCCATTCCTCAGAGCCTCTCTACACGTGGCCATATTTGCCAGTGGTCCCCTGACTTCCACTCCTCCAGACCTTGGACCCCCATTTTTCCCTTTTTCTTCCCAGCTTATCCTTTGGTTTCCCTGCCGTGGTCTGGCTGCCTCACCTCTGTGATTCCGCCACGTCTCCCCGGAGCTCCTAAGGCCCCTTCATCTCCTTGTGGTCCACAGTTCCTGTCTCTTCTGAGGCCCCTGTCCTCCCTCCATTTTTTAGAGACCTGGGAAATTCTCCCCTCCCAGACAGACAGACAGACAGAGACAGTATTTCAGAGAAAAGAGGTTTATTGGGCTTCATCGAAGGTGCAGATGTCTCCTCATGGGGTGTTTAGTCAAGCAGTGGCTGGATCTGAAGAGTCTTTTGCTTCCTTCTAGGGCTCCCCGGTGTCTCAGCCCCACTTGTCTTCTCTTTCACTGTGTTATCCTTATGCCGATGTTCTCTTGCTCTTCATCTCTTGCGCATATTTCTCTCTCTTCTGGTGGCCCTCTGTTATTCCCTTCTCTCCATCCTCCATAAATAAATAATTTAAGTTTTTCCCTGCATAAATAATTCCCCCTCCCCTGCCTCTCTGTCATCCTCCCAAGCTCCTCCTGGTGTCTGACCACTCCATGTCCAGGGCTAGGTCCTCCTTTGACGGCAGGACAGATGAAGAGCTCTGGGCAGGAATTTCTAGGCAGACTTGAAATCCTCAGCCTAGCATTGGGGTTTGCTGAAAGGAGGTATGGTCCCCTGGGGTGCCTAGAATTCCTTCTTTGGAAGCGCCAGGTAACACGAGCAGGGGAGACTTGAGGCTATTGGAAGGATCAAAAGAGAGGTGCGGTGACCCTTGAAGTGGTCAGAATGGAGGCAAAATGGGGAGAAGGTCTTGAAACCAATTATTTTTCTTTTTGGATTTTTCTACAGAGCAAAGGCTCCAAAGAAGACGCTACTGGGGCTGAGGAGTAGGTGGGAGACGCCATCTGTGTGAGTGGAGAGCTGATCTCCCTGGGTGAGCAGGAACACAGCTCCCTGGTACACGGAGCGCACCCAAGGTCCCTGTGGCCCTGGGCACACGGACTTCTGAGCGCTGAGGAGAGGCACGTGGAAGGGGTACTGGGAGGAGAAGAGCTGGACCTCATGGGCCAGGTAGAGAGGGGTGGGGGTGGCCTTGGGGAAGCAGCCTTCCCCAGAGAAGACCACCTGGGAGTAGACAAAGTAGAGGCCACTGGTGGGGACCAGGAGGGAATTGTTGCTCAAAGAGAAGCCATGGCGGAGGAAGGCACGATCTGTGTTTGCTCTCCAGCGAAGTGACTTCTGGGTGCTGGGGTCTCCTAGGAAGAGCCGGAAGGGATGGGAGAGGCTGAGAACCTGGGGGTCAGCACTCTTAATCCCTGAGGATGTGGGTGCCGGGCCGAGTTCCTGGGGGATGGCTGGGAGGACAGATGGGAGTGGGATACCTCTGTTCCGGGGGGGGGAGCTGGGGGAGGGGTGCGATAGATGCTTGGTCCCTTGAAGGGGGTGTAGGAGGAGAGCTGGGGGCGGCATGTCCGGGCAGTCAGGTGAGGTTTACCAATAAGATGAGCCGCAGGTTTGAGGGTGCCTGGTGCCAAGTGCTTCTGAGGGTGCTGGTAGGCAGTCCGGGCAGCTGAGGGTGAGCTGCCCACACCAGGAAGCCCCTAGGGGACAAGAGGGTGGAGCATGGATCTAGGGCCCAGAGTTTGGCGGGGCCACCCCTGCAGCCCCCATTCTCCCGCTGCCTCACCTGGGCCTCAGGCGGCAAGGCCAGCAGCAGCCCCAGAAGGAGGAGGAGGGGGGCGCTGCACACCCTCAGGAGGTAGAGCCGTCCAGGTGGTGTCATGGGGAGAACCTGCGGGGAGAGAGACAGTGAGCGGGGCGGGGCCGGAGCGGTGACGGGCCTCCTGCCCGCGGAGACAGCCACGGGAGAGCCAGGGCCACAGAGGAGAGAAGGGGACAAGGTGCAGGCCGGAAAACCCCCCAATGTGAGCAGGGGGGCACAGAAAGAGAAACAGACACGAGAAGGGAACAGAGAGGGATCGTGGCAGAAACAGAGAACGTGTGACAGAGACAGAGAGAACAAAGACTGGCTGATGAAGACTCCGAGAGAGGGGAACAAACCGCTCGGAACCCACCGAGGCCCGGGCCCAGGCAGGCGGCACGGGAGGGGCCGCGGCGCGGGCGGAGGGGCGGAGTGCCCAGGGGAGTCCAGCGCCGGGCAGCCCGAGGAGGAGACTGGCCGGGAGAGTCTCACCTGCTGTGCGGGGCCCCTGGGCCTGGACGCCTGGGTCCCTTTATAGAGGAAGCGGCGGTGGCAGCGTGGCGGCGTGGCAGGCGGCGGGCGGGTTCTAGGCCCCGGGCTGGGCCCCGGGGAAGCCCCCAGGGCTGAGAAGATGCTGCCGTTTCAGTCGAAGGCAGGAAAGGCTGAGGCCCAGGAGTGAACCACAGGCTGGGGGCTCAGACGACTGAGTTCTGGGAAAGGGAGCGGGGTCAGGGGAACCGTGGGCTGGGAGGGCCAGGGAGCAGGGTCAGGCTTAGGAGTTCCAGAGAAGGGACAGTCAATTCGGGGAGGAGGGGGTGGGGGAGCAGCTGGGGCGTGGGCTGGAGGCCCGGTTCCCTGAAGAGTGATTATATATAACACCTCTGCACCCTTGGTTGATTACAGGCTACTCTCTGTGCCCATTTCCTCCTCTTCTACCCCCATCCTTGTCCCAAATGGTTCAAGTCACCCTCGTCCCAGTATGTGTACTTTCCTGGTCGTCTGGCAGGTTTTCTATCAAGAAGTTGCATTATATACACCTTTGCCCTGGACATTCTGGTTTATGCTTGTTGTCCTGGTGAAAATGTTCATGGATCTCCCTTTTGTTATCACAAGTGTCCTGGATGGGAAGATAAATGTCATGGTTCCCCTACTGAGAGATGTTGCCATGCACTTAAGTATGCTGAGGTCTCATCTCACTCCTGAAGGATGTCCTCAGGTGGCCTCCACAGATCAGATTATTTTTTTAAAGATTTTGTTTATTTATTTGTTAATTTGGGGGGGAGGGGCAGGAGAGGGAGAATTCCAAGCAGACTCCCCCCTGAGCAGGGAGCCCGATGTGGGACTCGATCCCAGGACCCCGGGATCATGACCTGAGCCGAAGGCAGACGCTTAACTGACTGAGCCACCAAGGTGCCCCAGGTCAGATTTATATAACCTCAAACAAACACACACTCTGGGATCGAGGAATGTAGCAATTTCCAAAGCTCTCTACAGGGAAGGCTTTGGAATTTCACACAGGAGGAGCTTGAGGGTGGTGAGCTAGGGTAGGGTGGGGACAAGCAAAGGACTTATCTGGAAGCTGTGATTGCAGAGCCAGAATACTGTTTAAGATTTCCCCCTTTTAACTTAGGTACGGTAAGGCGCACATCTCTTAAGTTTACAGCCTGGTGAGCTTTTCCATCTGTTTATAGCCATGTAGCCACCACTCAGTTCAACATATTTTCAGGTCCCCAGAGGGTTCTCTCATGCCCCTCTCCCAGTTGATACCCTCCAAAGATAACCAACCACTTTCTGACCTCTATCACCATAGATTAGTTTTTCCTGCTTTTGAATGTCATATAAATGATGTCACACAGAATGTACTGTTTGGATTTGGCTTCTTTCACTCGACATGATCTTTCTGAGATTCATCCATGTGGTTGCATTTATCAGTATTTTTTTTTTATCATGATGGAAGTTTATTGTGTGAATATACTCTCTTATTTACCCATTTTTCTGTTGATAGACGTTTGGTTTGTTTCTAGTTTTTGGCTACTATGAAAGATGTTGATATGAACATTCTTAAAAATGAGCCAGTTTTTTTTTTTTTTAAGATTTTATTTATTTATTTGACAGAGAGAGACACAGCGAGAGAGGGAACACAAGCAGGGGGAGTGGGAGAGGGAGAAGCAGGCTCCCCGCGGAGCAGGGAGCCTGATGTGGGACTCGATCCCAGGACCCTGGGATCATGACCTGAGCCGAAGGCAGTCGCTTAACCGACTGAGCCACCCAGGCGCCCTGAGCCAGTTTTTACTTAATTTGTAAGTTAAAAAAAAAGGTTTCTAAAGATGATTTTATCCATGTTTCAGAAGATTGAGAAAATTGGCCATCTCAAATCTCATGATTATTTTTATTGATGTCGGTATGCTTTCATTTTGAGGGTTTTGAAAGGCTAAAGCCCTTCCCTCCCCCCCGCCCCCCCACCACCGTGGCATTGGGCATATGGCTGTTCTCTGGAAAAGCGTTTCTGAGTGGTCTTGGGGTCCTGTGGCACATAAGTAACATTCAGGGTGTGTATGAGCCATTTCTCCTGCTTTCCTCCCCTTTCTTGAGGCCCTTTGCCTTTCATGACTTCCTAGGCCGATAAGACTATTGTTTCTTTTCATTCTCCTTCCACCTCTTTAGCTTTCTCTCTATTTCAGAAACGTTTATTGAGGACCTTGTATAAGGTATTGAGGATACAGATGTGAATGACGGTTCCCATGCCCTCTGGGAACTCAAAACCAGCGTGGAAGACAGGAAAGTTAGCAGATAATTAGAATAAAGTGTGACGGTGGCCTTAAGGCAGTCCATAGAAAAGTCATTGAACTTAGCCTGGGAGAGGGGTGTCAGGCATTAAGTGTTGAGAGAGAGCCTGAGCAGGGCGGGACGGCAAGGGAGAGAGTCTTAAACAAGCTCCATGCCCAGGGCAGAGCCCTATGTGGGGCTTGACCTCAGGACCCTGAAATCATGACCAGAACCAAAATAGATAGTCAGGTGCTTAACTGACTGAGCCACCCAGGCAGTCCTTCACTAGCACTTTAGAATCACTTGGCCATGTGTGGGGCACCTGGGTGGCTCAGTCAGTTAAGCGTCTGCTTTGGCTCAGGTCATGATCCCAGGGTCCTGGGATCGAGACCCACATTGGGCTCCCTGCTCCACGGGAAGCCTGCTTCTCCCTCCCCCCCCCCCCTTGTGTTCCCTCTCTCTCTGAGTCTCTCTGTGTCAAATAAATAAATAAAATATAAAAAAAAAAAAGACAACCTTGAAAAACTTGGATTTGGGTAAACTCAATGGTCTCATTCTTGGGGCTTTCTCCTAGGTCGCCACACTTGGCAGGAGAGTCATGTCACTAGAAGAGGCCTTCTGCTCCTCCTGGCCATCTAACCTGAGAGAGCCCTCAGTATTTCTCAATCTTTCTTTCTTGATTCCCTGTTATAGTCCTGCAGGGGATGTTCTAAATCTCTGTGCCTCTTACACCTCTTTACTCTCAGTTGGTGAAGCTGTCCTGTATTTCATTGAGCTTAAGGCCATCCGAGCTGATCTCTTCACTTCCTTCTTTTTCCTTCACTTTATTTACAGTTTGGGTACAAATAGAAGGAGCAGAGATGAGGCTTGGGAGTTAAGCTGAGGATGCATTCTGAAGGATTTGTTTATTTTTTAAAGATTTTTATTTATTTATTTGACAGAGAGAGAGAGAGCACAAGCAGGGGGAGCGGCAGGCAGAGGGAGAGGGAGAAGCAGGCTCTCCACTGAGCAGGGAGCCCGATGTGGGGCTCAATCCCAGGACCCCGGGATCATGACCTGAGCGCCCCCATTCTGAAGGGTTTAAAACCAAGAAAAGAAGTTTGGATTTCATTCTAATTATGATGGGGAGTCACCAAAATTTTTAAGCGAGAGAGGGACTCATGCAGATTGGTACATCAGAAAAATGAGTCTGGAAGCTGCATGAAGAATGGTTTGGGGTATGGGAGTGAGGGGCTGGAGGGAAAAGCAGAAGGTGGAGACCAGTTAGGAAAGTTGTGCAATAACCAGCAAGGAGATGACAAGAGCTTACATTTACATTGAGGCAGCAGCAGGAGGATGGAAAGGACGAGAGTTTCTAGGCAAAATCTACAGGGGTGGGGCTGAGCAGATGTGATGGAGGAAGAGTAGCCACCGATGCCTCCTTTAAATATCTTGGTCTAGTGGCGCCTGGGTGGCTCAGTCAGTTAAGCATCCAACTCTTTCGGCTCAGGTCATGATCTCAGGGTTATGATATTGAGCCCCAAGCCCCATGTTGGGCTCTACGCTCAGTGGGGATTCTGCTTGAGATTCTCTCTCTCCTTCTCTCTCTGTCCCTCTCACAAGCTCTTGCATGTGCTCTCTAATAAATGAATAAATCTTTCTTTGATTTCATTTTATTTATTTGAGAGAGAGAGAGATCATGAGCAGGGGAGGGGTAGAGGGAGAAGCAGACTCCCCGCCAAGCAGGGAGCCTGATGCAGGGCTTGATCCCAGGACCCTGGGATCATGACCTGAGCAGAAGGCAATTACTTAACTGACTGAGCCACCCAGGTGCCCCTAAATAAATATATCTTTAAAAAAATATCTTGGTCTATAGCTTGGCTTCTTCTTATTCTTTTAACCTATGGTCTCTTATGTCACTATTGGTTTCCCTCTTGGGCCCTGCTCCTTTTCTTTTCTCTGTGTCTCTCTTTCTCTGGGGTTCCTTTTCCTTCCTGTTGTCTCTTTCTGCCTCTCTAATGGTAGGAGCTGATGGACTAAGCGACCTCAGTTATATTAAAATATAAAACAGTGTTGCAATTAACGATGAGAAACCAAGAAAGGGAGAAACTTAGGTCAGAGGAAGACAGGGCATTGAGGAACAAAAAGGGGAAGGTGAGAAAGAGTGACAGGGAGACATGAGAGAAAGAGAGGAAGGAAGGGCAAGAACTGGGCTGAGGCTCAGTGTCACAGGCGTTTGTGATGTGCTGAAGGACGCTCCTTGAGATGGGCCAATCTTGGTTTCAATCTCAGTTTCGGAGGTTGTGTGAAATTCAGTTTCTTTCTTGGAGAGGCCAGCAGTTGGTTTGGGGCTTTCCCTGGGTGGGAGGGGTGATGACTAGAGTCTTGAGCCCCAAACTCAGGGAAATACAGTCTCTACAGTGGGCTCTGTGGAGAAACTAGTGAAATTTCTGAGGCCTCTAAATGAGAATGAAATGACATTAGCTTCAAACTTGAACTTAGCCTCAGAACCTATATTGGGATTAATACTAACTTTGAACCTAACTCAAATTTAACCTCAACCCAAATCGTAACTCAAACTACCCAACCCTAACCTCAAATCTAAACACATTCCAATAAATAAACCTGAAAATAAACTTATCCTCTAAACTAAACCAATCTTGTTTCCTACAGCTAATTTTGAAATCAACTCATCCCCACCCCCGACTCTATAGTTAAACCTGACTCTAAAGGTAAATCCAATCTAAGCCACAAATCTAAAGATGAGCTTTCTCCTGTTTTATCCCATTATTCATCCATGTCTTCGTTTAAGGTGTTTTTTTTTTTTGCCCCCATTTAAGTTTTTATTGAGTGCCTACTATGTGCTGGGCACTGTTCTAGGCAATAGGGATATAGAGGCAAACAAATCAGACATCCTCGTAAGGCAAGGCAGAAAGGAAATACACAGAAGTCAGTAAGTAGTGCTAGGAGGAAACAATACAGGGCACGTGAGGAGTGGCAGAGAACTACCTTAGACACAGTGGTCAGGAAGTCCTCTCTAAGTGGCATTTAAGCTGAGACCCAAATGACAAGTAAGAGTGACCAGGTGAAGGTGTAGGGGAGAAGCATTCCAGGCAAAAGGAACAGCTACTGCAAAGGCTGGAAGGTAGAAATGAGCTGGGGGTGTTGAGGAACAGAAAAGAAGCTGGCGCGGCTGGAACAGAGAGAGCAGGAGCGGGTGGGGGATGAGGTCAGAGAGAGGAGGCAGGAGCCAGATCACGCAGGACCGTTCAAGGAGAAAGAAAGCATCTGGCTTTTATTCAACCATGGGGAAGACTTTGGAGGGTGTCAGTGTGTGTTTGTGTGTGTGTGTGTGTGTGTGTGTGTGTGTGAGTGTATAAGGAGGGAAGGGGGGGAGGAGGAGGACAGAGAGGAGTGAGGCAGAGGTGATTGGATTTATGTTTTTATTTTTATTATTTTTTTAAGATTTTATTTATTTATTTGACAGAGAGAGAGAGAGCACAAGTAGAAGAGCGGCAGGCAGAGGAAGAGGGAGAAGCAGGCTCCTCGCTGAGCAGGGAGCCCGATGCAGGACTCGATCCCAGGACCCTGGAATCATGACCTGAGCCGAAAGCAGATGCTTAACCCTCTGAGCCACCAAGGCGCCCCGGATTTATGTTTTTTTTTTTTTTTAAGATTTTATTTATTTATTTGACGGAGAGAGATACAGCGAGAGAGGGAACACAAGCGGGGGGAGAGGGAGAGGGAGAAGCAGGCCTCCCGTGGAGCAGGGAGCCCGATGCGGGGCTCGATCCCAGGACCCTGGGATCATGACCTGAGCTGAAGGCAGACGCTTAATGACTGAGCCACCCAGGCGCCCTGGATTTATGTTTTTAAAAGATCCTGTGTCTAGGGCGCCTGGGTGGCTCAGTCGTTAAGCGTCTGCCTTAGGTTCAGGTCATGATTCCAGGGTCCTGGGATCGAGCCCCGCATCTGGCTCTCCACTCAGCAGGTAGCCTGCTTCTCCCTCTCCCGCTCCCCCTGCTTGTGCTCTCTTTCTCTCGCTCACTCTCTCTCTCAAATAAATAATAAAATCTTAAAAAAAAAAGATTTTATCTAGACTGGATTGTAGGAGGAAAGAATGAAAGCAGGGACATCAATTAGGAGGCAATGGCAGCAATAAGAGAGAAGATGGTGGCAGCCATGAAATTGGAGAGAAGTAGACAAATATGGGATATATTTCAGGGGTAGAATTGACAGGACTCGATGATAGATTGGATGGGTTTTTGGGGGGGTTGGATGATAGGGAAACTGGGAGGGACATGGATTCCGATGAGGTGGGAGAACCAAAAGTTCAGTTTTGAATATGTTAAGTCTAAATCCATTGGGCAGACATCCAAGTGGAGATGACACTTGGCAATTGGATAGGAGTCTGGCTTTCAGAGGCAAGGTCAGAGCTAGAGAGACAACATTGGGAGTCATCAGCATGAAGATGGGCATTTGAAGCCGCGGAACTAGAAGACATGCTTTGTCTTGTGCATCCCCCTAACACCTCCTTTGGGGTATTTATGTTTTTTTTTCCATCATAATAAATGCTATGTACCTTCCATTCTAAATTCCAGAAGCAGCAACCTCCTGTTTCCAGAAGCAAAACCCTCCAGCCTTTTTCTTCTTCTCCTGAACTCTCACTGGGATCTAACCTCCATGGATTAGACTCCTTACCCCACACGACACTTCTACCAATCCATTTCACAGTATGCTGTGGAGCTCCTCATATATTCAAATTCTCTGTCTCATTTTTGAAAGAGTCTTCCTCTGGCACTGTGAAACCTGGATTTACCCTAATGTTGCTCCTTTTCTCTTTGATGAAGGCTGCTCTTCCTTCTCTCCAATCTCAAGGGGCAGGGGGCAGAGGAGAGACCACTGTTCAGCACCATTGGTAACCTCCTTTTCTTTTCTTGAAGCCCATGCCTTTTGTATTTGCCATGCGCTTCCTATCTGCACAGCAGTCTTCTCCACCAACATCTTTATCACACTCTTAACAACTTTATATCTATCTCAGTTTTTCTTCATATCTCATCCCCACCAACATCTTTAGAGACTTCAAAACCACACAGAATGGTCTCACACTGTCCTCTCAGTGCTTCAACTTTTTCAGTTACAAAAGCTTTCCAGTCTCTTTCCCTGCTCCCGTTTAGGCACCCCTGTGCAAAGTTGTATCTCAGACCTCAGCATCACTTGGAAGGGCTATATCTTTGAGATCTTGAACTCTGAATTTTCCCTCTCACAACCACCACTCACTTTTCACACCCCCCACTCTTCCCTCCCATCAAATTAGTTCTCCATTCTCACCAAGACTTCCAACCCCTCTTCTTTCCTTGTTTTCCTTGTCCATCTGGTTTAACTTGCACTGCATGGTCAAAAATTTCAACTACATTCACTAGCACTTTGGTTTTTTTTGTTTTTGGGGGGGGGGAGAGAGAGCAAGTGAGCAGGGGGGGAGGGGCAGAGGGCGAGAGAGAGTCTTAAGCAAGCTCCACGCCCACGGCAGATCCCAATGTGGGGCTTGACCTCAGGACCCTGAAATAATGACCAGAACCAAAATCGATAGTCAGGTGCTTAACCGACTGAGCCACCGAGACAGCTCTTCACTAGCACTTTAGAATCACTTGGTGTTCTACCAAGACAACCTTAAAAAACTTGGATTTGGGTAAACTCAATGGTCTCATTCATGGGGCTTTCTCCCAGGTCGCCACACTTGGCAGGAGAGTCATGTCACTAGAAGAGGCCTTCTGCTCCTCCTGGCCATCTAACCTGAGAGAGCCCTCAGTATTTCTCAATCTTTCTTTCTTGATTCCCTGTTATAGTCCTGCAGGGGATGTTCTAAATCTCTGTGCCTCTTACACCTCAACTTTACCTCTTTACTCTCAGTTGGTGAAGCTGTCCTGTATTTCATTGAGCTTAAGGCCATCCGAGCTGATCTCTTCACTTCCTTCTTTTTCCTTCACTTTATTTACATTTCATCTTTTTTTTTTAAAGATTTTATTTATTTGACAGAGAGAGACACAGTGAGAGAGGGAACACAGGCAGGGGGAGTGGGAGAGGGAGAAGCAGGCTTTGCCGAGCAGGGAGCCTGATGCGGGGCTTGATCCCAGGACCCTGGGATCATGACCTGAGCCGAAGGCAGACGTGTAACGACTGAGCCACCCAGGCGCCCTCTTTTTTTTTTTTAATTTAAATTTTATTTTAAAAGATTTTTTTCATTTATTTGAGAGAGTGAGTGAGAGAGCATGAGCAGGGGGAGGGGCAGAAGGAGAGGCAGACTTGGGGCTGAGCAGGGAGCCTGATATGGGGCTCAATCCCAGGACCCTGGGATCATGACCTGATCCAAAGGCAGACGCTTAACCGACTGAGCCACCCGGGTGCCCCATCTTTCTTTTCTTTTGACTCTGAGGACTCTTTTCTCCTGTCCAAGGCAGATCCTCTGTGCTCTGTATTCCACTTCCTGTGTCTTTACCATATTCTTTCCCACCTCAAATCTTCAGTATCTTTCTCTCTTCGTGTGCTGTGCTTTCATTGTAAACATGTTCAATTTTCCTTTTTTTTTTTAAAGATTTTATTTATTTCACAGAGAGAGACACAGCGAGAGAGGGAACACAAGCAGGGGGAATGGGAGAGGGAGAAGCAGGCTCCCCGCCGAGCAGGGATGCGGGGCTCGATCCCAGGACCCTGAAGTCATGACCTGAGCCAAAGGCCGACGCTTAACGACTGAGCCACCCAGGCGCCCCGTTCAATTTTATTTCTTGAAAATAAAAAAAAATCCTTCCCTGGACTGTTTTTCTCTCTGCCATTTCATCTCTCACCTTCCTTTTCTGTGTGATGTCTCAAGAGACTAGCCCCCTTAACTACCCACTTTTTTGGGAACTGGTAACATTTTCCTCATCTGTAAAATTCGTGGGTTGCATTAGAGATGACTCTTAGTTATCTTCCATATTCACTATTCTATGACTTTGTACCTACCACCTCCCTTTCCTCACCTCCCACTCATTCCTTAACCTATGTAAAGTGATTTCTGCCCCTCTGGTAAGTGGAAACTGTTTTCTCAAAATTTGTAATTGTCTAGTTCCTGAACCCAAAGGATCTTTCAACCTTCCCCTACTAGGCCTCTTTGAAGCATTAGATGTGGCTGCCCTGTCTCTGCTTGGCACACCCCTCCCTTGCCCTACTTCTCTGACCACTTCCCCACCTCCCTCCTTTATTGATTCCTCTTGCTTCGACCGTCTTCAGGGGCTCTTCTGATCACCCTCTCTAGGGGATCCGGTGCACTTCGAGGCTCAATCTCCCCTAGGAAGGGAATGATGCCCGAATCTACCCCTCCAGCTCACACTTTTCTCTTGAGCTCTGGACCTGCTTGCCAGAAATCTCCACCTGTTATGCTAGCACCTCAAACTCAGCAGGCCTTGTTTGAACACTTTATTACTCTAGGCAGGTGCACCTCCCATTACCACCTGTAGTTGTTACTTATATATTGTTTATCTCATTAGACTGCAAGTTCTATGAAGGCAGTGACTTTATATTTCTTTTAAACCTTTTGTCTAGCAGAGTGCCCTGCTCCTATCAGGTGCTTAATCAAAATGTATTGCTTCAGTGTCTGAAACTGAATTCCTTATCTTTCCTCTCAGCTAGGTGTCTCCTAGGCTTAGGGCATCATCTTTCTAATCCCCTAGGAACAAAATTCAGGGTCATCCAAGATTCCTCTTCTTCTAAGATTCCTCCCACCGTCCCACCAGTTGTGCTAATGACTTATCCTCTCAAAGTTTTTAAGATCTGTTCCCTCCTTTAATGCTATTTGAAGTTACTCGGACCTAAGTGAAAGCGCACAAGTTTTGGAGTAAGATGCACTTAGTGCTAATCTGCTACTTTTTACCTGTGTGGCCTTAAGCAAGTTCAGTAGTTTATGAGCCCCCCCCCCCCCCGGTTCCTCTTTATAAAGGAGATCCACCACCCACCTTCTGAACAGTTGTTGGCAGGATTACTCCTGTTAGGAAAGGGCTTGACATGGCAGGAATGATCGCTGTTTTCTTCTTCACTCCTCGTCTGTAACCCCCGCAGCACTCTGCTGCTCTCTCCCCCTCTTCTGCAGGGCTGCCGCCAGTACCTCGGCACACAGGCTGAGGTCCCGGACCCTGTACCTTGGCCTCCTGCGGGCCTCTCTTCAACACCTGCTCACTCACACCTGTGCTTCATCTTCCTCAGGACACTCGTCTTTTCCTCAATATACTGTTTTCTGACTCCTGGTCTCTGCTGAAGCCAGTTCATTTGTCTATGGAGCCTTTCCCGCCACCTCCACCCATAGAAATTCTGCCCACTCAGCACCAGTCAAATGCCCTCTCCCGGCTCAGCGCCCCCTCCCCCTTCCGTACCCACTGTGTCTTACGCTCTAATATTTACTCAGCATCATGCCCTGAATGACAATTAATTAGCTGTGGGCCTTACCTCCCCTGTACTTGCAGCAGTTTGGATTTATCTTTAGGCTACTTGTTGCTCAGTTGAACTACACTGAATAGAGTCCCCCCCAGATCCTTTTCCCAACTTAACTCAAACCGGCCCCAAGCTCAATCCCCCAACTGACCCTCTTTGATCTCACTAGTCTCATTCCCTAATCCTGTTTTCCTAACTGAACCCCAATGCATCATCCTTCCCCGAGAATTGATTCCTCGTTCCAGCTCTCGAGAGCAGATACACACATTCACACCTCCCCAGTGTTTCATGGTAGGCACTGAGTCATCCCTTGGGGATCCCTGGGCCCCCCTCCCTGCCCCCACCACGGTGGACAGGATGCCTGCTGCCTGGCCCCAGGGGGTCAGAGGAAGCCAGGGCCTCTAGGGCTCAGTATTTTTATCAGCCTAGGAAACAAGAGACACAGAAGCGGAAACCCTGTGGTCAGAGAAAGTGAACAGCCCTCACTCAGGGGAACCCCCAACAGGCCTGGGGGACAGACACCAGGGAGGGACGTTGAAAAGAGGGAGGTTTGGGGGCCAGGGATCAGGGCTTATTTTGCTTTGGTTTTATGTAACTCTTGCAGAGGGGAAATGATGTGCTTCAAAACCAAAGAAAACTCTGCTGGATGGAGGAGCAAATCTGGACGCCAAAGGTTTCTATTGCTTACCTCTCAACCCCCAGCTTAGGGATCCTAACCCCAGCTCCCCCCAACTCCACAGCTGGGCTCTTTGCATGCCACTTCCGAAATCTCCGGCCTGTGAGAGGAACCGGACGCCTGGGCTGCTCACAGCTCGCAGGCTCTTCTCTGAATCACAGCAGCTTCCTCTCACAGATCTTTCTCATCAGCCCTTCCTCCTCTGGACCCTGACAGCTGCCTGCTCCCTGGGAGGCCTCGGGTCTCTTTGGCTGTCTTCTCCCAGGGTCTCGTGCCCGCCTGTGTTCCCCTGCTCCCGCGGGCTTCCCTCCCTCTCCTCTACTGCCCTCAGGATTCTCCTGAGTAGACCAGGGCTCCAACCCTAAAAAATTTGTTTCTGATTCTTAATATTCTCTGATGTAGACGCATGCAGACCGCACACGCCAGCACACGCCTGTAACTCTTTGCTCTTTGCGGAGTTCCCTGTTGTGTCCTGGGGGATGACAGCGGGGTTTGGTACCGTCTACAACTTCCTCTCCCGGTTCTGGGGAGCTCGAGTGGATCTGAGTATGGAACAGTGAAAGGGATGGCGCCAGACCCTCTCCCTCCGCCCCTCAGTACCTTTTTCTCAACTTCAGGAAAAGATGCCTCTCTGGAAGGCTAGGCTGCTGAGAGAGGAAGCCCAGGTGTGGGATGGGGGCAGAAGCTGGCAAGGACTGGGGCCCTGGAGGCGAAGACATAGGACTGAGGAGCTAGCGGGGGAGATAGCCTTGGGTGTGGATCCCTGGTTGCCCAAGAACAGACAACCCAGGTTACATAATTTGGCTCTTTCCACCTCCTTCCCCCTGCTCCTAATTTTAGCAACCGAAATTCCACTCCCCCACAGGGCTCTTCCTTTGTCCATTCTGCTTCTATCCCATCCTCCCACAACCTCCTCATGGCCCCCAGCTCCAGCTGCCCCCAACTCAGATCATTCAGTGACTCAGCAAAGGGAAAGCCCTGTGTTGGGGGAGGGAGTGTTAAGTGGGGAGGAGGATGTGGTTCTAGCTGGGGAACTGGGGAGAGGAGGGAAACTGGTTTTGTTCCCTTTTTCGTCTCTGTTCGTTCACGTCTATTTCTCCAGTCACTGACAGCACAGTGGAGGAGCCCAGCGCAGGGAGTGGAGACTGGTGGGCAAACTGGGTCTTCTTAGGGCTGGCTGCCTTTGCGGGTGGGCAAGCAGGGCCTTCTTGGCTCCAGCTGAGAGCCCAACTTGGTGTGTGCGTGCGTGCTGCAGGTGTGTAGGAGCTGCGGATTTTGGCGGGCGGGGTGAGAAAGGAGAGGTCATGTATGATGAAAACCACAGCAATGGAAAAAGGCAGAGGAGACACCGGGAGTGAGATGTGGAACCAGGTCTTATTAGGAACTAGAGGAGTCAAGGAGCAGTGGTGGTGGCCCATATCCTCCCCACTCCCACTCATTACAAGTCTCGCTCCCATTCCATATCCTTCGCCGTGCAGCATGAGCCTCTTCCTTGTCATCCCCATCCCTGACCTTCCCCTTACTACTGCCCTGCCTCTAAGGCTGCGTTCCCTGCAGTTTCTCACTCTTTCCCTGGGGTCACTTGAGGGCCTCCGCGTGGCGATTCAGGGCTTGAGAAAGGGCCGTGACGGCCCCCATCACGCGGCCCAGCTCCCAGGTCTCAATCTGGCTTCGGAATCGCTGCAGGAAGCGGTCAGGGTGCCAGCGGACCTGCTGGACCCTCAAGTACCTCCTCAGGGCTCCCTGTTCCTCCAACGGGGGGCCCCTGGCCACCAGGGCTGCGGCCATGGCCTCCGGGTCCCCCCCCCCAGGGCAGGGCCAGGGCACATCACCAAAGCGCCAGAGGCTGCCCCTCCCTGCTCCTCTTGGGGGCTCTGCCCTGGGCCCAGCCCTGGCTGGCTCTGGCCCTCGGTCCCCACGAGCCTCCTGTGCCCGCCTGGCCCGGCCCTCTCGCAGCTCCTCCTCCTTGGCCCGGGCCCGCTCTCGGAAGCGCCGCTGCTCCTCCTCCTGCTGCGGCCAGCTGTGACTGGGGCCCGCAGCCCGTGCAGGTCGGCAGGCTCCCTCTGCCCCGCGCTGCTGCCGCCGCCGCCTCTGGGCGCCCTCCCGGGCCAGGCGGTCTGACCAGGCTGAGAAGGACTCGGGCTCCTGGGCCTCATGGGAAGCGTCATCTGCTTGGGAGGGCAGGATGGGGGTGGCCGGGGAAATGCTGGGAGGAGGGGACAGGCAAGAGGGGAGGGCGGTATAGAGGACGGGGGTACAGGAGGCCGGCGGGAGGTTTCATGCGGCGGGTACAGGAAAAGTGGTCAAGGGGAAGAAGGGCAGCTATGCATGGGAATGGATTCCTCACCTTCAAACCTCCCGATGACCTCCTGCCACTCATCCTCCAGCTCTCCCTGCAGCTTCTGCCTCCATTCCCGCTCCTTAGAGGCCTCGTCCTCTTCCTCCTCTTCAGCAGAATCCCAGGGGGGTCCCCAGCCCAGAATCTGCCCAGGGGTCTCCCCATCCTTATTCTTTATCCCCATAGCGGAAGGGCAGCGACTCAGCAGTGGCAGGAAGAAGTCCGTGTAGGCTGTTGGGAGAGCAGGGAGCAGAAATTAGCTGGGACCCCCACTCCTTGGCACAGCCGCCATCCTGAATCCTGCTGGTCACTCACTCTCTTGGTCTTAGAGCAACGGAAAGGGTTGCCCACACGGAAGCCTCCTGGGTATTAGGAAATCACGGTCACTGACAAATATTTACTGATAGTTTACCACATGCGTGAGAGGCGTGGTAGTTTAAAATATTCTGATCTGTGTCCCCACAAACTATTTTAGTATCCTAGGAGTTCTACTATGTTAAATGACATTTCCCAGCCTGCCTCCAGCCACACTGGGCAATGTCAAAAACCTCCAACCATGAATTTCATTTTTGGTTTGAAAATATTGTCGCTTTATAACTCTTACTGTGTTTCTGACCCAAAGCTATACTTCAGACTGGTAAAATATCTGAACATTTTACTCTGCACCATTATAAATATGCAAATAAGTAACAGAAACCTTTTCACATTGCTTTTCAATAAACTGAGTAAAATATTTTCAGGGAGGGGACTTTCTCTCAGCCAACCTCATACAGGGCATACTGGGAGGGGTTGGGGAGGTACAGGGTCCAGACCAGCAATGAGTTTTAAGCCATGGAAATGTTCCCAGCAGCGAAGCAAGCTCTTTCCAAACTGACTACTGACCTAGGGCAGGAGAAAGGGGCTGAGATAGAGGGTCCCACCCAGGGACTGGCTAACAGGAGGCTGGGGGTAAACAGAAGAGGGACTGATGTTCCCGAACCCCTGCTCCTCCTGAGCCCTGACCTCACTGCATCCACTCTAGCATCAGCTGAAGGCCATGCTGACCACTTTACTGCCAACACAGCACTCTACTCCTGGCCAAGCCCACCCACTACGGCCACCAAGCACCTCTTCCACTCCCGGGACAGAGGAAGGTGAGTGAGGCACCCTCCCTTCCTGTGCACCTACTTTCTCTTCCTAGGGCAGGAGGAAATGGGCCGCCAGTCGTTAAATCTTTATTTTGTGGTGCTGCCAAGTACTGGCCACCTGGCAAAAGGATGGGACACGGAAGGGTTGTCCTGTCACTGCCAGGAAGGTAGGAAGACACAATGGGCCCACCTTGGCTGGCCAAGGCCCATCGCCCCCCACCCATCATCTCTTGGTACACTTGAGTGCTGCCCAGCTCAAACCACATCAGGATGAGAGGAGGAGAGGACATTTCTCTTTACCACTGACGTGACCTGTCACCAACCCTCCCCACCTGTCCCACCCAGCAAATACCCAGTCCTCTCTTTCAACTGCTTATTCCCCACCATGGTTCACAGCAGGTACAAGGGTAGGTGGGGTGTTCAGGCTTGCACAGGAGGTTTTTAAACTCATGGGCTTTAAACATGGAAAGTAAAATATGGTACAGAAGATTCAATAGCCACTAAAAATGATGTTTGTGTGTGGAAAAAGCTGGCTATGAAACTATACATAGGATCCAATCACAACCGTGTAAAAGAAGCCAAATCCTAGTTGGAAAAAAACAGACTAGAAGAAAATATGTAAAAATCCTAGTCTCTGGGTGGTAGGACTATGGGTGGCTGTCCTCCAATCTTATTTAGTTAATATATATATTTTTTAAGATTTTATTTATTTATTTGACAGAGAGAGAGACAGAGAGAGGGAATACAAGCAGGGGGAGTGGGAGAGGGAGAACCAGGCTTCTCGCGGAGCAGGGAGCCCGATGCGGGGCTCGATCCCAGGACCCTGGAATCACAACCTGAGCCGAAGGCAGATGCTTAACGACTGAGCCACCCAGGCGCCCCTGGTTAATATTTTAATGTGAAAGGGATATAACTAATGTGAAACATTTTTTTTCTTTTTAAAGAGTGAAGAATACATTTAATCACTGTTAAGTTTGCTGTGGTACCTTCCAGTCCTGTCTGGGTGTATAAATGCATACACAGGATGACTTTCTTCCGAGATACGTAGTCACGCTCTATGTTTTGTTTGGCAACTTGCTTTTTTCACCTAACGTCTCATTTGTACTTTCCCACAGGACCGTACACAGTCCACCTCATTCTTTTTTATGACTGTGTAGTGTTCCACCATGTGTATGAAACAAACATCTCCCCACGCCCAGTCAGCAGACTTTGTTTCCAAAAATGTTCGGCCTCCTACATATGTCTTTGTAGACTCCTTACAGTATTTGTGTGGGGTAGACTCTCAGAAGTGGAATTTCTGAGTCAAACAACATGTGCGGTTTTACCAAACCGCTCTCAAATTTGTGCCAACATAAACTCCTACAGAGACTAAAGAGCGCCTGTGTTGTCCTTTACCAAGATTATCACCAACCAACCCTTTTAATTTTGCTCATCTAATGAGGAAAAAATGATTTTATTAATGAAATTTTCTTTGTTTTATATGTTTTTTGGCTTTTTTTTTCTTTTTCTTTTTTTAAGTAATCTACTCACGACCCTGAGATCAAGAGTCACAAGCTCTGCTGACTGAGCCAGCCAGGTGCCCCTGGCTCTTTATTTCTTTTGTGAATGACCTGTTCATATTCTCTGTCTACTGTTCTCCTAGAAATTATATATGTAGACATGATAACTCTTTATATATTATAGATATCAACCTCTTGTGTCAAGTATTTGTAAATATTTTCTCCCATCTTTGAAAAGTTTTTATGTAGTTAAATCCACATCAATATTTTCTTTTATAGCTTTTGGCTTTATTTCATCCTTAGAAAGGCTTTCTCCACTCTAAGATTATAAAAATATCCTCTTGTGTTTTTTTCTACTATTTTTTTAGTTTATCTAAAAAAATGTAGGGGTGCCTGGGTAGCTCAGTAGGTTAAGCGTCTGCCTTCGGCTCAGGTCATGATCCCAGGGTCCGGGGATTGAGCCCCGCATCGGGCTCCCTGCTCAGTGGGAAGCCTGCTTCTCTCTCTGCCTGCCGCTTCCCCTGCTTGTGCTCTCTCTCTCTCAGATAAATAAATAAAATCTTAAAAAAGATGTAAAAAGTATAGGGGTGCCTGGGTGGCTCAGTCGTTAGGCGTCTGCCTTCGGCTCGGGTCATGATCCCAGGGTCCTGGGATCGAGCCCCACATCGGGCTCCCTGCTCAGCGGGAAGCCTGCTTCTCCCTCTCCCGCTCCCCCTGCTTGTGTTCCCTCTCTCGCTGTGTCTCTATCTGTCAAATAAATAAATAAAATCTTAAAAAAAAAAATGTAAAAAGTATAGTACAATAAATACCCCTATTCCTCCCACAAGGTATGTTACTATTCTGTAATTTCTGCAACATTATTTTGTCTTAAAGAAATAAACTATCACAGATAAAGCTAAAGCTTTTTCTGATGTTGCCTTCCAAATTTTATTCCCCTCCTCAGAGAAAACTCCTCCCATGAATTTGGTACGCACCCTTCCTGTCATATTTAGGTTTTAAGCAGCTGTAATTTACTTTTTTTTTTTTAAGATTTAATTTATTTATTTGACAGAAAGAGACACAGCGAGAGAGGGAACACAAGCATGGGGAGTGGGAAAGGGAGAAGCAGGCTTCCCATGGAGTGGGGAGCCTGATGCAGGGCTTGATCCCAGGACCCTGGATCATGACTTGAGCGGAAGGCAGACGCTTAACGACTGAGCCACCCAGGCGCCCCTGTAATTTATTTTTGAGTCAGGTGTGAGGTAGGACTCTTCCCCAGATGAACCAAATGCTTCAATGTTGTTTATTAAAATAGCTCACTGCCCTCCAGTGATTTGAAATGCCACCTTCATCATCAATTTAGCAGTGCAGATCAACTTCCCAGTGTTCTTTAATTAGTATGTTGTGCTTTTATAATATTAGGAAAAATCTGTATTAAAAAAAAAACTTGGGGGTGCCTGGGTGGCTCAGTCGTTAAGCGTCTGCCTTCGGCTCAGGTCATGATCCCAGGGTCCTGGGATCGAGCCCCGCATCGGGCTCCCTGCTCCGCGGGAAGCCTGCTTCTCCCTCTCCCCCTCCCCCTGCTTGTGTTCCCTCTCTCGCTGTGTCTCTCTCTGTCAAATAAATAAATAAAATCTTAAAAAAAAAAAACAAAACTTGAAGTAAACATGTACTTTTCTTAGTGACAGAAGCACTGTTCTTCCCTTCTCCATAATGAGACGTGATTTCTACCTTAAAGGGATGTTCACACTAACTGGCACAACACATTTTTTAAAAACACCAATATTGGAAACTTATATTGAGTGATGATTAACTGAGGCACAGAGGAAGAAAAGGTAAAGTGGGAGGGGGGTCAGAGAGGGCTTCAAGGAGGAGGTGGGCTTATGTTGGGCTGGGAAGGGAGGATAACTTAGCAAAGTGAAAATCAGGTGGATGGGAAGGCAACAGGTAGAGGCAGTCTTGTGAAAAACATGTTTGGGGTCACTGAAGACAGAGCTACGTAGCTGGAGCTGCAGGTCTGTGGTTGTGCCACGGTAGGAAAGGCTGGAAAGGCAAATGGAACGTAAATCAGACAGCGCAGCTATGTGCCAAACAGGGCCACAGCTTACTCCTGCTCTGCAGTGTAAGTGAGCGGTGGATGGCAGATGTCTGACACTGTGCTGGCAATAAGCAGAAGTGCAGTGAATGTTACATAAGAAAACAAAAAAAATACCGGGCTGGCTTTGGACTTTCTTCTTTTTGCAAAAACTGTGAGAAAATGACCTGCTGTTTCTTGGTGTTCACTAATTCTTGTAGTGTGTAGAGAATGGTTATCGTCTGACTAAGGTATATTCATGACACACCTTTGACAGCTAAGACCACTTCCCCATGAGGGGATGGGTCCCAAAAGGAAGTTACCAAAAGCCATTCACTGGCATCTCATTGGTTGTGACCACATAGCCCAGTCAATCCAGCATGAACTGCCTCACCCCTCGCACCTAACTTGGGAATAGGGGAACACCTCCCCTTCCTTAGGGGATCCTGGGTCACTTCATCTGTTCAAAGAACATATTTGCATTTCAAGACCTAATGGTCTCTAAAGCAGCTAGAAGCTGAATGAGATGGGCCATTCTACAGAAGAGCCAGACGGCCACCTGGTGGCAGGGCTGTCAGGGGAACAGGAGGAAGTAAGGCCTGAGAGGATGTATACCAGGGCTTGGGAGGGACCCGAGGGCAGGTCCCTCTTAGGAAGACAACAACCTGTTGGCTAGATTTCAGGAAGTTCCTGAACCTTCTGGACCCTAATTTCCTCATCTGTAATAGGATAACAGTATCGATCTCATGTGCTTCTTAGATGTCAATATAATAAAAGAAGGTCCTATGCGAGAGATTTTTATTACTCAAAAAGCCGTAATTGGGTAATATAAGAATAAAAATAACAATACTTTTCATCTGGTGGGTGCCAAACCTATACCAAGTGCTTGCCTCATTTACTTGTCACAACTTCCATTTTAGAGAGGCGAGTTAAAAAATAAAAAATAGTAATTAAAAAAAGAGAGGCAAATTAGGCTCATGGAAGTTAAGTTGCATGTCCCTGGTACACAGCCTGTAGGTGGTAGAATTTGAACTTGGAGGAGGTCTGAGATCTGCCACAGGGTTCTCTGTTCTCTTGCCATGTGTAATGTCAGCTGTCAAACTGGATGCCTACATTTTGCAAACCTCCTCTTTTTAAATTTTTTTTTTAAATCTGAATATGCCAGCCTATCTCACTATATTAAGAGAAATTAAAGAAAAGGGGATTTTTTTCTCCTATATGGGGGAAGTTTTTGGGATGAGAGGGGTTTCTGTTGGGGAGCTGGAAGATGGTGATAGCAGCAGTCAAACTGAGCTAAGGTTGTTCAACCCAACCAAGGGATTTTCCTCTAATGTTCTTACTCTAGAAGGAAAATCTCTAGCAGGGGAGAATCGCTAGAGGGTTTTATTTTCCTGAGGGCTATTATCTCTACAGAGCTGCTTCCACTGTCCATAGGTCCCCATCTGAAACCTTCAGTGTCAAAGGTTTTTCAGAACTCAGATGTTTTTGGGATTTGGTAGGGCTGATCTGAAAGTACATACACGGTATATTAAGTGGCCTGGGGAGGGCCAGCTGGCAGCTCCAGTGACCAAACACATGAATGTTTCTGCAGAGAAATGTACGAACATTGACATCAGTAGGATAAAAACAACTCACAGATAGTCTTGCTTTAGTTCAGGTTAGGTTTTCTCACCAAACAAGTCTGGTGAAAAATGTTTGACTCTTAGTATTTTTGAGTTGCAGAGCTGAGGGTAAGGAAGTATGGATCTGTTGATAACAGAAACACTACTGGCCAACATCTACTGTGTGCTAATCACATGCCAGGTGCTCTAATTACATATTGTGTCAGTTGATTCTCAAAATATACGTGACAGCATGGGTGCTTTGAACATGGGTGCATCATTGTATAATTCTGTAACATACCACATAGGATAACACAGTCGTTAAGAGTACAGATGGTCTAGAGGCGCCTGGGTGGCACAGTCGTTAAGCATCTGCCTTCGGCTCAGGTCATGATCCCAGGGTCCTGGGATCGAGCCCCGCATCGGGCTTCCTGCTCCGCGGGGAGCCTGCTTCTCCCTCTCCCACTCCCCCTGCTTGTGTTCCCTCTCTCGCTGTCTCTCTCTCTGTCGAATAAATAAATAACATCTTAAAAAAAAAAAAAAAGATTACAGATGGTCTAGCTAGACTGCCTGGGTTCTAATCCCTGCTCTACCACTTTGTAGCTGGGTGACTTTGACAAGTTACTTAACTTCTCTGTGCTGTTTCCTCATCTGAGAAATAGGGGATAATATTAGTACTTATTGTTGTGAGGATTAAATGCTGATTTGTGAGAAGTGCGGGGACACAGCAAAAGGTTGTTGTTATTTAATTTTGCATGAGGGCAAACTAAGCCTCAGGGAAGTTTAGTAAGTTGCCCTAGAATACACAGCTGTTAAGTGTGGTGCTGGGATTTGAACCCAGGCAATGGAATTGCAGAACCTACCCTCTATCTTACTTTTTGCACGGCAGGCAAACAACCAGTCAAGAGACAAAATAGCTACTAATCTAGAAAGATGTGAAATCTGAAGTTGCTGTTTTGAGAATGTTGGGTTCTTCAGACAATGGTAACTCAGTAAAGTCACAAATGATTGCCACATGCCAACATGGTCAACTAATTACCTTCCCAGGCATAACTAGCTTATCTTTCAATTGTTGGCCTTCATCTCATTCCCGGTCAGTCAGTGGCTCATGACCTTGTTCCCCACCAGGCAAACTCACCATCAGGGCCCTGGCGGGCAGCAGCGTGCAGTGCCGTGTCCCCGTGGCGGTCCTGGTGGGCAGGGTCAGCCCCAAGCCGAAGCAGCAGGCACAGGGCGGGGGCATCGTGGCGGGCACAGGCCCGGTGCAGTGGTGGGGGTTGCCCAGCGTCTACATCAAGGCCTGGGTGTCGCTGGAGGAGGGCCTGGGCCCGGACCAGCCGTCCTGCAGACAAGTAACGACGGAAGCGACGCTCTCGGCGTTGGCGGCGGGAAGTGGAGGCCATGGAAGTCTTGGGCTGAGAAAGAAGGAAAAAAAGGCAGCCATCAGGACCCCAGCCTTGCCTGGTCCCTCCCCCACCGTCCCTGACATTCCCTCTTGTTCCTCCCTTCGGTCCCCCTTCTTACATCTTCAGCAAGAGATGAGGCCTCTCCTAACTCTCATCCCTTAGGTAGGTTTGAAAAAATTTTTGAAGAGGGCTTGGGTCACAGATTTCTTAATGTAAAATTTGATAAAAGTATAAATTATTGCTTTGAGGCTCATTAGCCCAGATAATTGTTAATAAGAGACTTTGAAAAAAACAAAGAATGATGGGGAAAATTTTTATCAACAGATATCTGAATTTAAGTCACAGATAATTTCAAATAATGATCTAGAAACGTAATATGATGTACCCGGCAGACAGACGTGGAGGCTTCTCCCTCTGGGACCTGGGGGGAGGGGTTACTCATCAGACCTGCCCCCCGCCCCCCCTAAGTACCCCCAGAGCTGTAGGCCCAAGGCCTGTGTTTAAGACGCTCGAGGAAAGGAGGCGGGAAGGGCGGAGACACTCTAGGCTGGCGGAAATGGCGCAAGCCGAGACGCAGGTAAAGGGCGGAAATGAGCGCGTTACCGGATGTCGTCTCTCTCCGAGGGGACGGGGTGTGTGTGTTTCCTCAGTCTGGCCTCGGTGGGGAACTTGGGAACTTAGGATAAAGGGTCTGCCTGAAAGCGGAAGACTGGACGGTAAACGAGGAAAAGTAGCCGAGCATGGGAGGGTAAAAACGGCGATTTAAGAGATTTATCCTCCCCTCCCCCAAACGGGAAGAGAGAGGAGATGGTTCAGAGATAGAAGATGAGAAGAGAGAGAAAACAGGGGAGATAAAGAGGACTAAAAATCATGATGAAAATGGAAAACCAAAACTAAAACCACAACGAGGTCAAGAACAGGGCCAGATCAAAAAAGACATGTGTGAAAGACATAAAGAAACAACTATAGGAGAAGGCAAATGAAATGGATGCAGAAATTTAGATTTGGGAAAGATAAAAAGAGGGAGATGGAAACGGGAGAGAGAGAAAAAAAAAAGGGAAGAGAAGTAGGAAGAATTTAGGGAAACCCAGCATCCTCTTCTCCCAATACACGACACATGCTGACTTCCTTACCTTTTCACCCCATTTTCACCCCCTCTATGCCTCCTTCTCACTCCTCTTTGCCCCTGCCCCCACTCCTGGACGTTCCGACCGGGAAAACCCTGCACCTGCTGTGACGGTAGCCGGCAGCTTTGGGTCTGGTCTCTGCTTCCCCCATGTGGTTCTTCTGGGTACTGCCAGTGTAGACGTGGGAGAAGAGACCAGCCATCAATGGGAGGATCAGTTTGGGGGAGACACCTGGTGCAGGAGGCTGAGCGGAAAAGGGAAGCACTAAGACCCAGGGTTGGTGGAGGATTGCAGCAAGGAGCTGGTGGAAGAGGAGAAGTAGGCGGTGTATGTGTGTGTGTGTTGGGGGTGGGGTGGGGGGAGCCATCTGGTACCTTGGTAGCATCTGAAAGAGCATCAGCAATAACGACAGAAATGGCCAGTCAGTCCCAGGGTATCCAGCAGCTCCTGCAAGCTGAGAAGCGGGCGGCTGAGAAGGTGGCAGATGCCAGAAAGAGTGAGTCTCCTCTTCTCTCCCTTAGGAGTCTGGAAAGAAAATTGGGGTGGGGGGACAGCAAACATTCGAGTCCCTGGGAAAATCCAAGGCTGGTGGGGAGAAAGCTGGGGCTGGGATGGCTGATTAGGAGGGAAGAAATGGGTGGGTGTTAGAATCTAGCACCTGGTTGGCTGAGAGAAGGCAGAAAAACTTTCTGGAAAGGAATAACCACTACTATCACATATTGTGAGGGGGTCTACCCCCACCCCCTGCCCTTTCTTCTGCTTCCAGGGAAGGCCCGGCGTCTGAAGCAGGCAAAGGAGGAGGCACAAATGGAGGTGGAGCAGTACCGTAGAGAGCGAGAGCAGGAATTCCAGAGCAAGCAGCAGGCGGTGAGTAGTGGGAGAGTTGAGATGGGACCCCAGGGTGCAAAGTGGTGGGTGTATCTGATAAGGTGTGGACAGTGTGACTCTACAAGAAAATAAGGTGGTAAAGGGCTGAAGGGGACCCTTAGGAGGGACCACGTTATTGATAAAGATGTGTGATAAGGAAGAGAATCTGAGAGTTTTGAAAGACTTATACAGCTTGTGGGGGGAATTGCCACCGTCTACGTGGAGTATGATGTCATTTGGGGTAGAAGGCAGAGTTTTATGATCAGGTGTAGTGAGGTAGTGGGGATTTTATAGTCTGTTTTAGGATGAAGTTGCATGTCAAGTCCCAAAGGAAAGGGAATTGTGTTGCTTTCTTTGGTGTCTGGATATTTCCATGGGATGGGGGTAGTTTTGGCAAGGGGTTTTCTTCCTGGCCTTGCTCCAGGATCTTTCTCTCCACCTGCCTGGACCCTTCTTTCTCTGTTTCTGCTTTTGCCTTTCTCTCTTCCATCCCTTTCCCAATCCCCCCAGGCCATGGGCTCCCAGGGGAACTTGTCGGCTGAGGTGGAACAGGCTACAAGACGCCAAGTGCAGGGCATGCAGAGCTCCCAGCAGAGAAACCGAGAACGCGTCCTGGCCCAACTTCTTGGCATGGTCTGCGACGTCAGGCCCCAGGTCCACCCCAACTACCGGATTGCTGTCTAGGATCCACCGTAGGGCCTAACTGTTCCCTTCCAGTTCCCTTCCTCAAAGAAATCCCCCAATCAAAATTACCTCCCACCATCTTCGCTGCTTCTTTCCCACTTGCTCTCCATTCCCTGGAAATTCTAGGGGCAAGATCCAATAATTCTGTGAAATTTAGAAGTTCTCCTGTTCAGATCTGAATCTCCTTATTGTTCTTTAACCTTCACTGGGACCTTGAAAACTCCCAAGTCACTCTCACCCGACCCCTCTTTGAAATTTGTATCATGGAGAAGTAGGGATGTGAAAAACACTTTGGCTTCAGAGCCTGGCAGGCTGAAGTCCCTTTCCCAACCCTGCCACTTGCTGGGACAGGACAAGCTACTTAACCCCTAGTTCAATGTCCTCCTCTACGGGACTAAAATGATGATGATGATAATAATACCTACCTTATAGGGTTGCTGCAATGATTAGGAATCACTCTGTAAAGAGCCTAGTGTGGTTTCTGGCATCTAGTAGCTGTGATTCAATAAATGGTAGCTTTATGGTATTATTACCGCTCCCTGCCCACCTGCCAAATCCTAAACACAGCTGTTTCCTCACATTCGTCAACGGTTCTCCAATTCTACTCATTCATTCTGTGAACCTAGTAATTCTCTGAAGAATTAGTTCTTCCCACCTCTCTTTCCCCAGAGCTTTATGATCCCTGAAAAGTAATGAAGACCTCGTTTAGCCTCTCTACTGTGATTCCAGGAAGATGTTGAATTTCTTAGTCTTTCTTTTTGTTTCTAAGTTGGTCTTTCCCTTTATTGGATTCCCCCTTTTCCGATTTCCCCGAAGACCCATCAGATGCTCACTGCTTCCTGAGATCTAAAGTGATGCTATGTTCCGTTGTATGCATGGCTTTCCTTTCTACATCTTGAACACCTTTCCCTTGTAACAATGAAAAAGTGTCAATAAAAAAACTATGGGCAAATCAACTGGTGTGTCGAAGCAGCTTCCTTTTGCTTCATCATTTCTCATTTTCAGTCACTCTCTTGTTTTTTATTTATGTATTCCCCAAACACCCCAAAGGGCTGTTCTTTGAAACTTGTTGGAAAAACAAAAGGAACTAGTGTGTTATTATTTCTCTAAAGTGAGAAACAAAGGTGGGGTTACTCGTTGGGAACCTGAGAACTATAGATGGCAACTATAGAGAAAAGCTGCAGTGTAGGAACAAGCACTTTTTGTTCCTTATCTTGCTTTCTTGTTCTTTTCAAGATTATTTATTTATTTTCGAGAGAGAGCAGAGTGAAAGAGAACATGGGGGGAGGGGCAAAGGGAGAGGGAGAAGCAGGCTCCTTGCTGAGCAGGGAGCCTGATGCGGGGCTTGATCCCAGGACCTGGAGATCATGACGTGAGCCGAAGCAGACGCTTAACAGAATGAGCCACCCCGGTGCCCCAAAACTTGGGATACTTAGAGTCGGAAAAACTGTCCTTCTATGACACCATCCTTGGATCACTGTTATTTCTCTTGGCCACAGAAAACAATCCCTGCTTCACCAAGCCAAAGACTTGAACCAATGAGATAATCCACAGTGTAATTATTAACCAGACTCTTTAAGCAGGGAGGCGGATACAATAGAGAATAAAATATATTTGTATCCTGGCTCTGTCACGTACTAGCTTTGTTACTTTGGACATGTTGCTTTATTTGTTTGCTTGTTATAGAATGGGAATAATGGTATCTATTCCTTAAGTGTCAAACGGTTAACTGCGGTAACAGGTAAAGAGCCAAACGTTTGCTATCATTTTTGTTGACATCACGTCTGACTTCTGAGGCCTATCAAAGACTGGGGTGTCAAAGGTTTCATTCAGGAAAAAATTCAAGCTGAACAATGGGGCTGCTGGAAGCGGGGCTAAGACAGTCTGCTCGAATTAACAATACTTATGGGATGTTGTGTAACCCTCAAGTCCCACCATTTATCTTCAACACTTGAGTCAGAATCTAGACCGCCCCGTCCCTCACTCAGTGGATTCAGAACACATTCCTGCCTCGAATTTCCTGCCCATCAGCCTCGGGGTCCTTGGGGCATCAACTACATCGGCCCACATTATTTGAGGCAAATGCCGCCCACCGTCTCCACCACTGGGGAAAGGGTAAGAGGAGGACCCGTGAGCACGGCTCAGGATCATTCCTTCCCCTCAGCTGGGGTCAGACTAGCTCCTGACGCCCTCGGGTCACCTTGACTACCCGGCCAAGGACCCCGTGCGAACTCCCAGCCCCCTCCATCCTGTTCCGCCGAGCGGGGCGCCTACGGAGGGGTGCCCAGAGAGAAGACCTGCCCGGCAAGAAACTAAGGGAAGAGGTGAGGGACGTGGAGTAGACGAGGACAATAGAAAAAAGGTAACAGTGGGAGATGATGCTAGTTTCCTTTATGCCTTTTGTTATTTGCAGTAGCGGAGGAGTTAGAAGTGGCTTAAAAAAATTTTTTTTTTCACACAGGCATTTTTTAAAGGCAACCCCAGCGCGCACGGAACTATTGAGTTTGGAAGGATCTTCTTCCGGTCTCTTGCGCCTGCGCGCTGGCAGGCGAGAAGGCGGGAGTCCCGGGTAAGAGGGAAGCCGAGAACCGGAAGTGAAGGCAGAGTCCCTCCTTCGTCGCTGTTGCCGCCGCCATATGCGCTCGCCTTGCTCAGGTAAGCTTTGGCCTTGGTATCATCCGCCTCCATCTGCATTTCTTTGCGGTCATCCTGTCCCATGGACTCCTGATACCGCTTGCACAGGCTATGGTCGGGTCCCTGGGGCCTAGTTGGGTCATTATTTCTATTGCTTGCTTTCCTTTTCAGAGCTCTTAGAGTTTCGGGGGGGGGTAGAGGTAGGGATGCAAGGGGGCCCAATCCAAGATGGTGGCCCCAGCGCCGTTGTGTTCCTTTTGCTCCCTGCTCCTTAGCTGCGCTCCTCGTTTATCGGAGGCCCTAGCGATGGTGAGAGGCGGCTCTAGGTGTCCTTTGGTCCTGGGCATTTGCGGAGGGCGGGGCTCTTTTCACCTTCCCTCTCCTCTCTGGGTCCTCTTCATGGCCCAAGGTGGGAATAGGAGGAGGGGCCGGCTTCTGGGCCTAGTTGGACTTTTCTCAGCTGGACTTACCAACCTTTATTTGGGACATTTCCCAAATGTTTATGCATGGTGTCATTGTGTGATTATCGGAAGGGAGTCTCACGTGAGGAGTAACGCAAGGGTGTTGTGAGACCCTTTGCTAAAGTTTCTGTTAAAGCTGTAGCGAGTGTATCCGTTATTTTCTTTCTCGTTGTATGGGGAAGAGATGAATACTTCTGACCGAGCCATTCCTCTTATACTCCCCCCCTCCCCCATCAATTACACAGGGATTAAGCGCCAGAAGGAGGTTACTGAGGAGTGGGAGGTGGATGGCAGCCACATGATGTTTTTATTTTGAGAAGTGAGCGCTTTGCGCAATGATGACCTTAATCTATCACCCTTGACTGATGGCTGCTTTGTTAGGGAGATTATAGGGAAAGCACAGAGTTCCTTTGAGGATTTTTCAGGATTCATTTTTATCTTGTCATCTCCGTTCTGCACTCCCTTGTCATATTTTGCTTTTCATTTTTTGTTTTCTTCATTATTGTTACTTACAGATCAGGAATTCATATGCTGGTTCTCCCCTTCCTACTTCCTGGTTTATGCTACTCTGATCCTAATCTTGTTGGGGATTTGTCTTAACCACTTCACCTGGGACCACTGTGTTATGTTTGTTTTTGCTTTTATGTTTTGTGTTCCTATTAGTTTTTTTTTTTTTTTTCAGATAAAGGTGTCACAGTTTAGGGAAAGGGGGTAGTGTGTGGGGATGGAAGAGAGGTGGTGAAGGCTCTGCTCATGACTAATAAGTCTTCCATCTGTTTTTTTCCTAGCTCTTCTATCACAAACTAGGGTGTGTGTGTGTTTTTTTTTTAAACTGTTGTTCAAGCCCCCACTCTCCTTCCTTGTTTTCACTTATTCTGCGTGAAACCATCCAGAGACCCCTCCCCTTCTCCCCCTGCTGGCCCAGTTATGGCAGAGAACGATGTGGACAATGAGCTCTTGGACTATGAAGAAGATGAGGTGGAGACAGCAGCTGGGGGAGATGGGGCTGAGGCCCCTGCCAAGAAGGATGTCAAGGGCTCCTATGTCTCCATCCACAGCTCTGGCTTTCGTGACTTCCTGCTGAAGCCAGAGTTGCTCCGGGCCATTGTTGACTGTGGCTTTGAGCATCCATCAGAAGGTAAATTAAACAGTCTCTCAAGTCGTACATACTTACTTAGGCTAGATCAGGAGATAAAGGATCAAAAACTGTTTTAGCAGTAGGAAAGATTTATATAGATGGGTTTTTCATACATGATAACATGAGAAGCTAGTGACATGAAAAGTGACTTAAAGGGGCACCTGGGTGGCTCAGTTGGTTAAGCGACTGCCTTTGACTCAGGTCATGATCCCAGGGTCCTGGGATCCAGCCCCACATCAGGCTCCCTGCTCAGCAGGGAACTTGCTTCTCCCTGTCCCTCTGCCTGCCACTCTGCCTACTTGCGCTCTCTCTCTCTCTCTCTGTCATATAAATAAATAAAATCTTAAAAAAAAAAAAAGTGACTCAGAGGTCTGCCATTTGTTTTTGTGACTGGTTTTTCTTTTTGTCTACTTGTTTTTAATTTTGTCATTTAGGTTTCTAATTTTGAATTTCCAGAGAGGAGCTGGTTGGACCTTAAGTCCCTCTCTGTTGGCCAGCTCTGGTCTCTGGAAACCTTAATGGCTGATCTAAAGTGGGTGGCTTCTGGGTCAGCTACCAAGCCCTTCAGAGTTGCAGGGTTATGTGGCCTAAAGCATGGCAAGCTAAGTTGGAGAAATGGCCTGAGGCAGGCACTCACATGTCATGGATTGTTACAGATTAAGGAAAAATAGGGACAGTCAGAAACATTAAAGGTGAGCTGTTGGTAGGTGCAAGAGGGTTTTTAGCAGGATGGAGGAGGGGGCACTGGAGTCAGAGGCTAAAGTGAGAAAGAACTAGGAAGGTCTGCTTTTGGGATGAGTTTGGGGGAGAAGAGAGGTAGAAAGGGTCTGGGAATTGATAACCATTTAAGAATTGAACGGTGAGAAATGGGTTTGGCAGGGTGGAAAAAAGGTGGAGTTATCTGGAGACTGAAGTCTAATTTATCTTTTTTCTCCGCCTTCTAGTTCAGCATGAGTGCATCCCTCAGGCCATTCTGGGAATGGATGTCCTATGCCAGGCCAAGTCAGGCATGGGGAAGACAGCAGTGTTTGTGCTGGCCACACTGCAACAGCTGGAGCCAGTTACTGGACAGGTACACTAGGGGAGAGTGCTGTGGAAGACATTTTGGTTAGAAATATTCGAGAAGGGTGTTTTGTCTTAGCCATGTGATGCATTCGGAGCCATGAGTGTTTGTTGCTAAGATGGCCTCTGTCACCTTTGATGGTTATGGGGGATATTACATAGTAAGCATGGGGTTAACGGTTTAGATTGCAGAGTTGAAGTCATTTATGATCTGCCAGATGTGCTTTTGTGACCATTTGCTTCCCCAGAGGGCATAGTAAAGGGCTAAACTGTTTGTCTCCATCTACTCCCCCCCCACCCCCCAGGTGTCTGTGCTGGTGATGTGTCACACTCGGGAGTTGGCTTTTCAGATCAGCAAGGAGTATGAGCGCTTCTCTAAATACATGCCCAATGTCAAGGTAAGCCAGGGTAAAGAGACCTGGGAGGGTGAGGGTGTGGGGTGTTGAAGGCATTGAAGACTTGTAGACCAGCAGTCTTCATGTCCACAGTTGTTAAATTACATGTAATAGCTAGTAAGTTTCTGTAAACTTTGGTGTGCAAGAGATGTATGTTATAGGGATCACTTGAATACATTGTAATTTCTGAGATGTTTGCTTATATTCTAATTTTGGAGAAGCATTAGGTTACCTCGTGTTAATATAGCTGTGCAGCAGGAGACTGCATGAATGGTCTACGGAGGATGCTTATCATGATACCACACTTTTGTTAACTACTTATTCATATTGACTTTTATTTCACTGTGCTGTGGTTGACAGTTTGAGAATTTTAGGGTCTGTGGCAAGAGAAGGCTGAGAGCTCCAAAATACCTCTAGTGTGGTGTGTGATTTTTGAGGATTCTTTAAAATGGTAGAAAATCGGAAGATGTTTGGGGGCCACAACAGAATAGGCTTGGGTTGTTTTCCATATATAACCTTGATTTTCATAGTGTGGTTCCCAAACCCATAGTTACAGCATCATTTGGAAGCTTGATGGAAATGCAGATTATGTGGGTACCACCCAAGACCTACTGAGTATGAATATGCATTCTAACAAGATCTCCAGGTAATTGGAGTTTGAGAAGCACTGATGTGTATAACTTTCTACTCTCCTGGCTAGGATGTGGTGAAGAACAGTACTTTTGTTTGGATTGTTGCTATTTTCTCCTGTTACTCATTACTTTACGTGTTGAGTCCTAGCCCTGATGTAAAAATAGTCACTTTTTTTTTTTTTAAGAGATTGTATTTATTTGAGGGAGCACGCATGAGCCAGGGTGTGGGGGGTGGGCAGAGGGAGCCCACATGTGGGGCTCAATCCCAACCTGAGTGGAGGTCAGATGCTTAACTGAGCTAAACTAAAGTAGTCCTTTTTTTAAAAAAAAAAAGATTTTATTTATTTGACAGACAAAGCAAGAGAGGGAACACAAGCAGGGGGGAGTAGGAGAGGGAGAAGCAGGCTTCCCGCTGAGCAGGGAGCCCAGGACCCGAGCCGAAGGCAAACACTTAACGACTGAGCCACCCAGGCGCCCTTAAACTAAAGTAGTCTTAAACTAAAAGTAGTCTTTTTTTTTTTTTAGTGATTTTATTTATTTATTAGAGCAAGCGAGAAAGTACAAGCAGGGGGAATGCAAGAGGGAGAAGCAGGCTCCCCACCGAGCAAGGAGCCCAATGTGGGGCTTGATTCCAGGACTCCGGGATCATGACCTGAGCCGAAGGCAGACGCCTAACCAATTGAGCCACCCAGGCGCCCCTTAAAAGTAGTCTTCACTGATGAATCACAGACCTCTATCCCTGAAACAAATAATATGTTATATGTCAATTAGAAAAAGAAAAGTAGTCTTAAAAACCAAAGTAGTAATAGCAGTATCTGAGTGGGGTAAACATGCTGGATTAATTTAAAAGGCCTCATAATGAAAAGATTTTTGTTCTCATCTCTGATCGCACCTCACAGAAGTTAATCAATTGTTAACCTTTTTTTCCCTAATGGTTCTGTGACACCAAGTATTAGGCACTGTTCTCTCATTTTATCAAATTCCGGGTCTTTTTTACTTCTTTTCATGAAAGATCAGACAGTTTATATTATTCTTTTGTTATATGAAAATTAATTTTAAATCTTTAAAAATAATTTAAATGCCCTGGGTGTGTATGTGTATTACGCGTATTTATCTTCTTACATTGTCAGTATCATTGTCCTTCCACCAGGTGGTCTTGCTGCTGGTTGATTCTAAAAAGTTGAAAACCAGAAAACAGTTTCCGTTGTTCTGACTGTTGAAACATTTATTGCTGGCTCATTAGTGAGCGAGGATTGCATTTCCTCCTCTATAGGTCCAACTTACCAGTTTATGCTGCTTAAAAGAGGATTTTTTTTTTTAAAGATTTTATTTATTTATTAGACAGCAAGAGAGAGAACACAAGCAGGGGGAGGGGAGAGGGAGAAGCAGGCTTCCCGCCAAGCAGGGAGCCTGATGCGGGGCTCGATCCCAGGACCTTGGGATCACGACCTGAGCCGAAGGCAGTTGCTGAATGACTGAGCCACCCAGGCGCCCCAAGGGAGTTTTTTTTTTTAATTTTTTTTTTTTTTTTTTTTTTTTTTTTTAGTAATCTCCACACCCAGGGTGGGGCTCAAGCTCACGACCCGGAGATCAAGAGTTGCATGCTCTTTCAACTGTGCCTCAAAACAGAATATTCTTGGTGTTAAGATCAAATATAAATCGTCATGACCTTTTATTTTGTTTAAAATTGTGCTATAGTGACTTGTTTGAGGTTGGGCTAGTTCTACAGAATATCCTACATCTAGATTTGTCTGGTTTTACTCCCTTACAGTGTTGTTTAAGTTGTTTTCTTTCCGTATTTCCTTTAACAGAAATAATATTTGAAAGCTCAGCTAATTGAAGTTAAACATTTTTGGCAAGAATTCTTGAGTTGATACGCTGTGTATCTCCTGTTCTGTTGCAAATTTTGTTGTCCCATAATTAGTGATTTTAGGTTTATTCTGACAGTGTGATCCTGTGATTGATCTTTCTTTCTGAAAGTAGAAAGCAGTTTCTGGTGTCATTTGATACTGTATTAAGGCTTACATCCACAACAAATTTTTCCTTAATGTTTTTAATATGGAGTAATACGTTTACCTTGAATCAGTAATTTCATAGGGTTTGTTCAAAAAGGTGTTTAAAAATTTTCAGAGGCATACCTGGGGGGCTCATTCAGTTGAGCGTCCGACTCTTGATCTTGGTTCAGGTCTTGATTTCTGGGTCGTGAGTTCACACCCTGCATTGGGCTCCACACTGGGCATGGAGCCTACTTGAAAAAAGAGAGAGAGAAAGCAGGAAGAAAGAAAGAGAAAAAAAAAGATCTGAGTTTAGTTAGGAAAACTTGATATTCCATGAGCGTTGTGTGGCACTCTGCAGTCTGGTGATTACTATTTCTTGTTATCCTTTTGTTTTTAGGGTTTATTTATTTATAATTTACACCCAATGTGGGGCTCAAACTCAAACCCTGAAATCAGGAGTCATGTGGTCTACTGACTGAGCCAGCCAGGCGCCCCTTGCTGTCCTCATTCTTAGAGTGAAGTCTGGCCATAGCACCAGGGGAAGGAAGATTATTAGATTAAGTCAGAAGAAAACGCTAGTCCTCACTGCCCTGATTAGTCACATGACTTTGGGCAAGTCACTTTTGTTTCTTCAGTGTCTGGGGAACATAAGAATTTTAGATTGGGTGACCTTTGATGTTCCTTCTAGCTGTGAAATGTTCTAAGAATTCGTTTAAATTGAAAGGAAGGGAACTGTGGGGAGATTGGACTCTTTCCTTCCTTGTGAGACACTGTTTTCTCCTTGGTTAATACAGGTCGCGGTGTTTTTTGGTGGTCTGTCTATCAAGAAGGATGAAGAGGTGCTGAAGAAGAACTGCCCGCATATTGTTGTGGGGACCCCTGGCCGCATCCTCGCCCTGGCTCGAAATAAGAGCCTCAATCTCAAACACATTAAACACTTTATCTTGGATGAATGTGATAAGATGCTTGAACAGCTCGGTGAGTGGCAGCGCTGGGATGGGGCTAGTGATCTGGGAGTTGCCCTTCAGAGCCAAATGATGTTTATTTGATACAGGAGCACTTCAGTGCCAGGACGACTCTTAATCTATCACCCATGACTGATGGCTCTGGCTCCCCTCTCGGTTTTTGTTAGGCTTTTTAAGCAACCATGGTGATCAAGGGGAACAGTGTTTTGTCCTTCCTTTCTGTGATGGAGGTTTCTTTGTCTTTGAGAGGAGTGGCTTTGCTGATCTTAGACATCAGTCACACCAATATTCTTTCCTTCATAGGTTTTTATGCTGGGTGTTTGGGGAGATAATAAACTGAAGGAGGAAGATTGTTTACTCTTTGGCATCCCCTGCACAGCATATATCTGAATTTATAGCTGAATAGATCTTTAGACCTCAGGATTAATGTGGAGAGTTTATGGGATTTTCTGTAGTCCAGTATGCCACAAGAAAGAAAAACTGTAAGAACTCACATTTAATAAATGAGAGAATGGGGATGGACATAGCCCCAGGGATAAGTCATTTCAGATGATCTTTGGCTATTACAGATGGTGAGCTATAAGGTGGGCTTGAGGTAGAGATCTCACTTGCCTGGCTGGATAGAAAGTGTGATCCAGAGGAAGCGTGGAATGGACTCTGACAGCTAGAATGTAATTAGGTGTGCAGTATTTGTAGATAGCTGGGGCATGGGGAGAAAGTAGGGAGAAGGGCCTTGTAAAGCATTTCTCAAGGGTTTTAGGCTTGTGAGCCTCTGCAGTGGGTTTCATCTCCATATCATAATTGTGAGATTTGGGATTTCGTTATCTTCTTCCTTGGTTAAAACACAAAAGTGGAATCGGGTTAACCTGATCTCAAGTCTTTATTTCAAATTCCGTTGTGTGTTATTTCCATGGTGTTACTGCAATGGATGTGATTTTATGGTGGTTCAAATGAATAGAGTATCTGAGACCAATCTTTCTGTGAAATGAATCTTGCTTACCCATTTCCAGCAGTCTTCACCTTGTTGGGGAGGCAGTCTCTGGTTTTTGTCTGATACATGCTGCTTTTCTCCTATGATTTTTTTCCTTTTTCTTGTAGACATGCGTCGGGATGTCCAGGAAATTTTTCGCATGACCCCCCATGAGAAGCAGGTCATGATGTTCAGTGCTACCTTGAGCAAAGAGATCCGTCCCGTCTGCCGCAAGTTCATGCAAGACGTAAATACCCTTCTACCTTCTCTCCCTCCACTCCCCGCCCACTGCCTCCTCCCCTTCCGCACCCTCTTCCTCCAGACTCCCTTTGTCCTTCAAGTGCCAAGAAGGGGGCACGTGCCCATCTGGGAGTGATGACTCCTTGAAGAGACACACAGAGGCAGAGACAGCTAGTGTTAGGGTCTGCGCGGGCGCCAGGGAAACTCCGGAAGACTTGGTCGGGTTAACTTGAGAGCGGGTAGTGTTCGACCTTTCCCCCCCCCCCCCCCCATCAGCATTTTTGAACCTCTTCTTCCTTTTTGGGGGAGGGCAGAATTTTCTGCCCTACCACCCACCCATCGTCTCCTACACACCCCTTTACAGCCACGCACCCTCAAGGTGGCATCGAGCAGACAGTTGGAGCCTTCTGCTCCCCAAAACTCATAACTTTTCCGGTGGCAGGAGAGCAAGAGAGGGACAGACAGATGGCA
Organism: Neomonachus schauinslandi; assembly: GCF_002201575.2. Classification (NCBI taxonomy): domain Eukaryota; kingdom Metazoa; phylum Chordata; class Mammalia; order Carnivora; family Phocidae; genus Neomonachus; species Neomonachus schauinslandi. The sequence continues at coordinate 118,151,015 of NC_058410.1, forward strand.
GGGCATGTCCAAAAGAAGAGCAAACAGCACAAATGAATCCGCTCCCTCCCCACCTCCAGGGGTGGGGGCCTTTGGCACCTCAGTCCCCGATCCCTTACTCCTTCCTGTCCATACCTCCTCGCACCCATCTGGAATCTCGGTTGATGTGAGCCGGCAGCGGAGAAGCACCGTGGAGCGGCGGGGGAAATGCAGACGGCACCCAGCGGTGGATGGCGGCAGCGGAGGCCGCGGGGAAACCTGACCAGGAAGCTGAGGACCAAACCAGCCTCTTTTTCCGTTCCCGGTTTTTTTCCTGAATCCAAGGCGTGCCGTGCTCCCCGTTTCCCCCCATATGTGTTGGGGGGAGGGGTGTCCTGAAAGGGGGGGTAGATTTTTTTTTTCCTTTTTAAAACAATTTTTTAATACTCAAAGGAGAGGGATATGAGAAAGGTAAAGTGAGGAGCTCCACTTGGATGTAACTAGGTGGGTGTTAGGGTTTGGGGCTAGATGGGGCCTGTTGTATAAACAGTGCAGTGTGTTCTTTCCCCATCCTGTACTGCTCTTTCCCATGGGGTGTTAACTATTTTTAGCTATACTTGGGGCTAGGATTAAATTTGAAGGAGGCCATGGAACTTCTTTTTGAAAAGCCTGCCTTTGCTACCCTGCTTTCTGGGATTGGGCTTCTGGTTTTCTCCCGTGCCACACATCCTTTCCTGAAATCTTGGACCCTGGGTGTTCATATTAATTACGTCCCCAGGTTAGTGAAGAGTGCTAGGAAACTTGGACTCAGGAGTTGAGTCTTGTGTCAATTTATATTTTTTTATGCTACTTCCTCCCCTTCAAGGGTTTTGTGTGTGTGTGTGTGTGTTTTTTAAGATGAATGTGTATCTGCTGCTCTGAATTTTGTTTTTTAACACCATTTATTGGTACCGTCCCTGTAACACTATAGTTGGTTTGACTCTCAGTTCAGAGTCCAGTGGGTGCCATCTAAACAATTCCCTTGTGGTCTGAGGGCAAGTTGTTACTCATCTTGAGTAACTTTTGCTTCTCTTTCATGCCATTTTTGAGACCATCCATTGTAGCATTCTGATCTTAACAGATACGTACCCTCCTGATGTGGATCTGATTCTCTTAGTGGGTTTTTTTTATTTTTTTAAAGATTTATTTGAGAGAGAGAGTGCACAAGCAGGTGGTGGGGCAGAGGGGGAGGGAGAAGCAGACTCCCCACTGAGGAGGGAGCCTGACGTGGGGCTTGATCCAAGGACCCTGAGATCATGACCTGAGCTGAAGGCAGACGCTTAACCCACTGAGCCACCCAGGCGCCCCCTGATTCTCTTAGTTGAGAGAATACTCAAATGGAGCAATCCCTGTCTTCCCCCTATATTTTTACAACCAGCTGTGGTGGAGTTACTCTGACCTTGAGTCACCCTGTCCCATCAATTCCCAGGCGTTTGGATCACATTCTCCCTTTGGGGATCATCTCCCATTGTTTTCTTTCTTCTGCCACCTCACTTTGAGGTAATGGCTTCTTGCCATTGGGTGGTCTCACTGCTCCTTTTCCTCCCTGCAAAGTTCCCTTCCCATGACAGTTTGAGGTTGGGCAGTCTTAAAACTCATCTGGTAGGAGGGAAATTAGAGCTAATGTGGAAGAGACCACATTAAAATGGGGGTATTTTTGGGGGTGTGGTGGGGTTTTCAGTCTTCTCTTCTCCCCATCCCCCCATGGGGTGTATTGGAGATAAGTTCCTCCACCCCCCCACGTTTAACCCCCCCCCCCGCCAATGGAGATCTTCGTGGATGATGAGACGAAGCTGACGCTGCATGGGTTGCAGCAGTACTACGTGAAACTGAAGGACAACGAGAAGAACCGGAAGCTCTTTGACCTTCTCGATGTCCTTGAGTTCAATCAGGTCAGTTGTTCAAGGTCCAGTAGGGGGATGAGCATGTCTCCAACTGTAGCAGAAACCTGGTTAAGTACCCTTTTATTGAGGACATGACATATGTGATTAGAGCTTCTCGAGAATGGTGGAGAAATTGCCTTTTAAGTGAAATTCTTTTAAATGAGAATTTAAACAGGGTGAGAGCTGCTTTTCTGTTCCATGGCTGTCACAGCCAGGTGTTTAGTAAAGAAGAAGCTCAATAAAGAAGAGGGGATTTCATAAGCTGGTAAAAGTTCCAAAATATCTTGGGTTTGCTAGGTTCTTAAATTTGTTTTTTCTCATGCTATTTACCGAGAAGAAGTGTTCCATAACCTAATCTGTTGGGTGGTTTATTTGCACCAAAAACTTAAAGGTAGGTTGCTTATGCGTGTTTCTGATGAGCAGGAAATACTTGTCAAGATCTTTCCAGACTTTAGTTTTACTTTTTAGCACTTGCTCATTTTTACCATTAGCCTCTTGTCTCCTAACATACCTGGTAGTTTTGGTTACTATTCTCTGTACCTTCTCTGCAGCATGTCTGCTCAGGAAAAATCAGAGCTGAGTAAGAAAGGCTAAGTTGTATTTAGAACAGAAGAGGAATATGTGATGGGGATTAGGAGGAATTTCTTTGGAAGAGTGTAGTTACTGAACACTCTTCTCGCACATAATCTCTCACATATCCCACATGTACCCACATCGCCTGTCACACACCCAGGTGGTGATCTTTGTGAAGTCTGTGCAGCGTTGCATTGCCTTGGCCCAGCTCCTGGTGGAGCAGAACTTCCCAGCCATTGCCATCCACCGAGGGATGCCCCAGGAGGAGAGGTGAGTCAGAGGTGGAAAGATGTTTTTTGTCCTTGGGAAGGAAAAGAGACCATTGAGAGAAGGGACTCAACATTTTTCTAATTTCACAAAGGCTTTCTCGGTATCAGCAATTTAAAGATTTTCAACGACGAATTCTTGTGGCTACCAACCTATTTGGCCGAGGCATGGATATTGAGCGGGTGAACATTGCCTTCAACTATGACATGCCTGAGGATTCCGACACCTACCTGCATCGGGTAAGCTCCACACCTACATGGGCATCTCACTGTCCCCTCCTGCTGCCTGATTTTCTGTGTCTTCTACCTTTCTCATCCCTCCTTTGGGTGTCTTCTACTTTGGGGTCTTCCCAGTGCTACCCTCTGTCTCCTTCCAGGTGGCCCGAGCAGGTCGGTTTGGCACCAAGGGCTTGGCCATCACGTTTGTGTCGGATGAAAATGATGCCAAGATCCTCAATGATGTGCAGGATCGCTTTGAAGTCAATATTAGTGAGCTGCCTGATGAGATAGACATTTCCTCCTACAGTGAGTATGGATCTCAGGAAACTGGCTTCTCAACTCTTCAGTCTCTTCGTTCCCTAGTGTGTTTGTCTTGAATCTCATGTACATAAAGTTTCTGGTGCGTAAGAGGCACTTGGCAAGTTTGTGTGCCCCTGATCTTGATGCCCCTGTTGGGATGTTTAGTTGACCTGTAGGTCTCTTTCTCTTGACAAACTATCTTTCCCCACCCCCAACTATCCTCTGCACCCACAAAGTACAGATCTCTGCATGTATGGGGGTGGGTGGTGTTTCTGTCAGCCCTGCCTTTTCCATGTCTTGTCCTAATTGTGCCATGTTTTCCCTCCAGTTGAACAGACGCGGTAGAGGACTCACCCACCCATTTTGGAACGCGACGGTCTGTCCCTCTTCAGGAGATGACAGCAGGCATGGGGTGAAGGAGACACTACTGCCACCTACCCTGACAGCCCCCACCCCCACCCCATGGCTTCCCCCCTTTTGCATCACCACCATTCCTAAACCCGTATTTCCTGAATTGTCTGAATTTTTTTTAACAAAACTAAAAAACGTATGTGTCTGTGGTGTCTGTAAGTGCTCCATCCATTTATTGGATTTAGGGTGAGGTTAGGCCATGATTCAGTGTATATTCCCATAAAGACTGTGTGCCCTTCTGTGGGGCCCAGGTCAGTGGGGAGGGGCGAGGGGAGGGCGATGTGACTAAGAATGCAGAGGCCGTGGCTCCTTGCTACTTACATTTTTCTTAGTGGCCTGGGAGGGGCTGGGATGTTTCTGACCCAGAGGCCCAGTGTGGATGGTATGTAGTGTTTCCAGTGTTAGAAGGTAAAGTGGGAACTGGTGGAAAGCTTAGGCGTCTCCTAGGCTCTCTCGGTGTCTCCTCATCTGTTCCTTCAGCTTCTGGATCTTGAGCACCAGGGCCTGGGCTTCCCAAGCCCCTTCTTGCCCTTCCAGTAGGGCCTGGTACAGCTCCAGCTGCTGCTCCAACAACTCCTCGGCTTGGGCCAGCTCAGCTGTGGGGCGGGGCCTGGGACCCTGAGTGAGGGGGGCAGAGGGGAGGGAGCATCAGCCCAGGCAGGGGGCTGAGGCTTGCTGGAAGTCAGGCATTCTGCCTCTCAAGTTTAAATCTTTAAACCCTGTTGTATTAAGGTCATCTGTACTGTGAAGCCAAGGTGGCTTCTGGTCTTAGGCATAAGACCCTTGGGGGGGCAGTTTGCTGCTCAGGGGTTATAACTGGACTCCTTGTACAAGGGAGGATATGGAGAGGAGAGGACTGGCTGTCCCTCCCCCCACTAAGAAATAATTAACTGTTAGGTGAGGGGAAATTCCTGTCCAAGGACTTCATGGACTCTGCAGGGAGGGAGGGCTGTGGGAAGAGGGAGCCCTAAGGTCTAGAGAGGGGTGGGGGTGGGGAAGGTGCTGGGGATCTAGGAGTTGGAACTAGGCCAAGAGCTCTGGGGTTGGGGGGGGTATCTACTTGGAGCAGGCCTGTGACACAAGATTAAAGGGATTACTACCCCCTCCTCCCCCCTACCCACATCCCCCGCTCTTGGTGCCACTTACCCTTGGGGATGACTTGATCTTCCCACTGCATGTGGAGCTGGTCGGCTCTTCTGTGCTTGCCTTGGGGCTCTGGGAGCAGCACCTCCAGGAGCCATGGGGGGCCAGGGGCCAGGAAGGCAGGAGGAGGCGACGGCAGCAACATGAGAGCCAGGGCAGAGGGAGTACCATGGCTGGTGTAGCAGCAAGCTGTCTGAACTGCCCAACAGCCACCAGGAACTGGCTCCTTCCTTCCAGGCCTTGGCCTCGCTTCAGTGACTGGCCCTGCCCCGGGCCCTGCCCCTACCTTTACCTCCCTCCCAACCTGGCCCCAGACAGAGTCTTCCTGATGTGAAAAAGTTCTGCGAGTTGAGGCAGAACTTTTTATTTTTAAAGATTTTATTTATTTTAGAGCAAGAGCAGGGGGGAGAGGGAGAAGTAGGTTCCCCGCTGAGCAGGAAGCCAGACATGGGGCTCCTTCCCAGGATCCTGGGATCATGACCTGAGCTGAAGGCAGATGCTTAACCAACAGAGGCACCCAGGTGCCCCAGGCAGAACTTGCTTTAGAAGACTGGTGCCCAGGGGCGCCTGGGTGGCTCAGTCGTTAATCAGGTCGTGATCCCAGAGTCCTGGGATCAAGCCCCGCATCGGGCTCCCTGCTCAGCAGGAAGCCTGCTTCTCCCTTTCCCACTCCCCCTGCTTGTGTTCCCTCTCTGTGTCTTTCTCTGTCATATAAATAAAATCTTAAAAAAAAAAAAAAAAGCACTGGTGCCCAGTCTACGTCTTAGTGTCTGTTTTTCTTAGCACTATGTCTTTTCTTATTTCTCAATTCTGCAAGGTACAAGTTACGTTGCTGGTGTGTAGGAAACTGGCTCAGAAGGGTTTCATTCAGGACTCGAGGTCCATAGCTGGATGGTGGAAAAGCCTGGAGGATTCATGTCCAGGTCCACCTGACTTGAAAGCTCAGCCATTGACCTGGCTCAAGTATTGATTATCCCTTTATTTCCGTTTTTTTTCTCTTCTCGCTGGCCCATAATGACATTCCTTCTTGTCTGCATTGCATGTTTGTAGGGGTTTGCATTCTCTGTTAGTTCAGGGCACTGTTGTGTCATTGTACCCTTGGCTCCTGAAAAGAATGTGACACTGGTAACAGGTTTCAAGCTTTGTTGAACTCGTGAGCCCTCGCTTTAAATGTGTGATGTGAGCCTCGTGTACAGGTGGCCTTCCTGCAGTATGTCCTGAAATGTCCTGTGGCTGGAGAGCACTGCTACATCCCAGTGGGCAGAGGTGGCTCGGAGTGGATGGTCCCAGTTTTGATCATCTGGGAAAAAGGTAGACCCTCAGAAAAAGTATCTCAGAAAACAAGATGACAGGAGAGTGGACAGTTGCTAACCAGCTCACTATCTTTGTGACATCATGCTGAATTTGGAGGGAAGATGGCCTCTGCTATAGCATGGCGATCCAGGAACCAGGGAGGGTGATCTTCCTGGAGGTCAGTGGCTCTCAGACTTGGGGGGGGGGTTGTTGAAGCACCTTTAGATGAGGCCAAACACCCCACATTCCTCATTAGCTGACATGTTCTCACTTTTCAGTGAAAAAGAACCTAAACTTCGTTAACGTTTTGGAAGAGAAGCTTCCTCATGTTTCTCAGCGATAGTCTTTGCACAATTCATATTTGACTTGCAGTATATGCATGGCTTAAAGTCTTAATTACTGGAACATAAGAGGCCCAAGCTAATGTTAATGGTTGTGGGAAACTATCCAGTATAAGGTTAAACAGATTACAAGCAACTGATATTGAAGCTAAACTCACCACATTGATAAATTAAAAGCAAGATTTGTAGCCATTAAGAAAATACAGCAAATGAAACTTCTGTAAGACAATCTAAATGATGCACAAATAACAAAGTATCCTTCCTGAAAACTAGGCATTTCTACCATCTGAGTTTCTATTTTAGGTTATGAACTCCAAAATGGACTACTCTCCCAGTAATTTGTAGTGGGTAGTCTTAAACCTAAGTTAAAATAGAGTCTATGGATTGGGGTTTTGTTCATCTGTGAGAATTGATATAAAGGAAAGGCTGACCTTTGAGTCAGTTCAAATCTTTTGAATGTGTTTTGGATCTCATAATCATGGAAATGAAGGAATGAAGATAAACACGTGTAAACCAGTTTGCTTAATTTCATGTTACATATGTTTTTGTTACTCCTGGGTATCTTTTGTCTTTATTTTAAAGATTTTTTTATTCATTTGTGAGAGAGCACGAGGTGGGGGGAGGGGCAAAGGGAGAGGGAGAAGCCAACTCTCAGATGCGGGGCTCATCCCAGGACCCTGAGATCATGACCTGAGCTGAAGACAGATGCTTAACTGACTGAGCCATCCAGGCATTCCTCTCACAGTGTCTTAATAGAGTCTTTCCCCCCCCCCCTTTTAAGAAAAGGCTTTATGTCTAATAGACACTTAATCAAATGAGAGTTGGACCTGGCTTCTGCAGGAGAAGCCTAGTTTTCAGCCAGAGACAAGCAGAGGATTATGGGAAACATCATCCACAAGGTCAAAGGGCTGCAGAGCTTCCTGAGGCCAATGTGCTGACACTACATCCTACCCAGTGGATTGGCAGGACTGAGGTGACTGACATAAATTATGGTACCCTTAACTCTTGTGGAGATGGGGATCTAGGAATATTGAAGTCCACTGAACCTGCTGGGCAATTTACGTTCTTGTCATAGGTGACCTTCACGGTAACCTTTCAAGAGAGCTTTCTCATTCCACTTTTTTTTTTTCCATGTGGATGTCTACTTGTTCCAGCACTGTTTGTTGAAAGGCTACCTTTTCTCCATGATAAGGCCTTTGCTTCCATGACAAAAATCAGTTGACTGTATTTATGTGGGGTCTATTTCTGGGTTCTCTATTCTGTTCTATTGATCTACTTGTTTTTTCACCAGTACTGTATACACTGTCTTTGTTTTTTCCTTTTTTCTTTTTTTACATCTTATTTATTTATTTGAGAGAGAAACAGAGTGATATAGAGCATGAGCGAGCACAAGCTGGTGGGAGAGGGAGAAGCAGGCTCTCCGCTGTGCAAGGAGCCCAATGCGGGGCTCGATCCCAGGACCCTGGGATCATGACCTGAGCCAAAGGCAGACGCTTAACTGACTGAGCCACCCAGGCTACTGTCTTGATTACTATAGCTTTATAATAAGTCTTGAAGTCAGGTAGTATCAATCCTCTAACTCTGTGTTCTTATAGTAGACTGGCTATACTGGCTCTTTTGCCTCTTCATATAAACTTTAGAATCACTTTGTCAATATCTGCAAAATAACTTGCTGAGATTTTGAATGGGATTGAGTTGAATTTTTTTTTTTGTTAAGATTTTATTTATTTATTTGACACAGAGAGACACACAGTGAGAGAGGGAACACAAGCAGGGGGAGTGGGAGAGAAGCAGGCTTCCCGTGGAGCAGAGAGCCTGATGCGCGGCTCGATCCCAGGACCCTGGGATCATGACCTGAGCCAAAAGCAGACGCTTAACAACTGAGCCCCCCAGGCGCCCTGGGATTGAGTTGAATTTAAAGATCAAGTTGGGAAGAACTGACGTCTTGACAATATCAAGTCTTCCTATCCATGAGTATGAAATCTCTTTTCATTTATTTAGTTCTTTGATTTATTTTTTAATTTTTAATTTTTTATTTAAATTCAATTAACATATAACATATTATTAGTTTCAGAGGTAGAGGTCAGTGATTCATCAGTCTTACATAATATCCAGTGCTCATAACATCACGTGCCCTCCTTAATGTCCATCACCCAGTGACCCCATCCCTCTACCCCCCTCCCCTGCAGCAACCCTCAGTTTGTTCCCTATGATTGAGTCTCTTATAGTTTGTCTCCGTCTCTGATTTCATCTTGTTTTATTTTTCCTCTCTTCCCCTATGCTCCTCTGTTTTGTTTCTTAAATTCCACATGTGAGTGAAATCATATGATAATTGTCTTTCTCTGATTGACTGTTTCACTTAGCACAATACCCTCTAGTTCCATCCATGTCATTGCAAATGGCAAGATTTCATTTTTTTTTATGGCTGCATAATATTCCATTGTATATATATACCACATCTTCTTTATCCATTCATCTGTTGATGGACATCTGGGCTCTTTCCATAGTTTGGCTGTTGTGGACATTGCTACTATAAACATTGGGGTGCGTGCCCCTTTGGATCACTACATTTGTATCTTTGGGGTAAATACCCAGTAGTGCAATTGCTGGGTCATAGGGTAGCTCTATTTTCAATTTTTTTGAGGAACCTCCATACTGTCTTCCAGAGTGGCTGCACCAGCTTGCATTCCCACCAACAGTGTAAGAGGGTTCCCCTTTCTCCACATCCTTGCCAACATCTGTTGTTTCCTGACTTGTTAATTTTAGCTATTCTGACTGGTGTGAGATGGTATCTCATTGTGGTTTTGATTTGTATTTCCCTGATGCTGAGTGATATTGAACATTTTTTTATGTATTTTTTGGCCATTTCTATATTTTCTTTGGAGAAATGTTTGTTCATATCTTCTGCCCATTTCTTAATTGGATTTTTTTTGTTCTTTGGGTGTTGAGTTTGATAAGTTCTTTATAGATCTTTGGATACTAGCTCTTTATCTGATATGTCATTTGCAAATATCTTCTATTCTGTCGGTTGTCTTTTGGTTTTGTTGACTGTTTCCTTTGCTGTGCAAAAGCTTTTTATCCTGAAGAAGTCCCAATAGTTCATTTTTGCCTTTGTTTCCCTTGCCTTTGGAGATGTGTCTGGCAAGAAGTTGCTGTGGCTGAAATCACAGAGGTTGCTGCCTGTGTTCTCCTCTAGGATTTTGATGGATTCCTGTCTCACATTTAGGTCTTTCATCCATTTTGAGTTGTCTATTTTTGTGTGTGGTGTAAGAGAATGGTCCAGTTTCATTCTTGCATGTGGCTGTCCAGTTTTCCCAACACCATTCGTTGAAGAGACTGTCTCTTTTCCATTGGATATTCTTTCTTGCTTTGTTGAAGATGAGTTGACCATAGAGTTGAGGGTCCATTTCTGGGTTCTCAATTCTGTTCCATTGATCTATGTGTTTTTGTGCCAGTACCATACTGTCTTGATGATGACAGCTTTGTCATAGAGCTTGAAGTCTGGACTTGTCATGCCAACAGCTTTGGTTTTCTTTTTCAACATTCCTTTCGCTATTCCGGGGTCTTTTCTGGTTCCATACAAATTTTAGGAGTATTTGTTCCATTTCTGTGAAAAAGATGGTTGGTATTTTGATAGGGATTGCATTGAATGTATGGATTGCTCTAAGTAACATAGACATTTTCACAATACTTGTTCTTCCAATCCATGAGCATGGAACATTTTTTCTATTTCTTTGTGTCTTCCTCAATGTCTTTCATGAGTATTTTATAGTTTTCTGAGTACAGATCCTTTGCCTCTTTGTTTTGGTTCTTCGATTTCTTTCATCAGAGTTTTGTCAACTTCCACTTGTTCATTGCTAGTATGCAGATGGTCCCTACTTATGATGGTTTGACTTCCAATTTTTTGACTTTAGCACATTCAGTAGAAAGCATAATTCAAATTTTGAATTTTGATCTTTTCCCAGGCTAGTGATGTAGTACAATACTCTCTTGTGATTCTGGGCAGCAACAGTGAGCCCCAGCTCTCAGTCAGATGTGTAATTGTGAGGGTAAACAACCAATACACTTACAACCATTCTGTACCCATACAACTATCCTGTTTTTCATTTTCAGTATAGTATTCAAGAAGTTACATATTTTATTTAACACTTTTTAAAAAGTTTTTATTTAAGTAATCTCTACACCCAACATTGGGCTGAAACTCATGACCCCGAGATCAAGAGTCACATGCTCTTCTGACTGAACCAGCCAAGAGTCCCTCAACACTTTATTATAAAATTGTCCCTGTGTGAGATAATTTTGCCCAAGTGTAGGCTAATGTAAGTGTTCTGGGTATGCTTAAGGTAGGCTAGACTTAGCTATTATGTTTGGTAGGTAGGTGAGTTAAATGAATTTTTGATCGGGATGCCTGGGTGGCTAAGTCGTTAAGCGTCTGCCTTCGGCTCAGGTCATGATCCCAGGGTCCTGAGATCGAGCCCCACATCTGGCTTCCTGCTCCGCGGGAAGCCTGCTTCTCCCTCTCCCACTCCCCCTGCTTGTGTTCCCTCTCTCTCTGTGTCTCTCTCTGTCAAATAAATAAATAAAATTTTTTTTTAAAGATTTTATTTATTTTGAGAGAGAGAGAATGAGAGAGAACACATGAGAGGGGATAGGGTCAGAGGGCAAAGCAGACTCCCTGCCGAGCAGGGAGCCCGATGCGGGACTCGATCCTGGGACTCCAGGATCATGACCTGAGCCGAAGGCAGTCACTTAACCAACTGAGCCACCCAGGCGCCCTAAAATATTTTTTAAAAGAAGATTTTATTTATTTGACAGAGAGAGAGACAGCCAGAGAGGGAACACAAAGTGGGGGGTGAGGGGGAGCAGGAGCGGGAGAATCAGGCTTCCCACAGAGCAGGGAGCCCTATGTGGGGCTCGATCCCAGGACCCTGGGATCATGACCTGAGCCGAAGGCAGACGCTTAACGACTGAGCCACCCAGGTGCCCCAAATAAAATCTTAAAAAAATGAATTTTTTATCAAAATCACAATGCGAGGACATCTGAATGGCTCAATCGGTTAAGCGTCTGCCTTTGGCTCAGGTCATGATCCTGGGATGGAGTCCCCACATTGGGCTCCTTGCTCAGCAGGGAGCCTGCTTCTCCCTCTGCCTGCTCTGCCTGCCTCTCCCCCTTCCTGTGCACTCTCTCTCTCTGACAAATAAACAAATAAAATCTTAAAAAAAAAAAAACCACAATGAGATACCACCTCATACTGGTCAGAATGCTAAAATTAGTAAGTCAGGAAACAACATATGTTGGTGAAGATGTGGAGAAAGGGGAACCCTCCTACACTGTTGGTGGGAATGCAAGCTGGTACAACTACTCTGGAAAACAGTACGGAGGTTCCTCAAAAAGTTGCAAATACAGCTACCCTATGACCCAGCAATTGCTGGGTCTGCCCTGGATACTACTGGGTACTACTAGGTATCTGCCCTGGAAATACAAACATAGTGATCCGAAGGGGATGTGCACCCCAAATTTCATAACAGCAATGTCCACAATAGCCAAACTGTGGAAAGGGCAGAGATGTCCATCGACAGATGAATGGATAAAGAAGATGTGGTATAGATATACAATGGAATATTATGCAGCCATAAAAAAAATGAAATCTTGCCATTTGCAACGACGTGGTTGGAACTAGAGGGTGTTGTGCTAGGTGAAATAAGTCAATCAGAGAAAGACAATTATCATATGATTTCACTCACATGTGGAATTTAAGAAACAAAACAGGCTCATAGAGGAAGAGAGGAATAAGTAAAATGATGAAATCAGAGAGGGAGTAAAACCATAAGAGACTCTTAATCATAGGAAACAAATTGAGGGTTGCTGGAGGGGAGAGAAGTGAGGGGATGGGGTAACTGGGGGATGGACATTTAAAAAAAAAAGACTTAAAAGAGCAAAAAATGCATTTTTGACTTAACAGTATTTTCAAATTGTGATGGGCTTACTGAGACATAACCCTATTGTAAGCTGAGGAAGATCTATAGAGGAAAGTGATTGACATATATATTAACCTTATATCCTACAACCTTGCTATAATCGTCTGTTGTTAGTTTCAGGAGTTTTTTTGTTGTTGATTCTTTGGATTTTCTGCATAGACGATCATGCCATCTGTCAACAAACCCAGTTTTATTTCTCCCTTCCTAATCTGTATACCATTTATTTCCTTTTTTTCTGTCTTAGTGCATTAGCTCAGACTTCTAGTAGGATGTTGAAAAGTGGTGAGAGGGGACATCCTTGCCTTGATCCTGATCTTAGCAAGAAAACTTGTAGTTTCTCACTATAAAGTATGATGTTAGATGTGGGGTTTTTTGTAGGTGTTCTTTATCAAGTTGAAGTTCTCTATTCCTCGTTCACTAAGAGGGTTTTTTTTTTTTTAAATTATGAATGGGTGTTGGATTTTGTCAAATACTTTCTCTGCATCTATCGATATGATCATGTGGTTTTTCCTTTTTAGCCTGTTGATATTGATGGGTTATGTTAATTGATTTTAAAATGTTGGATTAGCCTTGTGTACCTGGGATAAATCCCACTTAGTTGCGGTATATTGTTCTTTTTATACATTGTGGATTTGATTTGCTAATATTTTGTTGAGGATTTTTACATGTATGTTCATGATAGATAATGATCTGTAGTTTTCTTTCTTGTAATATTATTGTTTAGTTTTGGTGTTAGGGTAATACTGGCCTCATAAAATGAGTTAGAATATTCTTCTGCACCTATCTTCTGGAAGAGATTGTAGAGAATTCCTATAACTTCTTACCTAAATGTTTGGTAGAATGCACCAATGAACCTATCTAGGCCTAGTGCTTTCTGTTTTGCAATGGAACATTATAGTGGGAGTTATCTAATAGCCCAGGGCACCTTAGTGCATTAAGTTATGTCTCCTTAGTCTCCTCTAATCTGTTGAGTTTCTTAGTTTTTTTTTTTTAAAGATTTTATTTATTTATTTGAGAGAGAATGAGAGACAGAGAGCATGAGAGGGAAGAGGGTCAGAGGGAAAAGCAGAACCCCCCACTGAGCAAGGAGCCCGATGTGGGACTCGATCCCAGGACTCCAGGATCATGACCTGAGCCGAAGGCAGTCACTTAACCAACGGAGCCACCCAGGTGCCCAAGTTTCTTAGTTTTTACCTATTTTCATGACCTTGAGAGTTTTGAAGACTATTGGACAGATAATTTGTAGAATGTCACTCAGTGTGGATTTGTCTAATGTTTTCTCATGACTAGACTGGGGTAATAGATTTTAAGGAATAATACCATAGAGGTAGAGTGCCCTTCTCATCACATCATATCAGAGGGTGCATGATATCAACATAAACTTTAACACTCGATTAAGGTTATTTCTGCCACGTTTCTCTACTGTAAAGTAGTAACTTTGCAATTAGTAGTAATTTTTTCTTTTCCATATTCTATTCTTTGGACGTGAGTCACCAAGTCCAGCCCACATTCAAGGGGAGGGCAATCAAGCTCTACCTTCTGGAAAGGGAATTATCTTCATATTACTTGGATTATTCTGTAATGAAGATTTGTTTGTTCCTTCTCTCCCCATTTTCCAATTTACCGATCATTTATGTATTTCTGTATGAACTCAATATATTAAAAAATATTTTGGGTTATAATCCAATACTATGGTCATTTTGTTGCTCATATTGTTGCAGCCCTGTTCATAGGGAGCTCTTTCACGTTGGCTCCTGTGTCCCTTTGACATGCCCCTCTTTTGGGGAGGTATACTTCCTTTCAGGCATTGCAAGATATTCCAGGCTCATCCTGTGTTTTTTTTCTGTCTTGGTCATAGAATTAGCTTTTTTTTTCTAAGGAACGCTGGTTCCTTTTATTGGAGATTGACATGTAGAGACAAAAATCTGGGTACTGGGTGCTCATTTCACTTTTGTAAAGAGGACACAGAGGTTCCAAGAGCTGCTCAAGCTCCCACAGTCAAGTCAGTGGATCGCATTTCAGCACCACATTAGACTTTGTTCAGTGCAGCCTTTAGTACCCAATGTACGACGGCCAGTTCTCCATATGTGTCATTTGCCAAAGCTTCTATGTTTTCAGGCTGTAGGGCTTAGACATTAACAATTTAATTCCCTAATATTTGGAGACTTTACTAAAAGAAAAAAATTTCAAGTTTCATGAACAAGTTTCATTTATGAAGTTGACCAGAATAGGCAAGAGGAAAAAGAGAGCAGAGAGGGAATCACTTATATTTTTCCTTCATGTGGGATAGTTCTCTGTTCCTGCTGCTCTTTCCATGCCTCTGGGCCTGGGAGAAAGATGGCTTTCCTGGACTATGAGAGAAAACTGATATGGAAACACCTTCCTTCATGACCTCCGCCAGCCTTCCAGCTTCTGCTCTGGCTGTTCCCATTCTCCCTCCCTGACTCCTGGCCCCTGAGCCTTTCCTTCCTTCAGCCTCAGCTAGAGCCCAGCTCCTTGCCCAGAGCCTGTTCCTCAGTGGGAAAGAGCCATTCCTACCCCTGGAGGGCAGAAGAGGAGAGAGAGAGGTCAGAGCTGAGGCTATGACGGAAGAAATGGCAGAAGTAAAGGAGGTTGGAGCAAGAAGGACTTGTTATGGCCCATGTCAGAGAACTTATTGCGTGTGCTCTCTTCTAGTTTTATGGTTTCAGGTCTCACATTTAGGTCTTTAATCCATTTTGAGTTTATTTTTGTGTATGATGGAAGAAGTCCAGTTTCATTCTTTTGCATGTAGCAAAAGAAAAAAAAAAAAACTGGTCAGTTTTCCCAACGCCAGTTGTTGAAGGGACTGTTTTTTCCCCACTGCATATTCTTACCCTCTTTGTCAAAGATTGACTCTATTAATTGTGGGTTTCTTTCTGGGCTCTCAATCTTGTTCCATTGACCTACGTGTCCACTTTTGTGCCAGTACCGTACTGTTTTTTTTAATACTGTTTTGATTATTACAGCTTTGTAATATAACTTAAAATCTGGAATTGTGATACCTCCAGCTTTATTTTTCTTTTTTAAAGATTGCTTTGGCTATTTGGGGTCTTTTGTGGTTCCATACAAATTTTAAGATTGTTTGTTCTAGTTCTGTGAAAAATACTGTTGGTATTTTGATAGGGATTGCATTAAATCTGTAGATCGCTTTGGATAGAATGGACTTTTATTTTTTTATTTTTATTTTTTTAAAGATTTAATTTATTTGACAGAGAGAGACACAGCGAGAGAGGGAACACAAGCAGGGGGAGTGGGAGAGGGAGAAGCAGGCTTCCCGCCGAGCAGGGAGCCCGATGCGGGGCTCGATCCCAGGACCCTGGGATCATGACCTGAGCCGAAGGCAGATGCTTAACAACTGAACGACCCAGGTGCCCCTAGAATGGATTTTTAAACAATATTTTTCTTCCAACCCATGAACAGGGAGTGTCTTTCCATTTGTTTGTGTCATCTTCAATTTCTTTTATCGGTGTTTTGTATTTTTCAGAATACAGGTCTTTCACCTCCTTGGTTAAGTTTATTCCTAAGTATTTTATTACATTTGGTGCAGTTGTAAATGGAATTGTTTTCTCTATTTCTCTTTCTGTTGCTTCATTACTAGTGTATAGAAATGTGACAGATTTCTGTATTACCACCCTATTTAATAGTGCCACTTCTCCCATCATCTTGCATTGATTGTCAACTTTGCATTATTTTTTCCTCTACATCTCCAGTCACTATCTAACACATTGTGAAGTGTTCTTTTTCAAATATTTTCCACCCCTCATGTTCTTTTGCAATGTGACCTTACCATCTGTCTAGAGGTGGGGACTAATTCCCCTCTTCTTTTTTTTTTTTTTTTTTTGAGAGACCACGTTTTATTACTTTTATGTACAGAAAATTCAACAGCATCCACTCAGCCCAGTTTGGTGGCCAGTTCTTTAGCCTTTGCCTTTTCCAGCTTGGCAATGCGAGCCACAGACTTCGGACCCAGGACGTTGCCTCCCCAGTGGTGGCGGATCTCATCGTATCTGTCATTGTAATTGGTCCTGATGGCTTCCACCAGCTTTGCCAGAGCTCCTTTGTCTTCCGAGTTGACCTGTGTGAAGGCGACGCTGGTGCGGGTCTTCCTGTGGACCAAACGCCCCAGCCTGGCCTTCCCCTTGATAATGCAGTAGGGAACCCCCATCTTACGACACAAGGCAGGCAGGAAAACCACCAGCTCAATGGGATCCACATCATGTGCAATCACTACCAGCTGAGCCTTCTTGTTTTCCACCAAGGTGGTGACAGTGTTAACCCCAGCTCGAAGAACAGGTGGCCTCTTAGTGGGGACATCCCCTTTGCCCGCAGCTTTCTTCTCGGCCCGGGCCAACAATCTCTGCTTCTTCTCCTGCTTTGTCTCTGGTCTGTACTTGTGGGCCAGCTTAAGCAGTTGAGTAGCAGCTGTCTGGCGGTCCAAGGCCTGGGTGAACTGGTTAATCGCGGGAGGCACTTTTAGACGTTTATAGAGAATAGCCCTTTGCCGCTGCAACCAGATGTAGCGGGGCCATTTGACAAAGCGGGTGAGGTCCCTTTTGGGCTGGATGTCCTGTCCGATGCCAAAATTCTTGGGCCTCTTCTCGAACAGAGGGTTGACCACCTTCTTGGCCTCCTGCTTCTTCACAACAGCAGGGGCCGGGGCCACCTTCTTCCCCTTCGCCTTCTTCCCTTTCGGCATCTTGGGTTGCTGGAGGAGAGACCCCCTCTTCTTTAATCAGTGACTAGTTTTGATGACTAGAACATGAGAAGGTGACACTGCTTGACTTCTGAGGTTCTGACATAAGATGCCTTGTGATTTTTTTTTTTTAAGATTTCATTTATTTATTTGAGAGAGAGCAAGAGAGCATGAGGGGGGTGAGGGGCAGCAGGAGAAGCAGGCTCTCCACTGACCAGGGAGCCCATGTGAGGCTCAATCCCAGGACTCCAGGATCACGACCTGAGCCAAAGGCAGATGCTTAACTGACTGAGCCACCCAGGCGCCCCACGAGAGAAACCTCTTGAATGTTCTGGACCAGCTGGGACTCCAGGTGACTACAGCCCTGACCGTGTCACATGAAGCAGAAGAGCTGCCTGCTGAGCCCAGTCAATGCATACAGTGAGAGCGAATAAAAAGGTAGTTTTATTTTGGGATTGTTTGTTACCCACCAATAGGTAACAGGAACACATACTATATAATACCATAGTAATACTATTATTGTGTTTTTATTTGTTGTTTGTCTTTCCTTTCAAACTGTAAGCATCAGGAGAGCAGGTGTTTTGTCTGTTTTGATTAAATGATTACCAGGCCTAGAATCATGCTTGGCACAGAGACATTCATTAAATATTTGTGAATAAATGAATACATGCTGTGACCAGATTCCTTCAAGTGGGTCTGAGACTGAAGAGCTTAGCAGTGTTTGGTTTTGGAGGTTGTCTCAGTCTGTTTGGATGTTCACCACAAAACACCACAGATTGGGTGACTTAAACAACATACTCTTTGGAGTCTCTTTTATAAGGACTCTAATCCCATGTATGAGGGCTCTACTCTTGCGATCTAATCATCTCCCAAAGGCCCCAACTTCTAATACCATCATACTGGGGATTGGATTTCAACATATGAATCTGGGGGGTTGGGGGCACATTCAGTCTATAGCACCGCCGTAGTGTTGGGTCAGTGGTCGGTAGAAATGAGATTTGGGACTGGGAATGCAGCATGAGCTTCTACGTTCAGGGGTTGGGAGTAGCAGAGAGCAAGACCTGAGGAGTACAGTCTCCGGGTCTGGGTGTTTGGGGCAAGGAAAGATGCAGGACCCCAGACTCCTCGGCAGTGAGTTATGGAGGGTGTAGGGACCGCTACTGGGAAATGGGTGGTCAGTACCCCGGGTCCTATTGCTGAGGTCCTTGTAGACCAGCCCACACTGCATGTTCAGCACACGGTCCTCAGGGGCTCCTCAGCTTGTCATAGAGGAGGAAGGGACAACTGAAGGACATGACAACTGGCTGACTCTGGTCTGGGCTCAGCCATGGTCATGAGGTACTAACACAGGGAGTGGGACCCTGAAACCCCAGGGTTGGTCCCTCCAGGGCTGGCACTGCATCAGCCCTTCACTCTCTAGTACCTAGTCCAGGACCCAGAGAGCCCTCTCCAAACAAAAACAGGTGTTCCTTAGGCTAGCCCTTCCCATGCCACTCTTCTCCCTGACTCCTTCTTCCCTCACTGGACCCTCTACCCCTCCGATGTTCTTACTTACACCCCAGCCTCACTTCCCCAGGAACATCCGCCCCTTTCTAGACTCAATGCATTGCGGGCTTCTTCCCCTCGTCCTTCATGCCATGTCTTGAGACTTACTGAACTGAGTCAAACCCCAGAGGCAGCAGCAGAAATAAGTGACAGGGATTTAGAATTCCTAGGTCCTATCTTTGGAGACAGGACACTCAGTTTCTTTGTGGGGTCCACCCCAGACCTGGGAACCAGCTGTTATTGCCTGGAGACCTAAGAGCAGAATCAATGGTCACGCAAGGGAAATATCTGTGGAAACATTTATATTATTTTGGATTTTGGGAAACATTTTGCACCCCAACCTGACATGGACGGGGGCAACCTCTGTGTTCAAAGCCTTGCTCTGGGGCTGGGAGCAGAGGGAGACCCTGGGAGCTCCTGGCTGAGCTAGAGAAAGGGGAGCTGGGGCTTCCAACCTCATCCCTGTGACCACACAGGGGCGCCGCTGCGCTGCTCCTGAATTCTGACTGAGCAGCCTGGGAGGACCTGGGCTGTAAGTCACTCAGGGGAGGCTGACCTGAAGGCTGGGCATCAATAGAGGTATGAAGAAGCTTCTGAGCAGCCCTGGACTCCACAGGTGTTAAGGTCAGGAATGGGGCAAGGATTGAAGGAGAGGAGAGCTTAGGAAACTTCCTATGAGGTTTCTGCCTCTCCACTGTGACCTCTCTATCCAGCTCCTTGATGACAGCACCCAGGAAAACCGAAAAGAAACATTTTTTTTCCTATTTCTTTCCAGTACTTCTTCTTCTTCTTCTGTTTTTTTAGGTAGGCTCCATGCCCAGTGTGGAGCCCAACACAGGGCTTGAACTCACGATCCTGAAATCAAGACCTAAGCCAAGGTCAAGAGTTGGACGCTTAACTGACTGAGCCACCCAGTCACCCTTCCAGTACTCCTTCTTGATGTCAACAATAACATTTGTATAAATTTTTCTCAGGAAGGATACATGAGGAGTTGATAATGTGCATCTCTGGCAGGGGACCTGGGTGCCTGGGGTCTTGGGAGGGAGGAAAATTTCCTATTGCAAACCCTTTGGAATGCCTTGAATGATTTCTTTCAAGTATTTTATGTTAAAAAAAATCCCTTTCATCTGCATGACCTTTGCCAGTTAATGTCCAGTTTACACAGCTGTGTCTGTGGGATGGGCCCAGATCCAGGCCCTCCACTGCCTGGTTCCTCCAGCACGCCCAGCGTGTCCACACCTCAGAGCCTTCAGTGCTGGTCCAGGCCAGAAAACATGTCTCCCAGGCAGCGCTTCTTTCCCTGACGTTCTCTTCCATGGTCCTCTTTGAGAGGCCCTCCCTGCACCACCCACCGCTTGTGGAACCTCCCACCTCCCTCTCACCCTGCCCTGCCCTGCCTTTAGGCGGGAGGTAAACCTGACCTAAGGCCCTTGATCTGTAACAGAACGAATTTAGTTTCTTTGAGATTTGCAGACCACTGGCCTTGAGGAGCGAAGGACCAGAACTTTCCCAGGCCTCAGAGGCCAGCAAGTGTGTTGGCTTTCTGATTAGCTCAGCAATTCTTTTAGCAAAATGTTTTTCACACAGATGATTTTATTGACCTCCCTCGCAGAAAGAACAGAGTCCCCGGTACATCATGAGACAAGAACCAGCCCCCCTCACTGACCTCCCCGCACTGAGACCGTTTGAAGCCAGCATGGTCGAGTCTGCACGTGATCAAGAAATGCTGCAGGCCACTGCACTCCCTTTGCTGATTAACCATCCTAACCCCCTTTAAAAACACCTGGGCCAGGCAGAAACCTCAGAGTTGGCTTTTGGACAAGAGTCCTTCTCCCCAGGTGGCCGGCCTCCTGAATAAAGCTCAAATTTCTTTCCAGTCAGAACTCATCTCTTGAGTAAGAATCTTTCGGGCTAGAGAAGCTAAACTTGGGTTCGGTAACACACACACACATAAACATACTGACAGCACATTCTTACACGTATGCACGTGAAGCCTAATTTTTATTCAACATTTTGCTGTGAACATGTCCCATGTCATTATGCATTATTTTAAAAGGTTTCTCCAAATTATTGTGAAAAATTTCAAAGATACCTAAAGTTTGAAAGAATAGTACCTAGCACCCTAGATTTAATCAATTTAATATTTTCCTTATATACGTAATAAATTATATTTCTATAATTTTTCCAGAAATTTTTGAAAATTACTTGCTGACATCATGACCCTCATCCCTAAATAATTCAGTTTTAATCTCTTAGAAACTTTTCTTCACACAACATTGTTATACTAAAGGGAATAAGTGTAATTCCCTAATATAAAATGTTAAAGCAATATAAAATTCTCTATTTGTCTTCTATATATAAAAGTCTTCTATTTGGAAGACAGGGGAGCTCAGGGTCGCTAGGTCCCACCCTAAGGTTTCCATTGCCTCTAGGCCCTTGATGGTAACAGCAGGAAAACTGAAAAGTAGAAGCATTTTCTTCTGTTCCCTACTTCTCAGTTTTTTGAAACTCAGTTTTTTAAAAAACAAAATCATTTCTTTTTGGGAACAGATCCTCATTGTCTACATCCTACTCCATAGCGTGGGCATGCAGACTGGGGTTATAGGACTAAGATCCTAGCTCCCCTAGACCTCCTGCACCCTGAGAAGGCACAAAAGGGGTCCCTGTGTTGGGCTCACACCTGGTGCCCCAGAAGTCTCTCTCCCAGTGCAGGTGTCAGGCAGAGCTGAATCTGGTGTGAGTGCACTCCTGCCCCACAAGGGTCAAGAGTGAACCCATGGACTTTGTTTAACACCTCTTGACCCCAGGGACTGCCCCCCATAATCCAGGGGTTAAGAAAAGGTCCACACACTAGAATTAAGACCCAGCCACCCCAAACCTCCTCGTTCCATTGAACAGAGCCCAAGTGAGAGCCCCAAACTCCTGCTCCTTCCCATCATCTCTCACACACTCACCACCACCATCTGCCTGGAGTCCACCAGGACTAATGTCATTATGTCCTTTCTTCGCTCGTGTCAGTCACCCCTGGTCCCCCAGATATCCTGCACTCTCACTCCATGAGGTTCTGCACACCCCTATCCTGCCTCCTCTCATGCCCCCTCCCCAGCTCCTGAACCTTCTACTGCGCCCCGTGGAAAGCTCTGCCATGACCAGTAAATGTCCAGAGTCCTCTCAGGATGGTCCCTTCACTTCGCAGCTCTGACAGAAACCAGGTCCCCCTGAAGACCCGGCTCCCTGTTCAGTCCTCTCCCACAGGGTGTCTCCTCTCCCACGGACCTGGCACTCCTGGGCTGGGAGGTGGGTGGGCCCTCAGGACATCCAACCCCCCTTCCCCATTCTTCTTCCTGCTAATGATCTTGTTTCCTACATCACCGAGCACACTGAACACGTTAGAGGACAACTGTACAGATTTCTCCCACCATCTACTCATGTCCCAGCATCTGTCTCCGAGTGATGGGCCTCCCAGTTCTTCAGCATGGGTGACCCACCCGTGCTGGTGCCAGCCAGAGCTGGTGTCTCCGCTGCTGCCCTAGACCTCATCCCTTCTTGTCTACTTATAGGTTCTGGCCCGGCAATTCTTCCCCTGTTCACTTTTTCATCATTGATTTTTGTTCTCAACTAGATCATGAGGGTGGCCGGGAGAAGACACATCCTGACCCTCAACTTGAGGGAGTGTAACTAATCCTCGGCCCTGACTGTGTGCTCTCAAATCTGATGCCGTGTTTGCTCTGAGATGACACTTCCTGTGGAATTCCTCCAGGGAATGCTTGAGAGCAGCAAGGAAACTGAAGCAGGACTCCTCCTCTTCTGCAGGCTGACTGAGGCTCCAGGGCTCCCTGACACCCTGATGAACTTGCCTGACTCTGCACTGGGTCTAGGATGCTTCCAGCCAACCTTCCCTCTCTGTCTCCTTCCCTCAGATTCAGACTTGCACCAAGATTTGATGTTCTCAATGTGGCTTTGATTTGAACAAGGCAGGAAACAACAAATGTTGGCAAGGATGTGGAGAGAGGGGAACCCTCTTACACTGTTGGTGGGAATGCAAGTCGGTGCAGCCACTCTGGAAAACAGTATAGAGGTTCCCCAAAAAGTTGAAAATAGAGCTACCCTACAACCCAGCAATTGCACTGCTGGGTATTTACCACAAAGACACAGATGTAGTGAAAAGAAGGGCCATATGCACTCCAATGTTCATAGCAGCAACATCCACAATAGCCAAACTGTGGAAAGAGCCGAGATGCCCTTCAACAGATGAATGGATAAAGAAGATGTGGTCCATATATACAATGGAATATTACTCAGCCATCAGAAAGGATGAATACCCAACTTTTACATCAACATGGATGGGACTGGAGGAGATTATGCTAAGTGAAATAAGTCAAGCAGAGAAAGCCAATTATCATATGGTTTCACTTATATGTGGAACATAAGGAATAGCATGGAGGACATTAGGAGAAGGAAGGGAAAAATGAAGGGGGGGAATCAGAGGGGGAGATGACCCATGAGAGACTATGGACTCTGAGAAACAAACTGAGGGTTCTAGAGGGGAGGGCGGTGGAGGGATGGGTTGGCCCGGTGATGGGTATTAAGGAGGGCACGTTCTGCATGGAGCGCTGGGTGTTATACGCAAACAATGAATCATGGAACATGACATCAGAAACTAATGAAGTACTGTACGGTGACTAACATAACATTAAAAAAAAAAAAGACAAAATTCCATTTTTAAAAGCAAAAAAAAGAAAAGAGAGAGATTTGCTGTTCTCCCAGCCTTTCTGGCTCCTTCCCCATGGCTTCTCACAGGGCTTTCCCTAACAAAGTCCTGGCACTATCATGCTGTACTGGTGTCTGCTCCTCCCAGGACGCTGAAACACAAGCAGCATCGAACGGCCCAAGAATGCAGGCAGAAGGATGGGGATTCGGCATGAGCTCACGCACTGCCTGGCAGACCAGGAGGACACTGTCCAGGCTGGAAGGTGAGACACAAAGGGCAGCTGAACTGCTGCAGGGGCTGCTGGAGGTGAGCTGAGAACCTGTCCTGGTCTGGAGGAAAGCTATGGCAGGTGGGAGGATAGAAGCCTGCGGAAAATAATGGGGTGGGGGGGCCTGCAGAGTCAGTGGAAGTGGCAGCTTACTGCTGAGTGTACTGATGCCTCAGAGAAAGATCCTGGGAACTGAGGGCTGTTAACAAAGCTTTACGGCTAGTGTGACAGCCTCTGCAGTGGCTTACAGAGGCTTTGTTTGTTTGTTTGTTTTTTGTTTCTTTTTTTAGCCGTGCAAGCAGGAAAGTTTATTAAAGTGCAAGTACACTCTGGAGATGTGAGAGCCGACTGGTTCACGGGACAGCTGCCAGAGAGGACTTTGTCTCCATGGAGGAAGGTCAGATAGAGTTGGGTGGGAGCCGCAGACAGATTGTGAGGACCAGAACTCTAGAGATAGACACCCAGCCAAGGCAAACCTACTATGTGAAAGTCAGGGCCCTCGTAGGGAAAACCCGAGATTCTGCAAACTGGAACAAAGTTATCCTGGACCCTCTGGGCATACACAGGGGCTCACCCTTCTCTAGTAATGGCCAGCTTTTTCACTATGCTGGAAGGTGGTGCAGAAGTGTTACCTCTATGAGGCAATGTGTGTCTTTGCAACAACTAGCCAGCTGATACTTGTAAGAGCCTAAGGAGTACTTCTTGGACTGGATTTTGAGGTGTTGAACCAGGGCGAGAATGTCAGGCTGGATAAACAAAAATTCATTGGCTAGGAGGTACTTTCTCAGGACATGGGTTTATCAAGGACCCCAGGGCATGGGGCAAACTTACAGCTGGGGCAGCTCTTCATAGCCCAGAAAAAATGGTGGCTCTCAGTGAGGTAGACATGATTTGGTTGCCCTGGCGGCTGGTAGAGTGTGGGTAAAGAGGCTGAAGGAATGGAGGAATCGTGTGAAGCCAGGAGACCCACCAGAGGATTATGTTCCACAAGAGGACCCAGAAGACACATCTTTCACAGAAGCCATCCGGAAGATGATTGTACAAGCGCTTGCATCACTAAGGAGTTTGGGGGTGTTGTGTCTTCTGCAGGCTGGGATGACTGTGGGAGAGGGGGGGTCCTAGAGTTGACTCATTAGCGTCCATGGGAAGGGTATGGCCCTGAAGAGACAGAGGCCAAGTGGTGACAGTTAACCTGTGAAAGCCAGAGGCCAAAATGATGATAACAACTCCAAAGGAGCAGAGACTGCTATCTGGTGCTGTCCTCCCAGTGGGAAGAGTAAGTGGGTCCAGGACCAAGGGGTGTGGCTCTTAAATTTCCATCATGGGGGATCATCCACTGGAGGGTTTTGCACTTTCTGTCCCCACAATTTGGAGTCTGTAAAATGGGAGGTCCTGGTTCCCAAAAGGGAGATGTTCTTACAAGGGCACATGACGAGGGTCCCATTGTCCTATACAGTACGGTTGCCTCCAGGGTACTTTGCACTCTGTACGCCCAGACCAGCAGATGACAGGAGCCCCGTCTTCTTGAGATAGGAGTAGTTGACCCTCATCTGCATGATGGGGAGGGGCTGGTGTCCCATAATGGGGGCAGGAAGAATATATATTTTTAGAGATTTTATTTATTTATTTGACAGAGAGAGAGAGCACAAACAGAGGGAGCAGGAGAGGGAGAAGCAGGCTCCGCACTGAGCAGGGAGCCTGATGCGGGGCTCGATCCCAGGACCCCGGGATCATGACCTGAGCCGAAGGCAGACACTTAATGACTGAGCCCCCCAGGCGCCCATGGGGGCAGGAGGAATATGTGTGGAATCCTGAAAGACTTGGGTGTCTCCTGGTTCCCCCTTGTTCCACTGCAACTGTGAATGGATGCACAGAGCAATCAAAGAAAGAAGGGTTTGATTTCTAGTGGCCCAGATTCCTTAGGTGTAAAGTTTAAGTCACATTCCCCAAGTCAGCCACAAGGACACCCACTCCTGTGCCCTAAAATCTCCAAAGCATTTGTGCAGAGGCCTTGCGTCTCATGGGCTATTCCCAGCCAATGACTGGTCACAGAGGGACACTAAGGCAGGCTTACTTCCGAGACACAAGGGGCTGCTCTGCTGGCTAACTGTGCTTGAGGACTCCCTACTAGGTACCAGGAACAGGTTTATTTTTTAGGAATACAACTGACAAAAATAGCCCAAAGCCCCTGTGCTCATGTGCCTTACATTCTAGAGGCTTCCCAAGAGTGAGATGGAGCCGTTGGAGCATTTTCAGTGAAGACATGACCCGACCTGACTCACAGCAACAGGATCGCTGCCGCCTGTGAGGAGAAGGGCCCTGGGTGGCAGATGATCGGGTGGCACCAGGGCCCCAGTTCAGGAGTGAGAGGTGGTGGAGACTAAGGAGAGGAGTAGGCCCAAGGGATGAGAGAGACACAGAAAGGACTGGAGATGCAGGATGAGGAAGAGGAGCAGAGGGAACAAATTCTAAAGCAGTGTAGTTCTCAGATTTAAATATGTTGTTATATAGATTTTTTATTAAATCTATATCTACAGGTCTTACCAAGATATTTTTTGCATCTAGTATTTACTATATTCTGTGGCGCTGCCTGAAAACCAATTGCCTCCTTATGCTAATCAGTTTAACATGTGTCTAGATAAAATATAAAATGTGTCTGGATAAAATATGTGTTTAGATAAAATATACACACTGCTTAGATGTGAATAATGCATACAAATAGGCAATGCAGGAGCACTGGTGAAGGGCATTTTGATTGCATGGAACATTGCAACTTTGAGGTTCTTCAAGTTTGTACATACTCCTGGTTGAAATACTTAGTATCAAACTGTGCTTCCATGTGCTTCCATGTATTGAGGATATGAGGGGAACTCACACAGACAAACTTAGGGCTATGGAATGAAGATTGTTTTTAGAAACAAAGAAGAGGATCATAGGGGAGGGGAGGGAAAAATAAAATAAGATGGAATCAGAGAGGGAGACAATCCATAAGAGACTCTCATAGGAAACAAACAGGGTTGCTGGAGGGGAGGTGGGTGGGGGGATGGGGTAACTGGGTGATGGGCATTAAGGAGGGCACAGGATGTAATGAGCACTGGGTGTTATATACAACTGTGGAATCATAGAACTCTACCTCTGCAACTAATAATATACTATATGTTAATTAATTGAATTTAAATAAAACAATAATAATTAAAAAAGAAAAGAAAACACGAGAGCTCAACCTGCTGGAGCTTAGTAGCACCTGTGAGGAATCGGAGCTAAATTATCTCAACTCTGTGAGACAAAAGCTCAGAGCTTTGTGGAAAATAGAAAACAAGTACCTACAAAGCTTTAATATAAGGTAAGAAGGTGCCTGAGAACTCGGAGGGATTCCTTCCAGCTGGAAGTACCATTTGGAGGTGAATCTTGAAGAAGAGTAGAACTGGGGTGTGTGGATGAGGGGACTGGGTTGGAGGATGAGCTGAGTGGAGAAGCAGACATACGGAACTCCCAAGAATATCCAGTTATTAAGCCAGTGTGTGCAGACAGCTGGTGGAAGGTAAGATTTGAAAGGGAATTTGGGGTCTGTTTGTAGGGAGCTAGGAATATGAAACTAAAAAGTTTGAGCTTTAATTGGAGCCATGAGAGTTGTGTTGTTTTTGTTTTTGTTGTAAGTGCTTTTTAAAATTAATGTTTTTTACTTTGAGCTAATTGAAGACTCACATGCAATTATTTTTTTTTTTAAAGATTTTATTTATTTGTCAGAGAGAGAGAGCGAGTACAGGCAGGGGGAGAGGAAGAGGGAGAAGCAGGCTCCCCACCGAGCAGAGAGCCCGACGCGGGACTCAATCCCAGGACCCCGGGGTCATGACCTGAGCCAAAGGCAGATGTTTAACCGACTGAGCCACCCAGGCACCCTGACTCACATGCAATTATAAGAAATAATAGAGATCCTGAGTAACTTTTACTCAATGGTAATACCTTGCAAAACTGTAGTCAGTATTACAACTAAGATATTAACATTGACATAATCCACTGCTCTTATTCAGGTTTCCCCAGTGTTACTTGTACTCATCTGGGTATGTGTTTAATTCTATGGAATCTTATGATATATATAGGTTTGTATATCCATAAACACAGTCAAGATATAGCCCAAACATTTTCTTTTTTCTAATAACTTTTAAAAAGATTTTATTTATTTATTTGAGAGAGACAGAGAACAAGTGGTGGGAGGGCAGAGGGAGAGAGAGAGAAAAGCAGGCTCCCTGCTGAGTAGGGAGCCTGATGTGGGGCTCGATCCCAGGATCCGGAGATCATGACCTGAGCCGAAGGCAGACGCTGAACCAACTGAGCCACCCAGGCACCCCTTTTCTAATAATTTTATACTCTAAATGTTATATATATAAGTTCTATTATACATTTTAAATTAATTTTATAAAGTGAGAGATTTAGCTTCAAGTTTCTTTGTTTGCTTGTGTTTTTGTCTGTGGATGTCCAGTTGCTCTAGCACCATTTATTGAAAAGACTATCCTTTTGCACTGAATTGCCTTTGTGCCTTTGTCAAAAATCAGCTGAGCATATGTGTGGGCCTATTCCTGGGTTCTCTATTCTGTTCCATTGATTTATATGTCTATTTCTCTGCCAACATTACAATGTTTTAATTACTGTAGCTAAATCATAAGCCTTAATATGAAATACAGTGATTCTTCTCACTTTCTCTCTTTTTCGAGTGTGTTAGTTCTTCTAGGTACTGTGCCTTTCCATATAAATTTTAGAATAAGCTTGTCTATGTCTACAAAAAACCCACAATCCCAGTAAGGATTTTGGCAAGAATTGCATTAAATCTATAGATCAATTTGGAGGGAACTGACATCTTTACTAGGTTGAATCTTCTTATACATGAACATATTATGGCTCTATTTAATTTGCTTTCTTTTATTAGCATTTTGTAATTTTCAGCATTCAGATCCTTTATGTGTTTTGTTAAGTATATACACTGTATTTCATTTTCTTTATAACTGTAAATAATACTGTGTTTTTAATTTTGGTTTCCATGTAACCTGTGTTACTATATAAAAACATCCATTTATTTTCAACCTACCTGTGTCATTAAATGTGAAGTGAGTTTCTTCTCACTTCAAACACCAAACCAAACCAAACCAAACCAAACAATAGAGTCACAGTTATGCTGTCTGACAAAGTACAACTTAGTAGCTTTGTGAGTCTTCATTGAAATGTTGTTTAGACATTTCTACAGGAAGGGCAAAACCACTTTAGGGATCAGATTCTGATGTTCAGGGATTATCAAGATTGTGCTACCACTGTAGTGAATTAACAAAAAGGAAACTGATCTCTATGAGAATCTCTAGCTGGGGTTTTCGATCGAAACTCCAGGCTTAAAGAGAAAATTCCCGTTCCTTCATCTCCATTCCCAGGGCGAGCTCACTCTCTGGCATCCAGTTTCTTGGGGGTGAGTTTTCTTTTAGAAGAGTCGGGAGGAGAAGTAAGGAATAGGAGTTCAGCTCAAGTCGAGGGATTCCAGGTACGGAAAGGGACAAAAGCGGGCTGATCCCAGCCTGGTATCTCTCCCTGGTGTCTCTTCCAGAAAGACCCTGGGCCAGGCCTCAGGGAGACAGTGAGACAAAGAGCGCTCTGTGCAGGTGGAGAGGAATCAGGGCAAAGCCCGGGGCTCGTGGAAGGCCTGGCTCTGGAAGTCCCAGGCCTGAGAGCCTGGAGCGTCTGGGCCAGGGAAGCCCAGTCCCTTACTCTGCGTGTTTCTCTTCTCGCTCTCACAACCTGTCAGGTTCTCCCGTCTGGATACTCATGACGTAGTCCCAGCTCGCACTCCCACTGTCCGGTTTCTAGAAAAGCCAACCAGCGTCACCGCGGTTCCCGGCCAGTCCGTGCCGCAGACCCGCCGGGACTTAGTTCCTCCAGACCCCAGGGATGCGAGTCGTGATGCCCCGAACCCTCGTCCTGCTGCTGTCGGGGACCCTGGCCGTGACCAAGACCTGGGCGGGCGAGTGCTGGGGCGAGAGGAAAGGGCTTCTGCGGCGGGAGCAAGGGGACCGCCCAGCGGGTCCCCCGGGGAGGAGCCTCTCCGCAGCCCCCGCTCCCGGCCCCGCCTCCGCCCTGCTCTCCCGCCCTCGGTGCCCCTCCCCCTGCCCTCCCGGCCGCCTCCCCCTGGGCCCCGGCCCCACGCCGGGACGAGGGTCGCGCGGGGTCTCAGCCCCTCCGCGCCCGCAGGCTCCCACTCCCTGAGGTATTTCTCCACCGCCGTGTCCCGGCCCGGCCGCGGGGAGCCCCGCTTCGTCATCGTCGGCTACGTGGACGACACGCAGTTCGTGCGGTTCGACAGCGACGCGGCGAGTCCGAGGATGGAGCCGCGGGCGCCGTGGATGGAGCAGGAGGGGCCGGAGTATTGGGACCGAAACACCAGGAAGGCTAAGAACCACGCACAGACTTTCCGAGTGAACCTGCACACCCTGCGGGGCTACTACAACCAGAGCGAGGCCGGTGAGCGACGTGGGCTCCGGTCCCCACGGACGGGGCTGTGGGACCCGCCCGTCTCCCCGTCTCCCCACCCGGGAAGAGCCTTTTACCCGCCTTTCAGTTTTGGCTTTAAGTCCTGGGGTTCGGAGGCGGGGCCCCGGGCTTCGGGGCGGAGCTGACCGCGGGGGCGGGGCCGGGGCCAGGGCCCGGGTCTCACACCATCCAGTGAACGTCTGCCTGCGACGTGGGGTCGGACGGGAACCTCCTCCGCGGGCACTGGCAGTTCGCCTACGACGGCGCGGATTACATCGCCCTGAGCGAGGACCTGCGCTCCTGGACCGCGGCGGACACGGCGGCGCAGATCACCCGGCGCAAGTGGGAGGCGGCCGGTGACGCAGAGCGCTATAGGAACTACCTGGAGGGCACCTGCGTGGAGTGGCTCGGCAGGCACCTGGAGAACGGGAAGGAGACGCTGCAGCGCGCAGGTTCCAGGGGCCGCAAAGCTTCCACGATTTCCCCTCAGGCTGAGGCCTCCTAAGAAGATAGGAAGAAATGGGATCCATACCAGTATATGGCCCTCCCGTGGGTCGGGTCTGGAGACTAACTCCGCCTGGGTTTTCAGACCTGGTACCGGAGTGGCCCTAAGAGTCTGCCTTTCTCCTAGGGACCGTTGAGGGTTACAGTCTCCCCAGGGATGGAGGAGGAGCCCATTTATGAAATAACTGATGAGCGTTTCCCTTTGACTCACAGTGCCATTGGGAACCTTGGGGGATTTTCTTAGGCTTTGTTCTCTGTCCCATACCCCATGTGTTTGGGGTCTGACTTTACCTATTCTGACTCACTTGGCCTCCAGCCAGGCTAGGACCAGAAATTCCTTTTTTTCCTCATAGAAACGTGCCTTCTACACTGGGCCATCTCACCCTAATTCTAGAACTTTCCAAACAAGAAGAGATTTTGTGTTCAGGCTGGTGTCTGGGTTATTGCTCTCTTTCCCCACCCCAGTTGTCCTGTTCATTCTCAAGATGGCCACATGAGAGCTGCTTCAGTGGACCAAGACAGATGTAAAGTTCCTGAATTTTCTTTCCTTCTTTTTAAATTTTTACATTTAAATTCAGTTTACTTAACATATACTGTATTATTAGTTTCAGAGATAAGATTTAATGATTCATCAATTGCATATAACACCCAGTGCTCATTACATCACCTGCCCTCCTTAATGCCATCACCCAATTATCCCTTCCCTCCACCCACTTCCCCTCCAGCAACACTGTTTGTTTCCTAGACTTAAGAGTCTCTTATGGTTTGTCTCCCTCTCTGATTTCATCTTTATTTTTCCTTTCCCTCCCCTATGTTTATCTGTTTTGTTTCTTAAATCCCACATATGAGTGAAATCACATGGTATTTGTCTTTTGCTGACTTATTTCACTTAGCATACAAATTTTAGGAGTATTTGTTCCATTTCTGTGAAAAAAGTGGATGGTATTTTGATGGGGATTGCATTGAATGTGTAGATTGCTCTAGGTAGCATTGACACCTTCACAATATTTGTTCTTCCAGTCCATGAGCATGGAACATTTTTCCATTTCTTTGTGTCTTCCTCAATTTCTTTCATAAACATTCTATAGTTTTCAGAGTACAGATCTTTTACCTCTTTGGTTAGATTTATTCCTAGGTATTGCAGGGGTTTTGGTGCAATTGTAAATGGGATCAATTCCTTGATTTCTCTTTCTTCTGCCTCATTGTTAGTGTAAGAAATGTAACGGACTTCTGTGCATTGATTTTATATTCTGCCACTTTGCTGAATTCCTGTATCAGATCTAGCAATTTTTTGGTGGAGTCTTTTGGGTTTTCGACATAGAGTATCATATCATCTGCAAGGAGTGAGAGTTCGACTTTTTTGCTGATTTGGATGCCTTTTATTTCTTTTTGTTGTCTGATTGCTGAGGCTAGGACTTACAGTACTATGTCGAACAACAGTGGTGAAAGTGGACATAACTGCCGTGTTCCTGACCTTGGGGAAACCTTCTCAGTTTTTCCCTGTTGTGGATGATATTCACTGTGGGTCTTTCATATATGACTTTTATGATATTGAGGTATGTTCCCTTGATCCCTACACGGCGGAGAGTTTTTATCAAGAAAGGACACTGTATTTTGTCAAATGCTTTTTCTGCATCTATTGAGAGGATCGTATGGTTCTTGTCCTTTATTAATGTGTCTCACACTGATTGATTTGCGGATGTTGAACCACCCCTGCAGTCTAGGAATAAATCCTTTTAAGGTACAGTTGGATCCTGTTAGCTAGTATCTTGGTGAGAATTTTTGCATCCATGTTCATCAGGGATATTGGTCTATAATTCTCCTTTAAAATGGGGTGTTTGTCTGGTTATATATATCTGTGAATATATATAGGATATATATAGAATATATCTGTGACGTCCAGCTGGTGCAGTGTGTCATCCAAAGCCCTTGTTTCCTTGTTGATTTTCTGCCTAGATGAGCTGTCCATTGCTGTGAGTGGGGTGTTAAAGTCCCCTAGTATTACTGTATTATTATCAATGAGTTTCTATAATTTTATTATTAATTGGTTTATACATTGGCTGCTCCCAAGTTAGGGGCATAAATATTTACAATTGTTAGATCTTCTTGTTGGATAGACACTTCTATTATGCTATAGTGTCCTTCTTCATCTCTCCATTAATTTTTGGTTTAAAACCTGGTTTGTTTGATATAAGGATGGCTACTCCAGCATTCTTTTGATGTCCACTGGCATGATAAATGGTTCTCCAGCCCCTCACTTCCAATTTGGAGGTGTCTTTGGGTCTAAAATGAGTCTTTTGTAAGCAGTATATCCATAGGTCTTGTTATTTTATCTATTCTGATACCCTGTGTCTTTTGATTGGAGCATTTAGTCCATTTACATTCAGAGTAATTAGTGAAAGATATGAATTTAGTGCCATTGTATTTCCTGTAAAGTCGCTGTTCCTGTAGATTGTCTCTGTTCCTCTCTGGTCTTTGTTACTTTTGGGCTCTCCCTCCACTCAGAGGATCCCCTTTAATATTTCTTGCATGGCTGGTTTAGTGTTCACAAATTCCTCTAGTTTTTGTTTTTCCTGGACACTCTTTATCTCTCCTTCTGTTCTGCATGACAGCCTTGCTGGATAAAGTATTCTTGGCTGCGTATTTTCTCCATTTAGCACCTTGAATATATCATGAAGTCCTTTCTGGCCTGCCAGGTCTCTGTGGACAGGTCTGCTGCCAGCCTTATATGTCTAACCTTATAGGTTAAGGACCTCTTGTCCTGAGGTGCTTTCAGGATTTTTTCTTTATCTTTGAAATTTGCAAGCTTCCCTATTGTATGTCAAGGTGTTGACCTATTTTTGATTTTGAGGGGGGTTCTCTGTGCCTCCTGGACTTGAACTTCCCCAGATTAGGGAAGTTCTCAGCTATAATTTGTTCAAATAAACCTTCTGCCCCTTTCTTCCCCTCCTCACCTTCTGGGACTATTATAATATGGATATTATTTCACTTTATAGAATTGCTGTGTTCTCTAAGTCTCCCTTCATGGTCTAATTGTTTCTTTTCTCTCTTATTTTCAGCTTCCTTACTCTCTTATCATTTTGTCTTCTATATGACTGACTCACTCTTCTGTCTTGTTCATTCTCATTTTTAGGGCTTCCATTTGGGACTGCATCTCAGTAATAGCATTTTTTTTTAAGATTTTATTTATTTATTTGAAGAGAGAGATACAGCGAGAGAGGGAACACAAGCAGGGGGAGTGGCAGAGGGAGAAGCAGGCTTCCCGCCGAGCAGGGAGCCCGATGCGGGGCTCGATCCCAGGACCCTGGGATCACGACCTGAGCCGAAGGCAGATGCTTAACGACTGAGCCACCCAGGCGCCCCTATAGCATTTTTTTTTAAAGATTTTATTTATTTGAGAGAGAGAATGAGAGAGAGAGAGCATGAGAGAGGGGAGGGTCAGAGGGAGAAGCAGACTCCCTGCCGAGCAGGGAGCCCGATGCGGGACTCGATCCTGGGACTCCAGGATCATGACCTGAGCCGAAGGCAGTCGCTTAACCAAC
>NC_058410.1:118185220-118186200 GCF_002201575.2 Neomonachus schauinslandi
AAGGCAGTCGCTTAACCAACTGAGCCACCCAGGCGCCCTCAGTAATAGCATTTTTAATGCCTGACTAGATTTTAGTTCTTTTATTTCTACATTAAGGGATTCTCAGTGTCTTCTATGCTTTTTTCAAGCCCAGCTAGTATCTTTATAATCATTTTAAATTCTATTTCAAACATCTTATATCCATATTGATTAAAAGCCTGGTAGTAAGTACTGCCTCCTGTTCCTTCTTTTGGGGTGAATTTCTCCATCTCATCATTTTGTCCAGAAAAGAATAGAAGAATGAGAGAAAAAACAACAATAACAATGACAACAGAAAAAAAAAAAACAGAAACAAAACAAAACAAGAAATAAACAAAAAACAGAACAAAACAAAAAACTAGATCCTTGGTGTGTTTTGGTCAGCTTTATTAAGAGAAACTAGATCCCAAAATAAGAAAGACAAACATATATATACAAAAATAAAATAAAATTCAATGGAAGGAAACAAAAATTTAAAAAATATATAATGTATATATAAAATTTAAAAAGAATTAAAAAAGAATTAAAAAATAAGAAAATAACAAAAAATAATACTGAAGGACTAGAGAATTAAAAAACCCATGATGCTATATACTGGTTTCCCCAAGAGCTGAAGCTTTGCAGCCCCTGTGATCAGTTGTCCCTGCCAGTCTTCTGGGGGCGGGGCGTGTTGCGCGGATTTCCGGGGGGGGAGGGGGGGACCTTTGCCCTGGTGGAATTGCTCCTCCCTGGCAGAGGCCGGGCGCAGTGTAAGCAGCTCTGGACTCCACCAGGTGGCGCTGCTTTGCTCCCCGAAGGCTTCCAGCTCCGATGCGTGGGATCAATATGGCTGCACCCTGCTCTCGACCCGGAGCTGAAAATGCACCCCCCGCCCCCCCTTCAGTGAGCCCGCACCGAGAAGCAGTCACTGTGGTGTCCCTGCTTGCCCTCGGAACTCTGTGTTCACCCAGCCTGTAACCAAG
>NC_058410.1:118221200-118255553 GCF_002201575.2 Neomonachus schauinslandi
GGTTAAAGGGCTTCCCCTCCTCCAGAGCAAGACCCCCTTATGCTGGGGAGGCCGGGGCGTCAAGGAACTGAGAGGAAGGGGGAGCAAGTCCCGTGCACCCTGAAGGGCCAGCCCTGGTTTCTGATTCTGGAGTTTCCAGATTCCCACTCCCTGGGCTAGGGTTTCTCAGCCCCCTGCCGTCCACCCCTGTTTTACAGCCTCTGCCACCTGGAAACCGTCTCTACTTGTGAAGTCAGTGGAACCCCTGCTCCATGAGGAGCAGCCCCAGGGCCTCTGACAGCGAGGGGCCCAGCAGCTGGAGCCATGGAGATGCCATCCTGGAGCTCAGAGGTTCAAGGACATCAGTCAGGTGTCAGGCCCAGGCTTCTGCCTCACATTTCCTCCAGGACCTGCATAAGTCCTCTCCCCTCTCCCCAGGCCCGTAGAACCCGGGCGTCTGAACACCATGCCCAAGATGACCAAGGGGGGCAGCTCCTGTGCAGGGGTCAGACCCCACCTTTTGGAATCTGGGGGGTGGTCCCCCTTCCCTACCTGGAGCGCCCAGGACCCTGGTCTGCTGCCTCTTCTACCCCTTGGTGCCCCTTAGGACCAGGGACCTGGTATCTGCATCCTTCAGACCTGGCTTCCTGCCCCTGCAGACTGGGAAATGACAAACTGCTTTTGTTGCATCTACAGATCCCACATTGTCATATCTGTACATGGTCATTCAGGTGAAGGGAATTCTGACGTCCCTTGTGATTGCCTCTCTAAGCCATGATGACACATGGGTTTGATGTGTGTTCTCATTTCCAAATATTTGGGGATTTTCCAGAGATCTTCATGTGATGGATTTCTAATTTAATGTCACTGTGGTCACAGAGTGTAGTCTATAATTTGGCTGCCTTTACATTTATTGAGACTTATTTTAGTTTCAGTCCATGGTCTGTTTTGGCTGATAGTATGGTTAAAGTCCTGTAATCCTTACTTGTTCTATTAATGAGAGAGGAGTATTGATGGCTAAATATCATAGTTAATTTGTCTTTTCTTTACAGTTCTGCCCCTTTATGTGTCACCTATTCTAGAGCTCTGTAATTAGGTTCTTCTCCATTCATTACTTTTGTCTTGCTGTGATGTTGACCTGTTATCCTCCTAGAAAGTCCTCTTTGTCGCTGGTGATGCTCCTTGTGTGAAAGTCTATTTTGCTTCAGAATAAAGCAACATTCCCGATTTCTTATGCTTTTTATTCCCTCAGGATATTCCTTAATCCCTTAACTTTTTACCTATTTTTGGTTTTATATTTCAAGGTTTTCTATTTTACATAGCATATAGTCTATCTTGATATTTATGCAGCCTGATAATCTCAAACTTTTGTTTAGAATTTTAGTTGGTTTACAGGCCTGATAGCAAGAACTGGCAGTACCAAGAAACTATCAGGAAAGGAGATCTACTACTAAGCAGAGTTCAGAAACTTCCAGAGTAATTAATATGTAAAACCATGTAAACAAAGGGTTTCCTTTAGAGATAACTATTTGGAATTTTTATAGCTTACTTTACTATGTACCCAGTTCAACTGTATAAAATAAATACTGCATTGTTGTTTCTGTTAAAAAAAAAAAGAATTTTAGTTGGTTTATATTTACTATGATTCCTAATGTGGTGGGATTTGGGTCTATGATTTTGCTTTTTGTTTCTGAATTGTCCCTTCTCTTTTCCATTCTCATGCCTCCTTTTGTACCTTCCTTGGTTTCCAGCAAATATTTTTTGTTTATGATTTGATGCTTCTCGTGGCTATATTTATGTCCATTAATTTTTAATTGAAGTTGTAGGAATTGAAACCTGCATCTTCAGCTTTTCACAGTCTACTTAAAGTAACTTTGAACTCCATCCAGTAAATACAGGAAACTTGTAGCAACAGAGTTCCAGTTAAGCCCCTCTGTGCTGCTGTTGGAACATATATCACCAACACACAGTATAAGCCAGAGAATATCATGAACTAATTAGTGCTTTGAACAGTCATACGTCTTTTAAAGAAATTATGAAGAAAATGTACATAAAGAGAATAGCACCATTTCTCTTGTTAATTACTGCATTCTGTACGATACCATCCAGTGTCACTTCCCTTTGTCTGCAGGACTTCCTCTAAAATTAGTTCAGGGCAGGAGAGCTCGCAGTGAATTCTCCCAGTTTATATTTAGCTATACTTATCTAAAGTTTATCTCCTAGTTTATATTTACCTAGTTTATATTTATCTTTCTTTTGCCATTTTACTCTATACTTTTCTCTTATTTCTTAAGATTCTCATATGAAATAAAATTCACCCAGATATCCATTGACAGATGAATGGATAAAGAAGATGTAGTGTGTATTTTTATACAATGGAATATTACTCAATCATCAAAAAATGAAATCTTACCATTTGCAATGATGTGGATGGAACTAGAGGGTATTATACTTAGTGAAATAAGTCAGCCAGAGAAAGACAAATACCACATGATTTCACTCATACGTGGAATTTAAGAAACAAAACAGGATCATAGAGGAAGGGAGAGAAAAAGAAAATAAGACGAAATTAGAGAGTGAGTAAAAGCATAAGAGACTCTTAACTATAGGAAACAAACTGAGTGTGGCTGGAGGGGAGATGGGTGGGAGGATGGGGTGGCTGAGTGATGGGCATTAAGGAGGGCACATGATGGGGCGCCTGGGTGGCTCAGTCGTTAAGCATCTGCCTTCAGCTCAGGTCATGATCCCAGGGTCCTGGGATCGAGCCCCGCATCAGGCTTCCTGCTCGGCAGAGAGCCTGCTTCTCCCTCTCCCACTCCCCCTGCTTGTGTTCCCTCTCTCACTGTGACTCTGTCAAATAAATAAAAAATCTTAAATAAAAAAAAAAAAGGAGGGCACATGTTGTAATGAGCACTGGGTGTTATCTGCAACTAATGAACCATAAAGTAACTCTGAAACTAATAATACACTATGTGTTAATTAATTGAATTTAAATTTAATTTAATTTAATTTAAAAAATAAAATTCCCCAATTGCAGAGGTGCAGTTAGATGAATATCAACCATTGTTTAGACTCATGGAACTAGTCCGACAATGAGTATACAGAACAGGTCCCTGATCCTAAAGTTCCCTGATGCCACTTTGCATCTGGTCCTCTCCCCCTGCCCCCAGCCCTGGGCCACCACTGGTCTCCTTTCTGTCTGTACTTGGGACATCCCTCATTCTATTTGATTGATCACGAGGGGGCTCTCTTTATCTCCAGCAATGCATTCTATGCAGTGGGTTCTCTGTGGGCGGACCAGGAATCCGTACTGTCAACAAGCACATAGGTTCTTGTGCCTTTGCAGTGTTAGGATGGCTGCTGGAGGGGGTGGGAGATCTGGGCGGGGCAGGGCATTGGAGGGGGGCGGCTGTGGGCTGGGAATGGAATGATGACACACAGCACCTGGAACACAGGTACCAAGTCTTCTACCAGGAACCAGGGAACGGAGCGGTTTGATATGCGGAGACCACAGATGTTCTGCTGTCCTTGAGAATCCCCTGATGGGACGGGAGGGGGTCCGCCACACAGGTCTCTTCACGGATGCCCAGTATGGGCCCAACATGGCTGTGGGGATGAGCACATGTCTGAGCAGGTGTCAGGAGAGCCCTGGGGAAGCATGTCCAGTTCAAGGATGCAGGCTCAGCTGATCCATGTTCCACTGAACCTAAAGAACGAGACTCTTTTCCCTGTGAAAGAATCCTGACAAGTAAATGATGGCCTCTTTATCTTTTTTTTTTAAAGATTTTATTTATTTGACAGAGAGAGACATAACACAAGCAGGGGGAGTGGGAGAGGGAGAAGGAGAAGCAAGCTTCCCGCTGAGCAGGGAGCCCGATGTGGGGCTCGATGTGGGGCTCGATCCCAGGACTCTGGGATCATGACCTGAGCCGAAGGCAGACGCTTAACGACTGAGCCACCCAGGCACCCAGCCTCTTTATCTTTTAAAGAGCTCACCTGCTCCTCCTCGCTATTCAAGGTCACTCCTTCCATCTGGGGATTTTCATGTGGGGCAGTTTGGTGTCTGCAATGGTGAGCGCCCAGAACTGTCACGTGGTGACCCGCACAGCCCAGATGCCCTCCTTCTGGCAGAGAAATCCTTCCCTGTCCCTCACCAACTCTCAAGCCACTCTCAGAAGGCAGTGTCCCCAGTATGACCGTGCCACCATCCAGCAGTGGGTCCCAGAGGAGTAGCCCTCCTGACCCAGCACACAGGGGCTGGTGTTGAATCTCTGGGGATGAGCAGATGGCCCAGCAGAGAGCCTCTCAGAGTCCCACGTGTCCATCCTCGGAGAGCAGGAGCTTGGGGTGAGCAGCGTTCCTGGTGCAGGACCACTTCTACTGCTAGAGAAAGAGACTGAAGGTCAGAGCTGCACTGGATGCACAGCAGAGCCCCGCACCCTACTCCTGTTTCTAGTCGGAGTCGAGCACCTCAGCGATGTGCTCCTCGTTGTCCTCCGCAGGGTGGGGAAATCATCAGT
The DNA here is from genome assembly GCF_002201575.2 of Neomonachus schauinslandi. NCBI lineage: Eukaryota > Metazoa > Chordata > Mammalia > Carnivora > Phocidae > Neomonachus > Neomonachus schauinslandi. The sequence continues at coordinate 118,225,700 of NC_058410.1, forward strand.
GTTAACGGATACTATAAAAGCAGCTTGAATTTACCAGTATCTGGCAAATCAGAAAGAACCCATTTCAGGCTCAGGACGACTGTGGGAGGCAATGAGAGAAAGTGTCACTTCTCCCTCGTGGGAGAAAGATGAGGTGGTTTGTGTCCCGTTGCTTCGCCATCTCAGACAGAAGAGCGGGTGTAACGTGACCACTGGAGGTGACCTGATTTCTCCTGCTTCCTGCATTCCCTGCGTGAGGCAGGTGGACTTTTCCAGAGGTTTCTATGTTTGAACCTTTCCATGAGTGTGCAGCTCTTCTCCCGGACCTTCAGCCTTGGGCCTCCCTCATGGCCTGATGGAAAGTGCCCTGGACTAGGAGTCGGGAGGCCTGGGTTTGCACCCACATTCTGCCACTTAACCATCCCCGTGGCCTTTAGAATCGTTCCCCTTGTGCGGACGATTAGAATGAGTTTTCAGGTCTCTAGGGCTCTTGATGCTGGCATTTTCTGGCCGTCTGGACTTTCTGTAGCGTCACCTGCCTTGTTTAGCGTGAATCTCTCAGCCCCGAGCACGGCAGGAGGGTGGCAGGGGTGCGGGGCACCCACCCTTCAGTGGGGGGGGGTCCCCACTTCCACCGTGTAGTCGTGGGGCTGCGATACCATGACCTGTGCCCACCGCCTCCCGCAGAGGGGGCCAGCCGAGCCCTGTGCGGGGACTCCGCTGAGCAGCATATGCCACCGGCTCGGCGACCTGGCCGCCTCGCCTCCGGTGCCCTCCGGTGCGCTTGGTCTGGGCTGCACCGTCTTGCCGCCATTCCGTGGGGCCCGTCGCTCTCCCCACCTCCCCCTCAGCCTCGCGTCCGGCGCAGCCGCTCTCTCGCACGTGCCCTCAGCCGCGAGCGCCGCACAGGACCGCACCTGCGGCCTCCCCAGCCGCGCCCCGCGGGGCGTGGGGCCCGTGCGCCTGCGCGCTGCGTTCTGCGGAGGCCTGTGCGCGCGGCTCGCGGCCCCGCTGCTGCGGCTCGGCCGTGTCGCGTCCGTCCCACAGCGCTGCCGGCGGCCGCGGGGCCTCGGGGACGGAGAGCAGCGCCTGTCCCCCCCGGGCCTGGTGCTGCCAGGGGCTGCTGGGCGCGGGGCGGGAGCGCGGGGGCGGCGGCAGGCCGGGCTGCGGAGAGCGGCCTCCCCTCGCGAAGGGCCGCGGGGGCCGCGCTGGCTTCTGGCTGAACGGCCGCCGGGCGCGGTGGTCGCAGCGCGGGAACTGTTTTGCCTGAGTTTCCGTTTCCTTGTCTTAAGGTCTGTGTGCTAGAATCCGCCTTGAATGCGTCATCGTTAGGAGCCTGTGGGATCGTGCGCGGAGGGACCGGGGCCCAGAAGCGGCCGGTCCACTCTCGTCACTGTCACGTGGCCCCAGGGAAGAGCCACTCTAGCTGTTCTTCGCTGTCCCTGCGGCGGCTCTCTGTGCTTTCTGTTCCCCCGGTCTCCTGGGCTCTTCGGCGCGAGGTCGAAGGTCGATAGTAGCCTAAGGTACATCCCGGGCTGACCTCACTCCTCTCCCTCATCTCCTCACATAGACCTTTTATGATCTCACAGCATCACGAGAAGGAGGAGGAGGAGTACAGTACACAGTAGTCGAGAGAGGGAGAGAATGCATAACTTTTATTACAGTATTTGTTATATTTGTTCTATTTTATTATTAGTGAATGTCATTAATGCTGTGCCTGATTTATAAATTAAACTTTATCTCAGGTGTGTATGTAGAGGAAACCTCATAGTACATCTAGGGTCCTGTACTCTCCGCCACTTCAAGCAGGCCCTGGGAGTCTTGGAACGTATTTCCTGGGGAAGAAGGGGGACCACTGTGGTTCAGGAGCGATGATCTCCCCCAAAGCTCTACATTCTCTCCTTTCAGTTCTTCTTTTACTGAATCTCCTTCTAGTTTGACCTTGGTCACGCTATTAGACTTTGAAATGTCCCTGGATCTGATTGTCCCAGGTGGTTGTCAGTATGTCAGGTTAGATCCCCTCATCTTGTGGTTGGAAAATCTTGGAGAAGGTGTTATGTGCAGACAGAGTGTCAGTGATCTGACAGCCTTTCAATTCTCTAATCTCTCAGAAGGTTTTCAGAAAACCAGTGAATCCAAATCCACAGAAGTAAAGAAGATGCCTTTTGGTACAAGAGCTATGAGTCCCTCTCACTGGACCCTGAGCCTGATTCTCAGGAATCCTTAGGACCTCAGGAAGGCTCCTCTCTCCCAGGCCTGTGCCGCAAGTGCCAAGAAACTTCCACAAAGTGGGAGGAAGAGGAGGTGCTGAAGCGCCGCCCAGTCTCTCTACAAGAGTGGGAAGGAAAATCACCTCCTCATTCACGATACCAGGTGCAAACTCAGTCTCTTTATGCCACAATGGGCTTCATCTTGGGCTGCCCTGGAAGCTTCTTCCCGCTGTTCTGATGGATCCCAGATTTCCCTGGTGCTGCTCCAAGTCAGTCAACACGGGCTCTGGAAGAAGAAATGAAGGACTGCTCACCGTGGAGCCAGAGATCAGTGAGAAGAGGGAGAAGGGGCAGAAAACCTTGCCTGGAGCTACCCCGCCGGAGGTGAACTCATTCAGGCCACTCCTTCCTCAGAGGCTCATGGAGTTGATGGACGTGTGGTGTCTGTGGGGTTACTGTGAACAGCTGTCGAGTGCTCGGCCGCAGAGGGCACAACCTTCCAAGCGAAGGGACACTGGGGTTGAATCCTGATTCTGCCTCTGAATTGTCCCGCCTTGAAGGGATTCTAGAATTTCTCTAGGCTTAGTTTATCATGAGTAAAAGAAAGGATCATAAGCTATGTGAGTAGAAAAGGTGCTCCATAAGTTTCTTTATAATTTCCCCACAGATTTCCTGACCGTAAATGACACATCTGTGAGTTTGATTCCCAGTACAGAACATGCTGTTTTCCTTCCCCTAAATGGCAACGACCCAGCATCCCACACTTCATTATGAACTCCGCACTCTCATCAGGTAGAAGGGAGAACAAGCGTCTACATCAAATACCCTTCTGAGCTCTGAACTGCTTCAGACTCTTGGCAGCACATCTGTCTTTCTCTGTGATTTCAGGAAGTCCCTTTTCAAGGGCTAGGGACCCAGCTGTGGGCGCTGGAAACTGCACCCACTTCCACCTGGGGGAAGGACAGGACAGTGGTCCCATGGGCCCCAGGCTCTCGGAGAGAGAGACCAGCGGCACTGTTGTCATCTGTGAGGGGCCTCGGATAAATGGCCTCTTTCCTTGCTGACAAGTGGAGAAACCAGAATAAGGTAGCTGGAAGGTCCAGTGACCCTTTGTAGCCCCGGTAGCGTGGAAGTTGAAGGGCATAGCTTAGTGTGAAAGCCACATGGTTCTTCACACAGAAACCCACACTCAGTCACCCCCCACCCCATGGTGGCAGCGCGGGCCCAGAACAGCCCTTCCCGGACAGACTGCTACTTCCCATCTAGCGGGGAGGGCCCGAGGCCAGCTGCCTGTGTGGGAGCCTCACTGTTTCCCTGCTTTCCCTCCACTGTTCACTAAGACAAAGAACCTCCATTTTGACAAGTTTGAGTTACATTTTGCTATTTTCAGCCAAGAAATACCTGATGAGTAATGAAGGTTACACTTTTTTCTAGCAACAACATAGTCCTTTTATTCACCCAAATACTACAGCCCACTCAAAGAAAAGCCAGGATTCAGGTCATTGATTCAAAATCCTGTCCTAGAAATCTCCTCTTGTGGACCAGAGAAGACCTCTGTGTTTCTTTGTTGGCAAGCTGAGAGGGACGAACCTAGAAAGGGCTAAAACTAGAGCTTGTACCGGTGATTGGTCTGAAAAATGATCCAGTACAGAGAAAAGAGGAAGTAAGAGATGGGGAGGTGTTAGCTGCATTCCACACCCTGGTTCCAGTCACACGAGGACAGTAGCATTCTTGCTAGTTTTGTTTGTTCACTAAGACAACAACCCCCCCCCCCCCCCCCCTCTGACCCCCTGGGTTGCGTTTCTGCCGCTTTCAGCCAAAGCATATCTATGTAATGTATAATGAGTCTCTTCTCTAGAAATCCCATAATGTTTTCATTTGTCCAAACAGTATTGCCCAGTCAAATAAAAGCCCCATTTATCTAGAGCTTGTTTGCTATACAACTTTGTGTCCAATGTGGTTTCTTTCACACTCAGAAATCTCAAGGGGATTTTAGAGAGAGTGTAAAATCCTAGAGCAACACTGAAGTTTTTGTATTCGAGGGGAAGACACATTGTAATGCCTTTTGGTGCCTCCAACATCTAGAAATGAATTAGTATGCATTCACAAGTATTTTTAACAATAAAACCCACGATTGAAAGAGAAGCTTCTTGTATTATTTCTATGTTTAGAATACAGCAGTTTAAAACTCAGCAGGAGAAGAGAAATTATAAAGATCAGAGCAGAAATCAATGAAATAGACATCAAAAGAACAGTAGAACAGATTAATGAAACTAGGAGCTGGTTCTTTGAAAGAATTAACAAGATTGATAAACCCCTGGCCAGACTTATCAAAAAGAAGAGAGAAATGACCCAAATAAATAAAATCATGAATGAAAGAGGAGAGATCACAACCAACACCAAAGAAATACAATTTTAAGAACATATTATGAGCAACTATATGCCAGCAAATTAGATAATCTGGAAGAAATGGATGCATTCCTAGAGATGTATCAACTACCAAAACTGAACCAAGAAGAAATAGAAAACCTGAATAGGCTTATAACCTCTAAGGAAATTGAAGCAATAATCAAAAATCTCCCAACAAACAAAAGCCCAGGGCAGATGGCTTCCCAGGGGAATTCTACCAAACATTTCAAGAAGAATTAATACCTATTCTTCTGAAACTGTTCCAAAAAGTAGAAATGGAAGGAAAACTTCCAACCTCATTTTATGAGGCCACCATTACCTTGATCCCCAAACCAAAGACCCCATCAAAAAGGAGAATTACAGACCAATATCCTTGATGAACATGGATGCAAAAATTCTCACCAAAATACTAGCCAATAGGATCCAACAGTAAATTAAAAGGATTATTCACCACGACCAAGTGGGATTGATCCCTGGGCTGCAAGGTTCTACATCCACAAATCAATGTGATACAATACATTAATAAAAGAAAGAACAAGAACCATATGATCCTCTCAATAGATGCAGAAAAAGCATTTGACAAAGTACAGCATCCTTTCTTGATGAAAACTCTTCAGAGTATAGGGATAGATGGTACATACCTCAATATCATAAAAGCCATCTATGAAAAACCCACAGCGAATATCATTCTCAATGGGGAAAAACTGAGAGCTTTCCCCCTAAGGTCAGGAACACGGCAGGGATGTCCACTATCACCACTGCTATTCAACATAGTATTAGAAGTCCTAGCCACATATATATATACAATGGAATATTATGTAGCCATTAAAAGGAATGAGATCTTGCCATTTGCAACGACGTGGATGGAACTGGAGGGTATTATGCTGAGCGAAATAAGTCAAAAAGAGAAAGATGTGTATCATATGACCTCACTGATATGAGGAATTCTTAATCTCAGGAAACAAACTGAGGAGTGGGGGGTGGGGTGGGAGGGATGGGGTGACTGGGTGATAGACACTGGGGAGGGTATGTGCTCTGGTAAGTGCTGTGAATTGTGCAAGACTGTTGAATCTCAGATCTGTACCTCTGAAACAAATAATGCAATATATGTTAAGGAAAAAAAAAAGAAGATAGCAGGAGGGGAAGAATGAATGGGGGGAAATCGGAGGGGGAGATGAACCATGAGAGACGATGGACTCTGAAAAACAAACTGATGGTTCTAGAGGGGAGGGGGGGTGGCAGGATGGGTTAGCCTGGTGATGGGTATTAAAGAGGGCACGTGCTGCATGGAGCACTGGGTGTTATGCACAAACAATGAATCGTGGAACACTACATCTAAAACTAATGATGTAATGTATGGGGATTAACATAATAAAAAAATTTAAAAAAAAAGAAGTCTTAGCCACAGCAATCACAGAACAAAAAGAAATAAAAGGCATCCGAATCAGCAAAGAAGAAGTCAAACTCTCACTCTTTGCAGATGATATGATACTTTATGTGGAAAATCCAAAAGACTCCACCCCAAAACTGCTAGAACTCATACAGGAATTCAGTAAAGTGGCAGGATATAAAATCAATGCACAGAAATCAGTGGCATTCCTATACACCAACAACAAGACAGAAGAAAGAGAAATCAAGGAGTCAATCCCATTTACAATTGCACTCAAAACCATAAGATACCTAGGAATAAATCTAACCAAAGAGGCAAAGAATCTGTACTCAGAAAACTATAAAATACTCATGAAAGAAATTGAGGAAGACACAAAGAAATGGAAAAACGTTCCATGCTCATGGATTGGAAGAACAAATATTGTGAAGATGTCCATGCTACCTAGAGCAATCTACACATTTAATGCAATCCCTATGAAAATACCATCCACTTTTTTCAAAGAAATGGAACAAATAATCCTAAAATTTGCATGGAACCAGAAAAGACCCCTAATAGCCAGAGGAATGTTGAAAAAGAAAAGCAAAGCTGGTGGCATCACAATTCCTGACTTCAAGCTCTATGAGAAAGCTATAATCATCAAAACAGTACAGTACTGACACAAAAACAGACACATAGATCAATGGAACAGAATAGAGAGCCCAGAAATGGACCCTCAACTCTATGGTCAACTAATCTTCGACAAAGCAGGAAAGAATGTCCAATGGAAAAAAGACAGTCTCTTCAACAAATGGTGTTGGGGAAATTGGACAGCCACATGCAGAAGAGTGAAACTGGACCATTTCCTGACACCACACACAAAAATAGACTCAAATTGGTTTGAAAGACCTAAATGTGAGACAGGAGTCCATCAAAATCCTAGAGGAGAACACAGGCAGCAACCTCTTCGACCTCAGCTGCAACAACTTCTTCCTAGAAACGTCACCAAAGGCAAGGGAAGCAAGGGCAAAAATGAACTATTGGGACCTCATCAAGACAAAAAACTTCTGCACAGCAAAGGAAAGAGTCAACAAAACAAAGAGGCAACCCACGGAATGGGAGAAGATATTTGCAAATGACATTACAGATAAAGGTCTGGTATCCAAGATCTATAAAGAACTTCTCAAACTCAACACCCAAAAAACAAATAATCCAACCAAGAAATGGGCAGAAGACATGACAGACACTTCTCCAAAGAAGACATACAAATGGGCAACAGACCCACGAAAAAATGCTCCACTTCACTTGTCATCATGGAAATACAAATCAAAACCACAATGAGATACCACATTATGCCAGTTAGAATGGCTAAAATTAACAAGACAGGGAACAACAAATGTTGGCGAGGATGTGGAGAAAGGGGAACCCTCTTACATTGTTGGTGGAAATGCAAGGTGGGGCAGTCACTCTGGAAAACAGCATGGAGGTTTCTCAAGATGTTAAAAATAGAGCTAACAATTGCACTACTAGGCATTTACCCCAAAGACACAGATGGAGTGAAAAGAAGGGGCACGTGCACCCCAATGTTCAGAGTAGCAACGTCCTCAATAACTAAACTGTGGAAGGAGCCAAAACATCCATCAACAGATGAATGGATAAAGAAGATGTGGTTCATATACACAATGGAATATTACTCAGCCATCAGAAAGGATGAATACTTACCATTTGAATCGACGTGGATGGGACTGGAGGGTATTATGCTAAGTGAAATAAGTCAATCAGAGAAGGACAACTATCATATGGCTTTACTCATATGTGGAATATAAGGGATAGTGCAGAGGACAATAGGGGTGGGAGGGGAAACAGAATGGGAAGAAATCAGGGAGGGGGACAAACCATGAGAGACTCTTGACTCTGGGAAACAAACTGAGGGTTGTAGATAGGGAGGTGTGTGTGGGGGGATGGGGCAACTGGGTGATCAGCATTAAGGAGGGTAGGTGATGTAATGAGCACTGGATGTTGTATGCAACTAATGTATCATTGGACATTATGTCAAAAACTAATGATGGCCTCTATGTTGGCTAATTGAATTTAAATAAAACAACAACAGCAAAAACGTTGTAAACAAAATCATTCCTGAAGCTCTAAATGCCGTTTAAACAACAAAAATGAGTATTTTAAGTAGTACCCTCATAAGTAAGAACTAGTTAAAATTCACTGGTATCATGTCTTCTCATTTACGAGGTAACTAGTTGCTAAATTAATAGATGGCATAAAAATTAAGACTTACATCATTTTTTGAAAGGGGAGAATGTGTGGTAACCAGGGAATACAGAAAATTTGATGTATTTTACAATAAAATATTCCTTTAAACATCTACCCCGCTACAACAGAGTTTAGGTCATCTCTAGTGAACTTGCACGTTTTCATACAGTTTATTCTGAGTACTTGAATTATTTTAGATGTAAAGCTTTTAATTGCAAAAATACTACATTTGTATACATGGATAAGATTTAGTCCATTGAGATGGTTTAAAAATATTTATAAATTTGTTTCTGATATGCAAAATATTTGGCAATACTTTTATAGCATTTGATTTTATAGAATTAAAATTTCATACACTAGTCATTTTAATGTTTAAAAAAATTCACAGAAAAAATATAAATTACACAGCCTAACTGCATGATACTGTTATTTCCAGTATCTAGTTCTGGTTATTAAAATCTTCATTAAGTATGTTAATAAATCGTTAACTTTACATTTATGAAAACAACTGACATGACTTGTAAACAAAATCTTTAGGTTTTGTTATTTACCAAAGAGTGCAGTGCAGCAAGAAAAGAAAACCCAGTTACTAATGCATAGACTATTTTACAAGTTGACCAGTTTCTGTGACCCAAAGTGTTTCAACCTTTCAAGGTACTGTCCATAAAGTTCCACATCATTGTGCCCTGCCACTTCGACCCACGGAGGCTCCTAGGTTCTTTAACAACGCTCAAGCAATGTGAGGCCATGTGAAAAGTCACTGACTTCATCTTCAGTCCTGTTGCAGGGTTTCAGGCTTCTTTTCTTGTCTCACGGAGTTGAAGAATGAATCTTGTGGACAAAAGGGTAAAGTGAAGTTGAAAGTTTATTAAGTGTGAAAATGAACTATTGAGCCTTCATCAAGATAAAAAGCTTCTGCATAGCAAAAGAAACAGCTGACAAAACTAAAATACAATCTACAGAGTGGGAGAAGATATTTGCAAATGACATAACAGATAATGGGCTGGTATCCAAAATCTATAAAGAACTTATCAGGGCGCCTGGGTGGCTCAGTTGGTTAAGCGACTGCCTTCAGCTCAGGTCATGATCCTGGAGTCCCAGGATCGAGTCCCGCATCGGGCTCCCTGCTCGGCAGGGAGTCTGCTTCTCCCTCTGACCCTCCTCCCTCTCATGCTGTCTGTCTCTCATTCTCTCTGTCTCAAATAAATAAAATTAAAAAAAAAAAAAACACCATCAACTTTTTTCACAGAAATGGAACAAATAATCTTAAAATTTGGAACGAGAAAAGACCCCGAATTGCCAGGGGAATGCTGAAAAAGAAAACCAAAGCTGAGGGCATCACAATGCCTGGCTTCACTCTATATTACAAAGCTTATAATCATCAAGACAGTATGGTACTGGCACAAAAACAGACACATAGATCAGTGGAACAGAACAGAGAACCCAGAAATGGACCCTCAACTCTATGGACAACTAATCTTCAACAAAGCAGGAAAGAGCATCCAATGGAAAAAAGAGTCTCTTCAGTTAATGGTGTTGGGAAAATTGGACAGCCACATGCAGAAGAATGAAACTGGACTATCTCTTACACCATACACAAAGATAAACTCAAAAGGGGAGAATGACCTAAATGTGAGAAAGGAATCCATCAAAATCCTAGAGGAGAACACAGGCAGTAACCTCTTTGACCTTAGCCACAGCAACTTCTTCCAAGACATGTCTCTAAAGTAAGGGAAACAAAAGCAAAAATGAACTATTGGGACTTCATCAAGATAAAGAGCTTCTGTACGGCAAAGGATACAGTCAACAAAACTAAAAAGCAACCTACGGAGTGGGAGAAGATATTTGCAAATGATATAACAGAAAAAGGGCTGGTATCCAAGTTCTATAAATAACTTCTCAAACTCAACACCCAAAGAACAAATAATCCAGTCAAGAAATGGCAGAAGACATGAACAGATATTTCTCCAAAGAAGATTTACAAATGGCCAACAGACACATGAAAAAATGCTCAACATCACTTGTCGTCAGGGAAATACAAATCAAAACCACAATGGCATATCACCCTACGCCAGTTAGAATGGCTAAAATTAACAAGACAGGGAACAACAAATGTTGGCGAGGATGCAGAGAAAGGGGAACCCTTCTAAACTGTTGGTGGGAATGCAAGCTGGTGCAGCCACTCTGGAAAACAGTATGGAGGCTCCTCAAGAAGTTAAAAATGGAGCTACCCTATGACCCAGCATTTGCACTACTGAGTATTTACCCCAAAGATACAGATGTAGTGAAACCCCAATGTTCATAGCAGCAATGTCCGCAATAGACAAACTGGAAGGAGCCAAGATGTCCTTCAACAGATGAATGGATAAAGAAGATGTGGTTCATATATACAATGGAATATCATTCAGCCATCAGAATACCCACAATTTGCATCAACATGGATGGAACTGGATGGTATTATGCTAAATGAAGTAAGTCAAGCAGAGAAAGAATATAAGGAATAAGGGGGTGCAGAGATGGGGTAACTGGGTGATGGGCATTACGGAGGACATGTGATCTGATGAGCACTGGGTGTTATACAGAATTAATGAATCATTGAACACTCCATCTGAAACTAATGATGTACTATATGTTGGCTAATGGAATTTAAATTAAAAAGAAAAAGAAAAAAGAAAAGCTCTGCTGTCCTGAGCTGCTTGAAGTCTTTAGCATGCAGAAAATGCCCCTGTGCAAGGGACAGGAAGGAGGCTTTCCAATGCAGGAAGAGAGGAGAGGGGGCAGGAAGGAGAGGGAAGAAGGAATGGCAGAGGGGTGTGGGGGAGATGGGCAGACGTGCAGGACAGGAGCCAGGGGAGGGAGGCACAGGCTCCTGTAAAGAGGTGAAGGTAGGAGATCAAGGGGTGAGGCTGGCCTGCAGAGAGCAAGGGAGGGGCAAGAAAGCCACGGTGAAACAGAAGTCTTGTCAGCAGGGAGGGAGGGACAGTGGGCACCCAAGGGTGAGGGATCCATGACCAGAGCTGCCATGGTGCACAGGGGGTTAGCGTGGAGTGGCGAGCCAGGGGCTGCTGCCTGTAATGAAGGCTCATCAGGGACATACATGGTGGGGCCATGGGAGGGAGGGGCAGTGAGGCAGAGTGCTGTGGGGGGGATTGTGACCACAAGGGATTTAGGATAAGCCAGTGCCCCTGGGGGAGGGGAAGGTGTGGGCCTAGCCCCAAGTGGAAGAGTATCAGGGTGAGGCCCCATGTGGGGATGGGCTGGACCTGCCAGTGTTCCCTGGGGAGAGGCAGTAGGCAGGGGTCTCAGAGCAGAAGGGCAAGGAGCCCAAGTGTAGTCTGTATTTTTTTTAAAGAATTTTTTTTTAATTTATTCATTTGAGACACAGAGATACAGAGAGAGAGAATATGAGCAGGGGGAGAAGCAGAGGGAGGGGGAGAAGCAGGCCCCCTGCTGAGCAGGGAGCCCGATGCAGGGCTCAATCTCAGGACCCTGGGACCATGACCTGAGCCGAAGGCAGACGCTTAACCATCTGAATCACCCAGGCACCCCAAGTGTAGTCTGTATTAGAAAGGAGGGGGAGGAGGGGCGCCTGGGTGGCTCAGTTGGTTAAGCGACTGCCTTCGGCTCGGGTCATGATCCCAGAGTCCCGGGATCGAGTCCCACGTCGGGCTCCCTGCTCAGCGGGGAGTCTGCTTCTCCCTCTGACCCTCCGACCTCTCATGCTCTCTGTCTCTCATTCTCTCTCTCGCAAATAAATAAAATCTTAAAAAAAAAAAAAAGGAGGGGGAGGGGTCCTGGGATCATCGAGCCCCGCATCGGGCTCCCTGCTCCTCAGGAAGTCTGCTTCTCCCTCTTCCACTCCCCGTGCTTGTGTTCCCTCTCTTGCTGTGTCTCTCTCTGTCAAATAAATAAATAAAATCTTTTTAAAAAAGAAGAAAAAGAAAGGAGGGGGAATGGAAGAGAAAATAGAACCAAAATGCCATGGTGCACACCTTGGGGAAGGACCTGCATGGTGGGGGTGGTTCTGGGAGTGGGGGCAGGTCAGACCCCCAAAGGGTTAAGGGTGTCATCCAGCAGAGGTCAGGCAGGCTGAGGGGAAGGCTGGCTGGAGCGAAAGGCAGGTGCTAACCATGTAGCAAGAGCAACCAGTTTGGGGACTAGATGTCAGGAGTGAGGCCCACTGGGGTCAAGGAACCAAAGGAGGGATGAGGGCCAAGGATCTGGACAGTTGGACCTGGAGCAGTTTTCTGGTTGGTGGGGGAGACGGCAAGAGGCAGCAGGGGAGAGTAATGCTGAGGGCCTGGGAATGGGGGACTGGGTGCCCTGAAAAAACTTAATTACAGGCTGACAGGAGGGGGGGGGGTGTGGGCTGAGAGCCTGGAGGAGGCGTGCTGACTGCAAGGGGCCCATGGGAGGAGCTCCTGAGAGAGGAGAGCTTGGTGAGGGCCAGGCAAGTGGGCAAGGGTGCAGGCAGGCAAGGGGCCCTGGAGGAGGGGTGCAGAGGGACCAGGGAGACCCGGAGTCCAGCCCACAGGGAGAGTGGAGGTCACAAGAGGGTGAAGGTAGGCTGAAGGAGTGGGGACAGGGTGGTGCTGGGTGATGGCCCAGGATGAAGGCGGGCCCAGGGCAGGTGCCTGCATTGGAGGGGAAGGGGGAGGAGGATCTGCCAAGACAGAGGACAAGTCTATACACAAGGAGCTGAGCACCCTGCTGCAGGGCTCCCCTTGCTGAGGGCAGGAGGGCAGTGGGAGGGAGACCCTCTGGGCAAAGGGCCCTCTCAGAAAGTTAGAGTTGGGAAAAGTTGGGGCCCGAAGAGTCCTGGCCAGAGGGCTCCTTGTGGGCAATTGTCCATGAGGGGAAGAGGTGAGATGGGGGGTGGTGAGGACCAAGAAGGGGATCAGAGAAAGGAAAGAGAATGGCAGGGGGGGGCATAGGAGTTCCTGAGGGGAGATGAGGAGATGGGAGAAGGGGCCTTGAGCTGTGGTGGCAACAGTCCCCCCCCCCCACCCCTGTACCACTGGGTAGAAGACATGGGCCCTGCAACACTTACCAAATCCCTCCCAGACCTCTGGGCCTTCCCTGGGCTTCAGTCAGCCAGACTGAACCCCATGCATCTGCAGAGCTCCCCAGCAGAAAGGCAAACCTGGCCTGAAGCAGCTGGACACACTGTCCCCATGGCCGTGACTCTGCCCACCTCGCTGTGGCCCTCGCAGTGGAGGGCTCAGCACCGCAGCTGAGAATCAAGGCCAAAAATACAATCTGAAGGAAACTGTTGGCCACGCCCCTTCATGCTGAGAAGAGACAACCCATCATGAGCAGGACATGAGCTTAGCTGGTGACCACTGAAGTCCCCTAAGTTCAGGGCCCAGGGACACAAACCAGGAGCACCAGAAAACCTGCTCCACCAGGCCTGGCACCAGAAGCAAAAACTGCCAGAAGGCTGGAAGCCAGAGATTCCAGATCCCCAGCAGGGTTAGATCTGGGGGCAGTGCAGCCAAATGCTGCAGGGACAGGCTCTGGGCAGGTGAGGGTTAGGGCCCCAACCTCAGAGGCTTCAGATCCCTAGGGCCCAGAGCAGCTCAGACGTTCTTGCACTCCTGTAGAAATGAAATTTAACAGTACATCCAAAAAATGATTAACTACCATAACTGGGATTTGTTCCTGGGTATCAAGGGTGATTTAATATTTGCATATCAATCAATGTGATACATCACATCAATCAGAAAAATGATAAGAACCATATAATCATTACAATGGATGCAGAAAAAGCATTTGACAAAATACAACATACATTCATGATAAAAACCCTCAACAAAGTTGTTTTAGAAGGATCATATCTCAACATTATTATTTATTATGGTTGTATATGAAAAACCCACAGCTAACATCATCCTTGATGGGGAAAAACTGAGAGCTTTCCCCCTAAGATCAGGAACAAGATAAGGATGTCCACTCTCACCACCTTTATTCCAGATAGTACTGGACTTCCTAGCAACAGCAGTCAGATAAGAAAAAGGAATAAAAAGCATTCAAATAGGTAAGGAAGAACGAAAACTTTCACTATTTGCAGATGACATGATACCGTATATAGGAAACACAAGACTCCACCAAAAAACCACTAGAACTGATGAATGTATTTAGTAATGTCACAGGATAGAAAGTCAATGTGCAGAAATTTCTTGCATTTCTATACTCCAATATTGAAGCAGCAATAGAAGAAATTAAAAAACAATCACATTTAAAATTGCACCCAAAATAATAAAGTACTTAACCAAAGAGGTGAAAGACCTGTACTCCAAAAACTATAAAACACTGATGAAAGAAATTGAAGATGGCACAAAGAAATGGAAAGACAATCTATGCTCATGGATTGGAAGCAAAAACACTGCTAAACCTGAAGCAAATAATACATTATATGTTTTAAAAAGAAGAAGAAGAAGAAGATAGCAGGAGGGGAAAAATGAAGGGGAGGAAATCGGAGGGGGAGACAAACTATGAGAGATGATGGACTCTGAAAAACAAACTGAGGGTTCTAGAGAGGAGGGGGGTGGGAGGATGGGTTAGCCCGGTGATGGGTATTAAAGAGGGCACGTTCTGCATGCCGCAATGGGTGTTATATGCAAACAATGAATCATGGAACACTACATCAAAAACTAACGATGTAATGTATGGTGATTAACATAACATAATAAAAATAAATAAATACTGCTAAAATGTCTAACCTACCCAAAGCAATCTACATATTTAATGCAATCCCTATCAAAGTACCAACAGCATTTTTCACAGAGCTAGAACAATCAATCCTAATAATTTGTATGGAACCACAAGAGCCTAAATAGCCAAAGCAATCTTGAAAAACAAAAGCAAAGCTGGAAGCATCACATTCCAGACTTCAAGTTATATTACAAAGCTGTAGAAGGATCATATCTCAGAGTCCTGTAGTCATCAAAATGGTATGGAATTGGCACAGAGTTAAATAGAACAGAGGAGAAAATCCAGAAATAAACCCACAATTATATGGTTAATTAATCTTTAACAAAGCAGGAAAGAATATGCGATGGGGAAAAGACAGTCTCTTCAACAAATGGTGTTGGGAAAACTGGACGGCAATGTATAATAAGAATGAAACTGGACCATCTTCTAACACCATACACAAAAATGAATTCAAAATCAATTAAAGACCTCAATGTGAGGCCTGAAACCATAAAAATCCTAGAAGAGAACACAGACCATAATTTCTCTGACACTGGGCACAGCAACATTTTTCTAGGTATGTCTCTTGAGGCAAGGGAAAGAAAAGTAAAAAAAAAAAAAAACTATTGGGGCTACCTCAAATTTAAAAGCTTCTGCACAGGGAAGGAAACAACGAAACTAAAAAGCAACTTATGGAATGGGAGAAGATATTTGCAAATGATATATCCAATAAAGGGTTGGTAACCAAAATATACAAATAACTTATACAATTCAATGCCCTGAAAACCAATATTCCAATTAAAAAATGGACAGAAAACATGAACAGATATGTTTCCAAAGAAGACATCCAGATGGCCAACAGACACATGAAAAGGTGCTCAACATCGCTCGGCATCAGGGAAATGCAAATCAGAACCACAATGAGATACCACCTCCCACCTGTCAGAATGGCTAACATCAACAACACAAGAAACAACAGATGTTGGTGAGGACGTGGAGCAGAAGGAACCCTCCAGCACTGCAGTGGGAATGCAAACCAGTGCAGCCACTGTGGAAAACAGTATGGAGTTGCCTCAGAAAATTAAAAATAGAACTACCATATGATCCAGCGATTCCGTTACTTGGTATTTACCCCAAGATTATGAAAACACTAATTCAAAAAGATATATATACCCCTGTGTTTATTGCAGTGTTATTTACAGTAGTCAAATTATGAAAGTAGACCACGTGTCCATCGATAGATGAATAAGTTAAGCAGATGTGGTATATTTATACAATGGGATGTTACTCAGCCATATAAAAGAATGAAATCTTGCCATTTGCAACAACACAGGTGGATCAAGAGAGTATAATGTCAAGTGAAATATCAGTCAGGGAAAGACAAATAGCATATGATTTCACTTATATGTGGAATTTAAGAAACAAAACAAATGGACAGGAGAAAAAGAGATAAACCAAAAAACAGGCTCAGAACTAGAGAGAGCAAACTGGGGGTTACCAGAGGGCAGGTGGGTAGGGGGATGGGTGAAGCTGGTGAAGGGGATTAAGAGCATACTTATCCTGACCAGCACAGAGAATGTACAGAATTGTTGAATCACTATATTGTACACCTTAAACTCATATAATACTGTATGTTAACTCTCCTAGAGTTAAAAACAGAGCAAAACAAAGATTAGTAAGTGGGTGTCCTTCGCATATGTCCTAGACACTTTCCCTGCTGCTGTTTAGGCTGAGTCCTGAGGTGAGTGAGACCATACACAAACTTTAAGAGTGGGTTCTTCATTCCCTACAGTTCTATGGTTTTCCTGAATATAATCCCTTTGGTTTTCTTTCTTTTTTTTTAAAGATTTTATTTATTATTTATTTGAGACAGGGAGACACAGCGAGAGAGGGAACACAAGCAGGGGGAGTGGGAGAGGGAGAAGCAGGCTTCCTGCAGAGCAGGGAGCCCGATGTGGGGCTCCATGCGGGGTTTGATGAGGGGCTCGATCCCAGGACCCTGAGATCATGACCTGAGCCGAAGGCAGGTGCTTAAGGACTGAGCCACTCAGGCGCCCCTTAATCCCTTTGGTTTTCAAAGCCAAGCATGTTAGGAGCTCATCTCTCCTGTGCAGGACCTAGGGTTTAATACCTGATGTGGAGCACAGATGCCTTGCTTCTCAGCGAAATTTTGTATTTTTGAGATCCCACCATATTTTGGAGTCTCGTGCCTGGAGTGGGTTTTTTGGTTTTGATTTTCTTTTTGGCAAGAGTGTCTCTCCCTCTCTTACCTGTTTTGATGCTGTCCTTTTATCCTTTGTTGTGGAGGCTCAGGTCTTTTTCAGAGGAGATTATTCCATATGTAGATGTAAATTTGTTGTGTTCATGTAGGAAGATGGGTTCAGGAGAGAACACATAAGCTGCCCTCTTGAACCAATCCCCCGACACCATCTTGATTACCATTACTTTGCAAGAAGTTTTGATATGGGAATTGAGGGTCCTCCTACTACAGCCGCTATTTTCAGTCCCTTGAATTTTCTTGTGAATTTAGAATCAGTTTGTCAATTTTAAAGATTTTATTTATTTATTTATTTGAGAAAGGGAGAATGAGAGACAGAGAGCACGAGAGGGAAGAGGGTCAGAGGGAGAAGCAGACTCCCCACTGAGCAGGGAACCCAATGCGGGACTCAATCCCAGGACTCCAGGATCATGACCTGAGCCGAAGGCAGTTGCTTAACCAACTGAGCCACCCAGGCGCCCATGTTTGTCGATTTTAAAAAAGGAGCTAGTTAGGTATCCGATAGGGATTGTGTTAAACCTATAGATGAATTTGGGGAACATTGCTACCTTAACAGCTTTAAGTCTTCTGATCTTTGAACATTTTTCCATTTATTTAGATGCTTTTAAATTTCTTTCAACAATGTTTTGTAGTTTTCAGGAGTATATGTTTTGCACTTCTTTTGTGAAATGTATTCTTAGTATTTTTTTCATTTTGGTGCTATTGTAATTGGAGATGTTTGCTTAATTTCATTGTTGGATTACTTATTGAAAGGGTATTGAAATATAACTGATTTTTATATATTGACCTCACATCCTGCAACCTTGCCAAACTTACTTATTCATTCTAATAGCTTTTTAGTTAATTCCCTAGGATTTTCTATGTACAAGACATCTGTGAATAGAAATAATTTTACTTCTTTTTCTTTCTAGTCAGGATACACTTTATTCTTATTTTCTTGCTCTAGAATCTCCAGCACAAATTTTAATAGAAGTGGTGAGAATGGACATCATTTTCATGTTGTTGATTTAGGAGGAAAACAACCAGTCTTTCACCATTGAGTAAGGTGTTAGCTTAAGGGTTTTCATAAGTGCCTTTAATCAGATTGAGGAAATTCCCTCTGTTAGTAGCTTGTTAAGTTTTTATCATGAGAGGATGTCTGATTTTGTCAAATGCTTCTTGTTCATCTGTTGAGATAAGCATGTGGCTTTTGTCTTCTAATATAGTAATATGGTGTTTTACATTAATTGATATAAATGTTAAACCAATCTTGCATTCCTGGAATAAATTTCATTAGGCATGTATGTAACTCTTTATATGTTGCTGGATTTGATTTGCAACATTTTGTTGAATGTTTTTCATCTATATTCATAAGAGATGTTGGTCTGTAGTTTTATTGTCTTGTGATATCTTTGTCTGGTTTTGGTATCTGAATAATCTAGCCTGGTAGAGTGAGTTGGGTTCCCTCCTCTCCTTTTTGGAAGGGTCTGTAAAGAATTGTTATTAATTCTTTCAACAGTTGGTATAATTCACAAGTGAAGCCATTTGGAACCGGACTTTTTTCAAGAATAGTTTTTGACAGTTGACTGAATCTTCTACTTCGTTATAGGTATATATTCAAATAGGCTATTTCTTCTTAAGTCAGCTTTAGTTGTTTGTGTTTTTCCATGACTTTGTCTATTTTATCCAAGTAAGGTTTTTTTTGGGCATATAATTGTTCATCATAATCTCATATAATTCTCTTTATTTCTGTGTGGTCACTCCTGATATCCCCTCTTTCATTGCTGATCCCAGTAATTTGGGTCTTTTAGTGACTCTAGTTTGAGATTTGTCAGTTTGATCTTTCAAAGGATCACATTTGATTTAGTTAGTTTTCTATATTGTTATTTTATTCTCTTTTCTCTATTTCATTAACTTCTACTCTATTCTTTACTTTTTCCTTCCTTTTGCTTGCTTTTGGTTTAGTTTGCTCATCTTTCTTTCTTGACTTATCATGGAAGTTTAGGTAATTGATTTGAGATGTTTCTTTTTCATGTAGTCATTTACAGCTACATATTTGCCTCTCAGCACTGCTTTAGTAGGACCCTCCAAGATTTGGTGTGCTCTGTCTTCTTTCTATTAATCTCAAAGTATTTTCTGATTTCTGTTTTTATGTCTCTTTGACGCTTTGATTATGTAGAAGTGTGTTGTTTACTTCTGCATATTTTTTAGTTTCCCAGATTTCTTCCAGTTCTTGATTGATTTCTAGTATCTGGCAGTGTGATAAGAGACCATATTTTGTATTATTTTTACCCCTTTAAATTCATTGAGTTTTTTTTATGGCCTTGCAAATTGTTTATTCTCAGGAAAGCTCCATGTGCATTTGAAATGAATGTGTATTCTGTTCATGGCTAGAATGTTCTAGAAATGTCAGACTTATACTGTTGTCTTATAGTATGGTTCAAGTCTTCTTTGTCTTTATTGCTCTCTGCATAGTTGTCCTGTCCATTATTGAAAGTGATATATTGCAGTTGGACTATTATAGTTGAATTGTCTATTTCTGTCTCAATCTCTGTCAGTTCTGCTTTCATATATTTGGTGATGAGTTATTGTTAAATATGTTTAGAAGTATTTTATCTTTCTGATGATTTGACGGTTTTATCATTATAAAGTGATCTTGTTTATCTTTTTTTTATTAGTTTCAGAGGTAGAATTTAGAGATTTATCAGTTGCCTATATCACCCAGTACTCATTACATCAAGTGCTCTCCTTAATGCCCATCACCCAATTGTCCCTTCCGCACACCCACTTCTCCTCCAGCAACCCTCAGGTTGTTTCCTTCAACATCTCTTATGATTTTCCTCCCTCTCAATTTTCATCTTACTTTATTTTTCCTTCCCTTGCCCTATGTTAATCTTTTTTGGTTCTTAAATTCCACATATGAGTGATATCATATGGTATTTGTATTCCTCTTATTGACCTGTTATACTTATTATAATAATCTCTAGTCCATCCACTGGTTGCAAATGGCAAGACTTCATTCTATTTGATGGCTCAGTAATATTCCAGTGTATATATATACAACACATCTTCTTTATCCATTCATCTGTTGATAGACATCTGGGCCCTTTCCATGTTTTGACTATTGTGGAGAATGCTGCTATAAACACTGGGGTGCATGTGCCACTTCAAATCACTATTTTGGTATCCTTTGAATAAATACCTACTAATGCAATTGCTGGGTCGTAGAGTTCTATTTTTAACTTTTTGACGAACCTCCATACTGTTTTCCAGAGCGGCTGCACCAGTTTGTATTCCCATCAATAGTGTAAGAGGGTTCCCCTTTCTCCACATCCTTGCCAACATCTGTTGTTTCTTGAGTTGTTTATTTTAGCCATTCTGACTAGTGTGTGGTATCTCATTGTGGTTTTGATTTGTATTTCCCTGATGCCGAGTGATGTTGAGCATTTTTTCATGTGTCTGTTGGCCATTTGTATGTCTTCTTTGAGAAATGTCTTTTTATGTCTACTGCCCATTTCTTGTCTGAAGTTTTTGTTTTTTGGGTGTCGAGGTTGATAAGTTCTTTATAGATTTTGGATATTAGCCCTTTATCTTTTTTTTGGAAGATTTTATTTATTTGTCAGACAGAGAGAGCACGCATAAGCAGGGGGAGTGGCAGACAGAGGGAGAAGCAGGCTCCCCGCTGAGCAAGGAGCCCGATGCAGGACTTGATCCCAGGACCCTGGAATCATGACCTGAGCCAAAGGCAGATGTTTAACTGACTGAGCCACCCAGGCATCCCGCTAGCCCTTTATCTGGTAAGACATTTGCAAATATCTTCTCCCATTCTGTAGGTTGTCCTTTAGTTTTGTCGACTGTTTCCTTTTCTGTGAAAAAGCTTTTTACCTTGTTTATCTTGCCTTTGGAGACATGTCTAACAAGAAGTTGCTGTAGCTGAGGACAAAGAGGTTTCTGCCTGTGTCCTTTTCTGGGGATTTTTGGATTCCTGTCTCACATTTGGGTCTTTTTTTTTTTTAAGATTTTATTTTTTTATTTATTTGACAGAGAGAGATAGCGAAAGCAGGGACACAAGCAGGTGGAGTGGGAGAGGGAGAAGCAGGCCTCCTGCGGAGCAGGGAGCCCGACGCGGGGCTCAATCCCAGGACCCCGGGACCATGACCCGAGCCGAAGACAGCTAGATGCTCAATGACTGAGCCACCCAGGTGCCCCTCACATGTAGTTCTTTCATCCATTTTGAGTTTATCTTTGTGTCTGGTGTAAGAAAGTGGTCCAATTTCCTTCTTCTGCATGTGGCTTTCCAATTTTCCCAACAGCATTTGTTGAAGAGACTGTCCTTTTTCCATTGGATATTCTTTACTGCTTTGTTGAATATTAATTGACCATATAGTTGAGGGTCCACTTCTGGGTTCTCTATTCTGTTCCATTGATCTATGTGTCTGTTTTTGTGCCAGTGCCATACTGTCTTGATGATTACAGCTTTGTCATAGAGCTTGAAGTCCAGGATTGTGGTGTCCCCAGCTTTGGTTTTCTTTTTCAACATTACTTCAGCTATTTGGGGTCTCTTCCGGTTCCATACAAATTTTAAAATTGTTTGTTCCAGCTCTATGAAAAATGCTGATGGCATTTTGATAGGGATTGCATTGAATGTGTAGATTGCTTAGGGTAGCATAAACATTTTTTTTTCTGTTTCTGAGTATTTATTTATTTATTTTTTATTTTAATTTTATTTTTTTTATTCTTATGTTAATCCCCAGACATTACATCATTAGTTTTAGATGAAGTGTTCCATGATTCATTGTTTGTGCATAACACCCAGTGCTCCATGCAGAATGTGCCCTCCTCAATACCCACCACCAGGTTAACCCATCCTCCCATCCCCCTCCCCTCTAGAACCCTGTTTGTTTTTCAGAGTCCATCGTCTCTCATGGTTCGTCTACCCCTCTGATTTCCCCTGCTTCATTCTTCCCCTCCCGCTACCTTCTTCTTCTTCTTTTTTTTTTCTTAACATATATTGCATTATTTGTTTCAGAGGTACAGATCTGAGATTCAACAGTCTTGCACAATTCACAGCGCTTACCAGAGCACATACGCTCCCCAGGGTCTATCACCCAGTCACCCCATCCCTCCCACCCCACCCCCCACTCCAGCAACCCTCAGTTTGTTTCCTGCAATTAAGAATTCCTCATATCAGTGAGATCATATGATACATGTCTTTCTCTGTTTGACTTATTTCACTCAACATAATACCCTCCAGTTCCATCCACGTCGTTGCAAATGGCAAGATCTCATTCCTTTTGATGGCTGCATAATATTCCATTGTATATATATACCACATCTTCTTTATCCATTCATCTGTGGATGGACATCTTGGCTCTTTCCACAGTTTGGCTATTGTGGACATTGCTAGCATAAACATTTTAACAATATTTGTTCTTCCAATCCATGAGCATGGATTGCCTCTCCATTTCTTTGTGTCTTCCTCAATTACTTTCATAAGTGTTCTATACTTTTCAGAGTACAGATCCTTTGCCTCTTTGGTTAGGTTTATTCCTAGTTATCATTTAGTTTTTGGTGCAATTGTAAATGGGATCGATTCTTTCATTTCTCTTTCTTCTGCCTCTTTGTTAGTGTATAGAAATGCAATGGACTTCTGTGCATTGATTCTATATCCTGCAACTTTGCTGAATTCCTGAACAGTCTAACCATTTTTGGGTGGAGTCTTTTAGGTTTTCTACATAAAGTAGTGCGTCATCTGTGAAGACTGAGAATTTGACTTCTTCTTTGCCGATTTGGATGTATTTTATTTCTTTTTGAGGTCTGATGGCTGAGGTTAGGACTTCCAGTACTATGTTGAGTAACAGTGGTGAGAATGGATGTCCCTGTTGTGTTCCTAACCTTCGGGGAAAAGCTGTCAGTTTTCCGCATTGAGGATGATATTTGCTGTGGATTTTTTTATATGGCTTTTATGATATTGAGGTATGTTCTTTCTATCCCTACCCTGCAGAGAGTTTTTATCAAGAAAGGATGCTGTATTTTGTCAAATGTTTTTTCTACATCTATTGAGAGATTATATAGTTCTTGTCCTTTCTTTTATTAATGTGGTGTATCACATTGATTGATTTGTGGATATTGAGCCCCCCTTGCAGCCCAGGAATAAATCCCAGGAATAATCCTTTTTTAATTTTTATTTATTTTTAATTTTTTAAAAAGATTTTATTTATTTATTTGACAGAGAGAGACATAGCGAGAGAGGGAACACAAGCAGGGGGAGTAGGAGAGGGAGAAGCAGGCTTCCCAAGGAGCAGGGAGCCCGACGTGGGGCTCTATCCCAGGACCCTGGGATCACGACCTGAGCCGAAGGTAGACGCTAATGACTGAGTCACCCAGGCACCCCTATAATCCTTTTTTTAAAAAGATTTTATTGATTTATTTGAGAGAGAGCGCGCACAGAGGTAGAGGGAGGGGTGAAGCAGACTCCCCGCTGAGCAGAGATGCCAATGTGGGGCTTGATCCCAGGACTCTGAGATCATGACTTGAGCTGAAGGCAGATGCTTAACCAAGCGAGCCATCCAGGAGCCCATGGTGAATAATCATTTTGATGTACTGTTGGATCCTATTAACTAGTATCTTGTTGAGAATTTTTGCATCCATGTTCCTTACAGATCTTGGTCTGTAATTCTCCTTTTTGGTGGTGTCTTTAGCTCATTTTGGGATCAGGATAATGGTGGCTTCATAGAATGGTTTTGGAAGTTTTCCCTCCAGTTCTATTTTTTCAAATATTTTTAAAAGGATTTTATTAATTTATTGAAAAGAGAGAGCGGGAGAGAGAGGGGGAACACAGAGGTAGAGTGAGAGAGAAACAGACTCCCCGCTGAGCAGAGAGCCCAATGTGGAACTCGATCCCAGGACCCTGAGATCATGACCTGAGCTGAAGGCAGATGCTTAACCAATTGAGCTATCCAGGTGTCCCTCCACTTCTATTTTTTGCAATAGTTTCAGAAAAATAGGTATTAGTTTTTCTTTTAATGTTTGGTAGAATCCACTGGGAAGCCATCTGGTCCTGGACTCTTGTTTGTTGGGAGATTTTAAATTATTGATTGAATTGCTTTGCTGGTTATAGGTCTGTTCAGGTTTTCTATTTCTTTCTATTTCAGTTTTGGTAGTTTACACGTTTTTAGGAATGCATCCATTTCTTCCAGATTGCCTAATTTGTTGGCATATAGTTGCTCATAATATGTTCTTAAAATTGTTTGTATTTCCTTGGTGTTGGTTGTGATCTCTCTCATTTATGATTGTATTTATTTGGGTCCTTTCTCTTTTCTTTTTGATAAGTCTGGCTAGGGGTTTATCAATCTTTTTAATTCATTCAGAGAACCAGCTCCTAGTTTCGTTGATCTGTTCTACTGTTCTTTTGGTGTCTATTTCATTGATTTCTGCTCTAATCTTTATTAATTCTCTTTTCCTATGGGAGTTAGGCTTTATTTGCTGCTCTTTTTCCAGCTCCTTTAGGTGTAAGGTTAGGTTGTGTATTTGGGACTCTACTGGTTTCTTGAGAAAGGCTTGTATTGCTATATTCTTCCCTCTTAGGACTGCCTTTGCTGTATCCCAAAGGTTCTGAACTGTAGTGTTTTCATTTTCATTTGCTTTCATGTACTTCTTAAATTCTTCTTTAGTTTCCTGGTTGACCCATTCATCCTATAGTTGCATACTCTTTAACCTCCATGTATTTGTATTCCTTCTAAATTTTTTCTTGTGATTGAGTTCAAGTTTTAAAGCATTGTGGTCTGAAAATATGCAGGGAATGATCCCAATCTTTTGGTACCACTTGAGACCTGATTTGTGACCCAGTCTATTCTGGAGAATGTTACATGCACATTCAAGAAAAATGCGTATTCTGTTGTTTTATGATGAAATGCTCTGAATATATCTGTGAAGTCCATCAGGTCCAGGGTGTCATTCAAAGCCCTTGTTTCTTTGTTGATCTTCTGTTTAGATGATCAGGCCACTGCTGTGAGTGGGGTGTTGAAGTCCCCTACTGTTATTGTATTATTATCAATGTGTTTCTTTAGTTTTGTTATTAAATGGTTTATGTATTTGTTGCTCCCATGTTAGGGGCATAAATATTTATAATTGTTCGATCTTCTTGTTGGATAGACCCTCGTATTATATGATACAGTGTCTTTCTTCATCTGTTACAGTCTTTGGTTTAAAATCTAGTTTGTCTGATGTAAGGACTGCTATTCCAGCTTTCTTTTGATGTCCATTAGCAAGATAAATGATGCTCCACCCTGTCCCTTTCAATCTGGAGGTGTCTTTGGGTCTAAAATGAGTCTCTTGTAGACAGCACATCAATGGTTCTTGTTTTGTTATCCAATCTGATACTCTATGTCTTTTGATGGAGGATTTAGTCCATTTACTTTCAGAGTAATTAGTGAAAGATACGAATTTAGTGCCACTGTATTACCTGTAAAGTTGCTGTTTATCTGTAGATTATTTCCATTCATTTCTGGTCTTTGTTAGTTTTGGGCTCTCTCTTTGCTCAAAGGATCCCTTTTAGTATCTCTTGCGGTGGCGGGTTTAGTGTTCACAAATTCCTTTAGTTTTTGTTTGTCCTGTAAAATCTTTATCTCTCCTTCTATTCTGAGTGACAGCCTTGCTGGATAAAGTATTCTTGGCTGCCTATTTTTCCCATTTAACACCTTGAAGATATCATGCCAGTCCTTTCTGGCCTCCAGGTCTCTGTAGACAGGTCTGCTGCCAACCTTATGTGTCTATCCTTATAGGTTAAGGACGTCTTGCCCTGAAATGCTTTCAGGATTTTCCCTTTACCTCTGAAATTTGTGAGCTTCACTATTAAATGTGTTGACCTATTTTTATTGATTTTGAGGGGCCGTTCTCTGTGCCTCCTGGACTTGAATGCCCTTTTCCTTCCCCAGATTAGGGAAGTTCTCAGCTATAATTTGTTCAAATAAACCTTCTGCCCCTCTCTTTCTCTCATCATTTTCTGGGACCCCATTTATCCAGATATTATTTTGCTTTATGGAATCACTGAGACCTGCAAGTCTCACTTCGTGAATTAGTAGTTGTCTTTCTCTTTTCTTCTCATCTTCCTTATTTTCCATCATTTTGTCTTCTATATCACTCTCTTCTGCCTTGTTTATCCTCACTGTTAGTGGCTCCATTTGTACTGCATCTCAGCAATAGCATTTTTAATTTCAGCATGATTAGATTTTAGATCTTTTATTTCTGAAGCAACGTATTGTCTAGTGCCTCCTATGCTTTTTTCAAGCCCAGCTAGTATCCTTATAATCACTGTTTTAAATTCTAGTTCAGACGTCTTACTTATATCCATATTGATCAAATCCCTGACAGTGATATTACCTCCTCTTCTGTCTTTTGAAGTGAGTTTCTCCGTCTAGTCATTTTGTCCATAAAAATAAAGGAGGAAAGAAAGGGTGAAAAAACAAAACCCAGCAAAAATCAGCAATAACAGCAACAACAACTCGGGAAGTAATTCTGGTATATGCTGTGTAGACTCTACTGTTGTGTTTTGGCTGCTCTTTGCCACTGGTCCTTCCTCTACAGAGTTCCTCTGTGCTTGTAGTGGGGAGTGTTTGCACCATTAAGTTGGTTGCTTTGATTTGTTTGTCAAGATAAACCCGTAAAAGAAAAGAAGAAAAAAGAAAAAACAACAACAACAAAAGCCTGATCCAAGACAACAGGAAAAGGAATTAAAATGCAAATGAACAGACAAACAATAAGCTGTAAGTCTGATTCTAAAAAATAAAGAAAGAAGGAAAAACAGAGTAGGGAAAGAAGAAAAGAGGAAATAAAATAATAAGCCTGATCTGAAAAATATGAGAAGGAAACAAACGAACCAACAAATGAATAAAAAATGATAAGCCTGATACAAAAAATAAGATAAAGAGAAAATTAAAAAAAGAAAAAAATATATAAAATAAAGGATAAAGAATTAAAAAATAAGAAATTTCAAAACATTTTAAAAATTAAGAAGAGGGGAGGAAAGAAAAAACAAAAACAAGAAGCCTGGTCGCATTTCCATCAGAAACTGATGTTTTGGAGCTTTCTTTAATCAGTAGACTTAGTAGGTGTGGGGCACTTGTGTTGCTTTTCTGAGGGAGAGACCTGCTGTGCTGGCTCACAGGCTCTCTTGCCCTTGCAATAATGCCCCTGCCAGGTACAGGAGGGCGGGGTTTAGTGTGGGGGACTCCAGCCTCCACTAGAGGTGCTGTTTCACTCTGGAGTCTGACTGTGCTGGGGGGGGGCGGGTGGTGTAGGGGCTAGAATGTGGTGTCTCCCACCCTCTTGTCCCTGGGGAGTGGAACCCTCTGCTACAGCTGTTCAGGAGGTCCTCTTAGAAAAGCGAACAATCTCCTGTGTCCTGGGCCCTCGTTGGTTCCCTGCCCTAACTTGTCTGTGCCTGGATCTTGGGCATGCCCAGAGTCACAGATCTCTTGTATTTTCTCTCTGGTTGGTGGCTGGGACTCAAAACTCCAAGTTTTAAAGGGCCTCGTAAGGCACATGCCCACTCCCATCCGCCTGCAGAGAGGCTCAGGGCATGCCCAGCACTGTTCTGTCCCCGAAAAGCCATCGCACAGTGCGCACACAGAGGCTAGAGTTTATTGTAACGCTCAGCCAGAAGCTGGGACCAGGTTATCAGCCCTGGGCATGGACTCAGTCCCCTACTCCCTTCTTTCCCAGAAAAGCAGTTGCAGAGGCTTGAATCTATTGTGGCAGACAGCGAGAAGTGTTGGCCAGGTTATCTGTGACCTGCTCCAGTCTCTGCGCTCTGCTCAGTTCAGCCCCAGAAAAGTGGCCCCTCAGCTCCCACACAGAGGTTTGAATCCATTGTAGCTCACAGCGAAAAGTGAAGAGGCTTTCTGCCCTCCCTGGGCACCTCTAACCCTGTTGCTGAGATCCCCACAATGGCCCCCGGCTGGCCTTTTGTCCTTGGAGAGGCTAAATACCGTCTTCCAAATGCCCTCTGGGAAGGGGAGTAATGTCTCCCTGAGTGACCCAGGGGATCTCTTCACTGGTTACTGTGAGGTCCCTACCTGCTGGCCACTTTCTCCCTCTTCCTGACTTTGCTCTGCAGACTGGGTTCCCTCCCGTTCATGGCCACACCACTTGCCTCTCCCCCAATTCAGAGCTCTGAACCTCGGATCTGCCAAATTCTTTCACCCCACCTGTGCAGATTGTTTCCTTAATCCTAGATCATCTTCCTCGTTGTTCAAAATAGTTGAATGTTGATCTAGCTGTATTCGAAGGACAAGTCAAGTTCAGGGTCTCTCTACTACTCCACCATTTTAACTCTGCCTACCCGATACTGTCTATCTTCACTAGCATTTTTAAAGTCCGTTTTGGCTAAAGAGTGCGTCCCCTCCAGCTTTCTTATGATTGTTTCCCTGAGATGACTTTTCCCATCCCTTTGATTTTAATCTATTTGTAATTGAGTTTCAAGTGAGTCTACTGTAGACAGCATAATTGGATCTTGTTTTGTGTTCAGTCTAACAATTTGCACTTGGATGGACTTAATTAAGCCATTGACATTTAATGTTAATATTGACACTGTTGGATTTAGGATGCCATTTTACTTTCTGCTTTTTGTTTTTCATGCCTCCACTCATTCCTCTTTACTGATAACTTCTTATTCAGAGAATATAGTATTTTCATTATTTATTAATCACTATATTTTATAGTTATTTTTGAGGTCCTTTTTTCGCCATTTTACTACATTTTCAATATTGTGATTCTTTTCTTCATGTCATATCCATAATATATATTCAAATAACATATATTTATATATTTATATAATAGCCTAGTCATGTTATATCTTATGTCTTACGATTTCAATATTGAAGTTTCATGAGCATTTTACTACTGATTCTTTCTAAAGTTAGTCAATCAGTCTTTTTTCATTTGAAATTTACATTTCTTTCTACTAATTGCTCTTTTTCTTTGTGCAATTATTTGTGTAAATTTTTTGACACATAGGTTAAATAGAGATTTCCCTTGAGAAATTTGTTTCTTTCTTACAGTTGTTGGGTCCTCACCAATCCAGGACAATTATTAACTAAACTAATGACATGAAGTTATTTTGATTCAATGGACAATGACAAAGCAAATTTGGACAAAAAAATCACAGACGGCTTAGTCTGTGATTGCAAATTTTTTGAAATAGTTGTTTGCTCACTTTTCCCAACTCAAAGGCAAATTTCATTAGAATATTCTTGTACTTGAAAATAGAACAGATTTGCTTTGTGTCACCCTGTTCTGAGGATATGAACTTAAGTTCCAGATTTTCAGGGAGGGGATGTTTCTCCTGCTCCTCACATGAAGAAGCTCTGGGCATTATTTCCTCTCTATGAAGCTTATGAGCCTGAGAAGCCAGGCTAAGGTTTTCTAGATTTGAAAAATGCCCTAAGGATCAGAACAACTATTCTCTCTGGCTTACTGCCCATATTTAAATTTTGACTTAAATGATTACTCTCTTGATTGTTCTACTGCACTTTTGGATGACTTTGTTTTTTTTCTAGCATTTTGAGTTGTTTTTAGGGAAGAGGCAGCCTTAAACCCTAGTGTACTACGTTACTGGAAATGGAGACCCCATTAACTGTTTTTCATTTCTGCTATTTATTAGGCACCAGAGTAGGT
>NC_058410.1:118275553-118277189 GCF_002201575.2 Neomonachus schauinslandi
AACATTCCAGAAAGAAGGGAAAAGCAGAGAGAGGGGAGGTGGTTAAAAGGCTTCCCCTCCTCCAGAGCAAGACCCCCTTATGCTGGGGAGGCCGGGGCGTCAAGGAACTGAGAGGAAGGGGGAGCAAGTCCCATGCACCCTGAAGGGCCAGCCCTGGTTTCTGATTCTGGAGTTTCCAGATTCCCACTCCCTGGGCTAGGGTTTCTCAGCCCCCTGCCGTCCACCCCTGTTTTACAGCCTCTGCCACCTGGAAACCGTCTCTACTTGTGAAGTCAGTGGAACCCCTGCTCCATGAGGAGCAGCCCCAGGGCCTCTGACAGCGAGGGGCCCAGCAGCTGGAGCCATGGAGATGCCATCCTGGAGCTCAGAGGTTCAAGGACATCAGTCAGGTGTCAGGCCAAGGGGGGCAGCTCCTGTGCAGGGGTCAGACCCCACCTTTTGGAACCTGGAGGGTGGCCCCCCCCCCCCGCCTGGAGAGGCCAGGACCCTGGCCTGCTGCCTCTTCTATCCCTTGGTGCAGAGAAGGAAGACCTCTGTGTTTCTCTGTTGGCAAGCTGAGAGGGACGAACCTAGAAAGGGCTAAAACTAGAGCTTATAACGGTGATTGGTCTGAAAAATGATCCAGTACAGAGAAAAGAGGAAATAAGAGATGGGGAGGTTTTAGCTGCATTCCACACCCTGGTTCCAGTCACACTGAGGACAGTAGCATCCTTGCTAGTTTTGTTTGTTCACTAAGACAACAACCCCCCCATTCTGACAGCCTGAGTTGCATTTCTGCCACTTTCAGCCAAAGCATATCTATGGAATGTATAACGAGTTTCTTCTCTAGAAATCCCATAATGTTTTCATTTGTCCAAACAGTATTGCCCACTCAAATAAAAGCCCCATTTATCTAGAGCTTGTTTGCTATACAACTTTGTGTCCAGTGCGGTTTCTTTCACACTCAGAAATCTCAAGGGGATTTTAGAGAGAGTGTAAAATCCTAGAGCAACACTGAAGTTTTTGTATTCGAGGGGAAGACACATTGTAATGCCTTTTGGTGCCTCCAACATCTAGAAGTGAATTAGTATGCATTCACAAGTATTTTTAACAATAAAACCCACGATTGAAAGAGAAGCTTCTTGTATTATTTTTATGTTTAGAATACAGCAGTTCAAAACCCAGCAGGAGAAGAGAAATAATAAAGATCAGAGCAGAAATCAATGAAATAGACATCAAAAGAACAGTAGAACAGATCAACGAAACTAGGAGCTGGTTCTTTGAAAGAATTAACAAGATTGATAAACCCCTGGCCAGACTTATCAAAAAGAAAAGAGAAATGACCCAAATCAACAAAATCATGAATGAAAGAGGAGAGATCACAACCAACACCAAAGAAATAGAAATAATTATAAGAACATATTATGAGCAACTATATGCCAGCAAATTAGATAATCTGGAAGAAAAGGATGCATTCCTAGAGATGTATATAAACTACCAAAACTGAACCAGGAAGAAATAGAAAACCTGAATAGACCTATAACCACTAAGGAAATTGAAGCAATAATCAAAAATCTCCCAACAAACAAAAGCCCAGGGCCAGATGGCTTCCCAGGGGAATTCTACCAAACATTTCAAGAAGAATTAATACCTATTC
>NC_058410.1:118277199-118299071 GCF_002201575.2 Neomonachus schauinslandi
GAAACTGTTCCAAAAAGTAGAAATGGAAGGAAAACTTCCAACCTCATTTTATGAGGCCACCATTACCTTGATCCCCAAACCAGACAAAGACCCCATCAAAAACGAGAATTACAGACCAATATCCTTGATGAACATGGATGCAAAAATTCTCACCAAAATACTAGCCAATAGGATCCAACAGTACGTTAAAAGGATTATTCACCACGACCAAGTGGGATTTATCCCTGGGCTGCAAGGGTGGTTCCACATCCACAAATCAATCAATGTGATACAATACATTAACAAAAGAAAGAACAAGAACCATATGATCCTCTCAAAAGAAAGCAGAAAAAGCTCTGACAAAGTACAGCATCCTTTCTTGATCAAAACTCTTCAGAGTATAGGGATAGACGGTACATACCTCAATATCATAAAAGCCATCTATGAAAAACCCACAGCAAATATCATTCTCAATGGAGAAAAACTGAGAGCTTTCCCCCTAAGGTCAGGAACACGGCAGGGATGTCCACTATCACCACTGCTATTCAACATAGTATTAGAAATCCTAGCCACAGCAATCAGACAACAAAAAGAAATAAAAGGCATCCAAATCGGCAAAGAAGAAGTCAAACTCTCACTCTTTGCAGCTAATATGATACTTTATGTGGAAAACCCAAAAGACTCCACCCCAAAATTGCTAGAACTCATACAGGAATCCCCATGGTGGCAAGATATAAAATCAGTGCACAGAAATCAGTGGCATTCCTATACACCAACACCAAGACAGAAGAAAGAGAAATCAAGGAGTCGATCCCATTTACAATTGCACTCAAAACCATAAGATACCTAGGAATAAATCTAACCAAAGAGGCAAAGAATATGTACTCAGAAAACTATAAAATACTCATGAAAGAAATTGAGGAAGACACAAAGAAATGGAAAAATGTTCCATGCTCATGGATTGGAAGAACAAATATTGTGAAGATGTCCATGCTACCTAGAGCAATCTACACATTTAATGCAATCCCTATGAAAATACCATCCACTTTTTTCAAAGAAATGGAACAAATAATCCTAAAATTTGCATGGAACCAGAAAAGACCCCGCATAGCCAGAGGAATGTTGAAAAAGAAAAGCAAAGCTGGTGGCATCACAATTCCAGACTTCCAGCTCTATTACAAAGCTGTCATCATCAAGACAGTATGGGACTGGCACAAAAACAGACACATAAATCAATGGAACAGAATAGAGAGCCCAGAAATGGACCCTCAACTCTATGGTCAATTAATCTTCGACAAAGCAGGAAAGAATGTCCAATGGAAAAAAGACAGTCTCGTCAACAAATGGTGTTGGGAAAACTGGACAGCCACATGCAGAAGAATGAAACTGGACCATTTCCAGTTTCAAAATCCTAAAGGATCAAAATCCTAGAGGAGAACACAGGCAGCAACATCTTCGACCTCAGCTGCAGCAACTTCTTCCTAGAAACATCGCCAAAGGCAAGGGAAGCAAGGGCAAAGATGGGCAAAAATTGGGACTTCATCAAGATAAAAAGCTTTTGCACAGCAAAAGAAATAGTCAACAAAACCAAAAGACAACCGACGGAATGGGAGAAAATATTTGCAAATGACGTATCAGGTAAAGGGCTAGTACCCAAAATCTATAAAGAACTTATCAAACTCAACGCCCAAAGAACAAATGATCCAATCAAGAAATGGGCAGAAGACATGAACAGACATTTTCCCAAAGAAGGCATCCAAATGGTCAACAGACATATGAAACAGTGCTCAACATTGCTTGGCATCAGGGAAATCCAAATCAAAACCTCAATGAGATACCACCTCACACCAGTCAGAATAGCTACAATTAACAAGTCAGGAAATGACAGATGTTGGTGGGGATGTGGAGAAAGGGGAACCCTCCTACACTGTTGGTGGGAATGCAAGCCAGTGCAGCCACTCTGGAAAACAGTATGGAGGTTCTTCAAAAAGTTGAAAATAGAGCTACCCTACGATCCAGCAATTGCACTACTGGGTATTTACCCCAAAGATACAAATGTAGGGATCCGAAGGGGTACATGCACCTCGATGTTTATAGCAGCAATATCCACAATAGCCAAACTCTGGAAAGAGCCAAGATGTCCATTGACAGATGAATGGATAAAGAAGATGTGGTATATATATACAATGAGATATTATGCAGCCATCAAAAGGAATGAAATCTTGCCATTTGCAACGACGTAGATGGAACTGGAGGGTATTAATGCTGAGCGAAATAAGTCATTTAGAGAAAGACATGTATCATATGATCTTACTGATATGAGGAATTCTTAATCTTAGGAATAAACTGAGGATTGCTGGAGTGGTGGGGGTGGGAGGGATGGGGTGCCTGGGTGATAGACATTGGGGAGGGTATGTGCTATGGTGAGCGCTGTGAATTGTGTAAGACTGTTGAATCACAGACCTGTATCTCTGAAACAAATAATACATTATATGTTAAAAAGAAGAAGAAGAAGAAGAAGAAGATAGCAAGAGGGGAAGGATGAAGAGGGGGGAAATCGGAGGGGGAGACGAACCATGAGAGACTATGGACTCTGAGAAACAAACTGAGGGTTCTAGAGGGGAGGGGGGTGGGGGGATGGGTTAGCCTGGTGATGGGTATTAAAGAGAGCAAGTTCTGCACGGAGCACTGGGTGTTATATGCAAACAATGAATCATGGAACACTACATCAAAAACTAATGATGTAATGTATGGTGATTAACATAACATAATAAAAAAAAAGAAAAAAGAATACAGCAGTTTACTTTTTTGTAATGCCTCTGTCCCTGCAAAATGAACAAATCTTTCAGAATTTCTAAAAGAAAGGAAGCTAGTTTCACTGGAGCCAAGTAAGGACAGCTGCTGCGGACACACAATCCTCACAAAAAAGAGAGTGCCCTGGGGGGAAAGAACATTTGGGGCAGGGTTTTACATGTTTTTACATAAAGAGTTACAAACAATCATGATGAAAGACATTCCAGAAAGTTACAAAGTTTAACTATGCTTTTAGTATGTGCAAGGTTGCAGACATCCAAGGTGTGGGAACAGAACTTAGGAAGATTTTTACCCTTTCCTTTTTCAGGTTTTTATTTGAATTCCAGTTAGTTAACATACAGTGTAATATTAATTTCAAGTGTGCGTATAGTGATTCAGTGCTCATCACAAGTGCCCTCCTCAATCCCCATCACCTATTTAACTCATCCCCCCACCTACCTCCCCTCTGGTGACCATCAGTTTCTTCTCTCTAGTGAAGAATGTTTCTTTTAGGTTATTGACTAACGAATCAGATGCACAATGTGTGCTCCGGCAGAAATAGAGCCCTTGCTTTGAAGTTCGCTTAAGTCATTCTGACCTTGGCAAACATTAAAGTGTAGCTTCCCTGGGAGTCTATGAGCAGGGCCCATGACTATGAAAAGTTGAAAATTTCCTTTATAAGTCTAAAGTCAGTAATAGCATAAGCCACGAAAGCTCTGTCCCAAATTTAGACAAGACAGCATACGACTCCCTGCCTCCTAAGACCTGGCATCTTCCTCCTTCTGCGGCACTGGGTGGCCTTTTGCTCTATGAGATACTGCAAACCACACACAGGAATGCGGGTCCTCCCGGCAATAGCAAAAGGCCCTTTCCTTGTGCTGCTCACAGAAGCGCACTGAAACCACGCTCCAGAGCGTTCCTGAGGTTGGAACTAGCAGAAAATGTAAAGCTGGTTTTTCAGAGAACTGCTTCTTCCCAGTGAGCTATTGTTTCTTTGCAGACCCCACTCACACATACACCAGCTGTCCTTGCAGAAGCCTGGACTCCAGGTCCGTTGATAGGTTCCAGCCTATGGACAAGTCTTGCATTCCTCATGGGGATAAGGAGCCCAAGACCCCATCTCATTTATACCTGCTCTCAGAGCTCAGAGCCCCTTCTCCTTGTCCGAAGAGCATCTCGGGAGATCAGGGGCTACGTTTTGCCTCCTTCTGAGGTTGTCTCCACCCCAAAGTGAACACCGGATGCACGTTACACATTTGTTCAATGTGCATGTTCGGTATGTTGGGCGGGAAGCTCGCTGGGCATGAGCGACAGGAGAATGGACCTTAGATGTCTGATGCCTTGACAGAGAGCCCCCACAGGGGAGCACCCCCTTCCAGCTATCTGGCAGTCAGTTTGTGGTTACAACATCCCCCAGCAGAGAAAGTCAAGTTTGTTGTGCCTGCAGAATGCGGGGGCTTGTCCTTACCGACCTGTGCCTCCAGAACAGAACCAATGTTGTGGTTTTCGACCCCTGCAGGCATTTCGATGCATCTTGGGAAAGGACATGGTTGTTGGCTAATTATTATACGATCCAGGCCTGTCACTCCAATGCTGCGACCCCAGGTTTCACCCAAAAGAAAACATTGGTATAAGCCCACACCTCGGAGTTACTGGGGCCTTAGCGTCTGTTGACGCCCTCCCCTCCCCTGGAGCGACTTGAATAAAACCTTGCTCTGCTTTACTCTCCTTTCCTGTCCTGTGATTCTGCTGTTGGCAGCAAAAAGAACTGAGGCTTCTTTCCTTTTCCAGGTAACTCTCCCCAACACACCTTTCCTCATGAATAGTCGTAAGTGAGCTCAGTATTTCTTCTCATCTCAGGTTGACCTGTGACGGGAGGACGATGTGGTGAGGAGTGTGGAAAGGACTAGAGATGGCAGAGGGGTCGTTCAGGAGGGAGAGGGCGGACGTAGGCCACGAGTGCGGCACCCTTGCCGAGGCCTCCTGATCCGTCCCTGCATGCACTCTCCTCCGGTCCCATCTCCTCTCCACACGGCGCCCCAGCGGCCTCCTCCACATGGACTCCCACCCTCACTCTCTGTTTCCCACGCCAGGCCACCCGCTCCCCTCCCTCCCACCTGCTTCCCTCCAGCCACGAGAGGAAGCAGTGGTCCAGCCGCAGCCCCGTGCCAGCCACGGTTCTGAGCACGTCACAGGGGTCAGCTCATCCCTGCAGCATCGGCCACGGGTCAGGGGAGGAGGCTGAGGCGTCCATGGATAAGGAGTGTGTTTGGTCCTGCAGCTCAGGGGGTGGTGGAGAACATTCTGGAATCCGGATGATCCGGACCCAGGCCTGCCCGCTTCAGCTCCATGCTGCCGCCACTGCCAGCCACTTCCCTGCACCCGGTCCATCCTGAGAACCGGCCCCACTGTCCCATAGCCAGGACTTCTCCCCAGCTGCTGGCCTCCATCCACCATCCCTCCTCTGTCAGCTCCTGTCCGTCCTGGAGGCTTGGGTCACATGGCCCCTGCTTAGGAAGGATGTCCTGAGCTGCTCCCAGGATGGGGTCCTTGCTCTAGATTCCAGATGCCTGTCTCCTCAGGCCGAAGGTTGCATATATAAACACACCAAGCCTGTTTTACCTGCTCGCGGCTGCATCCCCACTGCCTGGCGGATAGCAGGCCCCAAATACAGATCATCAGAGTCAGTAAATTACTCAGCCTCATCAGAAAGGCCTCCCGGAGAACCTCACACTTCGGTGATGCTGGGCTGGATTAATCACAACAACCTTTGTACTGAAAACAGCCATCTTGTGTTTGCTTTTAGCCTGATGCAATAACCTGGCTCACGACAAGAGTTCAGATGTTTGAAGGGTGCTGTGTGAAGACTTGTACTTATTGACTGACTCTAAGGGGTCAGAAACGGGTCTTTTCCCTAGAAGCTTCAGGGAGACAGAATGGGGCATCATCAGAAGGTTTGTGTGTTTTGGGTTTAGTTTTTTTTTCTTTTCATTTTCAAATTAGACTTCTCACAGGAGTGACCCTCCTTCTCAGGTGGTGAGTTCTCCATCACTGAGAGATTCCACTCCGTGGGGTTGATGCTGCACAGGGAACTGTGGTGTCATGAGGGATCCACCGCATGCCCTCTGACCCCCGCTCCTCCCTGGAGTTGCTGCAGGAGATGGGGCGCTGGGGCGGGGGTCACAGGCTTGGGCTCCACTAGCTGTGTCATCGGGCACTTCTGGTCGCCTTCCTCACACGGGACAGTTACGCTGTGAGAGGAATAGCGGGCTGACGTCACAGAGT
This sequence comes from Neomonachus schauinslandi, assembly GCF_002201575.2. Taxonomy (NCBI): domain Eukaryota; kingdom Metazoa; phylum Chordata; class Mammalia; order Carnivora; family Phocidae; genus Neomonachus; species Neomonachus schauinslandi. Next base: position 118,283,257 of record NC_058410.1, read on the forward strand.
CAAACATGGCTTAAACACCGTCTCACATGGGAATTCTTGTTTGTTTCTTATTTTCTTTTCATGTCTCTTTGCCTTATGAGAACCTAAGTCAATTCTCTCCTTCTCCCATTCCCCCCCCCCTTTTTTTTTTAAGATTTTAGTTATTTTGAGAGAGAAAGAAAGAGAGAGAGAGCATGTGCAAGCCGGGGACGGGCAGAAGGTGAGAGAGAATCTCAAGCAGTCGGCGCCCAAGGCAGGGTTAGAGCCTAGGACCTAAGCAGAAAACAAAAGTCAGGTGCTCAATGGACTGAGCCACCCAGGTGCCTCACTCATTTCCCATTTCTGATTGCAACATATTGTGTAGCAGCACAGGAAAGAATTTTAAAATGGAAAAAAAACAAACCCTCCCCTGCAATCCCTCTACCTAACGGTGTCCTAGGTTAATTGGACACTTAGGTAGTCAGGGCCAGGGTCCACAACAAGAAAACAGGGAGCAGGACAGCTAAGATAAAACCGCCCTAGCATCCTGTTCTACGGCTTAGACAAGACCATGATAGCATCCTGTCTAACATCCTCTACAGGAGTGATTTTTGCAAAACATGCTGAAACAAAACAATTAATCATAAAATATTGGTCAATGGGGGCGCCTGGGTGGCTCAGTCGTTAAGCGTCTGCCTTCGGCTCAGGTCATGATCCCAGGGTCCTGGGATCGAGCCCTGCATCGAGCCCCGCATCGGGCTTCCTGCTCAGCGGGAAGCCCGCTTCTCCCTCTCCCACTCCCCCTGCTTGTGTTCCCTCTCGTGCTGTGTATCTCTCTATCAAATAAATAAATAAAATCTTGGGAAAAAAATAAACTATTGGTCACTATCACAAGTTGGGGCAGTTAGTCTCCAGATGTCAGCCCAAAAGCCAGCAACACGTGAACAATAACCCGATAGGTAGACAGGTGCATGATCAAAGCCTTGATTGGCACACCCTAGCAGCCGATCAGGATGTTTAAGATAGTTCCTCGAAAGAGCTTATAGAAACCCCTAGATTTAAACGCCAAAACAGCAACACTCTGGGGTCCCCTCCCACTCCAGGAGCTTTATACTATCATTCAATGAACTTTGCTTTGCTGCCCACCACTCTTCATCTGCTCTTCCTCTTCATTCTTCACAGAGGCATGACCAAGAACCACAGACACTAAGCGAACAAAAATCCTGTAACAACAGAATAGTAGCATTTTCTCTGCTGCATTGCGGTGTGAGCCGGGATGCAAGGATGGCTCTGGCTCTAACTGGAACCATCGAGAGAAGAGTGCAGGAAGGCCCAGTGGCCCCTGAGCCCCTGCCCCACCCCAGCTCCACGTGCTAGAACATTAAAGGTGCTGGTGCTCCGGAGGGCTGCCGGGGAACCCGAAGTGCGGGTGTACTGGGGTGAGAGACGATGAATGCACATGTTTCTTCTCCTTTCTCAAGCCCACTGAGCAGTATTAATTGTTGCCTCCCCTCTGCTCTGCTGCTGTCTGCTCAGCTGCTATGTGTGGCTATGTGATGAGTTCCAGCCAGTCCTGCCTGCGCTTCTCTCTGCAAACATCCAGACCAGGAGAATTCATCCTGAACAGGCACAGGGTGAGGATGGAAGGGAGGAGGGGGGGAGGACAAGCCTGGCTTTTGCCTGTGACCGTCCCCCTGCTGCAGCAGGAGCGCTTAGCCTGGGAGAGAGGGGAGAAACCCGCCACCAGCCCTTCCCTCCACTGGGAGCTGCTGGGGACTGAGATGTTCATGACCTCTGCCCACACGGGCGCAGCCCTGCCCCCGAGCGAGCGCTGGCCCCCGAGGCCCGCGAACAAGGCCTGGGCTTCCTGAGTGCACAGACGGAGAAGCCCAGCTCTGCCGCGCTCGGCTCCCGGGGTCAGACGGAGATGCACTGGTGCCTGAGTCCGCAGCCTCCCACGCGCGGGGACGCGAGCAGGAGAAGCCCCAGCAGGGCAGCGACTGTGTTCCTCCCGCCGCGGGCGTGTTCTTCCTGGTTCTAGACGTCTCCGCCGACACAGCGTCCGTCCGCTCCCTGAGCGCTTGCCTCTGACCCGTCCCGGGTGTCCCCCTGGTCCTCTGCAGGTTTCTGTCACGTCAGACATTCCGTCAGTCAGCGACTCCTGCAGGCAAACCGCGTGCAGGTAAGGATAGCGTTAACAACATTTGACCGTCGGTACAATAATACAGTGTATAAATAAGGTTATATATATATAACATGTATATACATCATATATATATACACATATATAATACAATGTATAAATAAAGGTTATATATATATATGAAAGTTACAGCCTTTCTGTGTTCTAACTAAACCGTGTGTTATAAAACTGCTTCCAAATGATGTAAGTTGTAGTACATTTTACTTCTTAAGGCATTATACAAATGTCTCAGTTAGTTGTTAAGATTCAAAACTATTTTGTGATTCTTTTTGTATAGTTGTCATTAGGACAGTGACAGGCCAGTGTGAACAAGGGAGCCCCATAAAAAGTTTTCAGTGGGTTCATCATTAAATTGCCTTTTATGTATGTGAACTAAATTGTTCATGATCCTAGATCTCCTCTCACTTTAACAACTGCATTTAGAATATTCCCCCTGTAATGTTGTCTGAAATTCTTATGTTTAATGTCTCTGTAGTTCACTCAGTCCAAAAAATCATTTATTATAATGTATTTGATCCATGTGATTGATTTTATTATTAAATCCATATAGTTTTGTAAATAATCGGGGTTAATTAAATTAAAACTGAAAACTTCCTTATGTGTTTATTTTATTTAAATTATAATCCAATCACATAATTTATTAAATAATCTAATTGTTTTTCTCTCTTGATATAGGCATTTTTCTATAAAATGCTATGTCATGGGGCAAGTGGGTGGCTCAGTAGGTTAAGCCGCCACTCTTGATTTTGGCTCAGGTCATGATCTCAGGGTTCTGGGATTGAGCCGCATATCATGCTCCAGGCTCAGCAGGAGTCTGCTTTAGCTTTCTCTCTCCCTCTCCCTCTCTGCCCCTCCCTGGCTTGTGCACACCAGGAGTGCTCTCTCTCTGAAATAAATAAATCTTTAAAATATATACCTATAATGTTCTTCAACTGTTCTTCTTGATGTGGCTAACGATTTCCGGTGCATTCTGAGCACTGACACCATGTGCTCAGCACGCTGAGCTCTCACACAGCTTTGCGGCATGATCTGCATGGCATGTTCACACGGCTAGTGAGAGCACACCACCAGTGAGTCTGGACAAGGTAGAAGGGATTTTTTTTTAATTGTAGAAGTGCCAAATAGTGTTTCCTTTGCAGTAAATCATACACAATCTCTGCATTCTATGGGTGCACCATGGGGTGGGATTGGAATATGACTTTCACAGGGGGCAGGGGACAGGGCGGGTAGTTGTATAATTGTCTTCCCATTGTGTTATGTTGTGTGCCCTGTCTCTCCTGTCACACAACGCACGTGTGTGCACACACACACGCACACACAGACATACCCATGCGTTCCCCACATGTGCATCACTAGGTCCTCACTCAGTAAATCCTGGAGCCGCCTCTGAATCCCCTGCTTCCTCCCTCAGGACAGCGCTCTCTGCAGCATTTCCCCTCAGCGGGGTCGGTAGGAGCCGCTCCAGGAGTCCCTGCATTTCCTGCCTTGGGCTTCTGCTCCTGTAGGAGAGTTCCCAAAGCAGGCATGCATGGGATCCAGAAAGTACCGGAATTTCTGGAGAGTCGGTCTCTTTCTGGTGGGACACAAATTCTCAGGTCCTCCCTCATGATCCTAAATTTTTTAAAAGATGAAATGAGAGTAGCTCAGACCCCAGTTGAATTTGCAAATGTGAAGGGAGTGTGTTACGTTCATGTGTGTGTCTGTCTGCAGGGGGTTCACCATCCTTAGAAATGTGTATGGGTATTTATGTGTGGAGGCTTGTATATACGTGTGTGAGTGAGCATGTACAAGCATGTCTGGGTGTTTGTATGTGTGTGTGTGTATGTGTGCACGGGCTGCTCTGAGGATTCCTCGTCCTTGCCTCCAGCCTGGCCAGTTCATGCTTGCCCCACCCCCACCCCGTGGGTTAAAAGGGACAGAGCAGCTCTCCGTCAGCAGCAGGTGAGAGGGGCTCGGCGTGATGAGTGATGGGGACAACTGGCATCTTCATAGTAGGAAGAAGAAAATAGGAGCTACATTGGTGGGACTCTCTTCCTCCCCAGGGTTCTGCCTGATAAAAGTGTCAGACACTGTTTTAAGGATGTACATGAATTGAATCATTTAAAGTTTCATAATAACCATATGAGATGGGGAAAACTATCACCCCCAACTTATAGTCAAGGAAACCAAGGTCACTCAAAGGTTAAGTGACTCAATTGGCTGAGCCATGATTCTAATAAAACAATCAGGTGCTGCGCCCAAGTGCCCACCATTTCTTTCTTTTTTTTTTTCTAAAGATTTTATTTATTTATTTAACAGAGAGATAGAAAGAGAGCACAAGTAGGCAGAGTAGCAGGCAGAGGGAAAGGGAGAAGCAGGCTCTCCGCCCAGCAGGGAGCCTGACGTGGGGCTCGATCCCAGGACCCTGGGATCATGACCCGAGCCAAAGGCAGATGCTTAACGGACTGAGCCACCCAGGCGCCCCCACCATTTTTTTTGACTCCTGTATACTGTTCACCTGCCTCATTAAGGGTCACCTCCTTCTGTGGCTCTGGCAGCTTCTCCTTCTCCAGCAGTGAGTCTTGTCGGGAGTAGGCATTCCTCACTGTCCCTCTAGGGGAGTCCATGGGGTCTGAAGTGACAGGAGAGCTGCATGTACATTGGCTGATGGAGTGTGTTTGCTGGACGTGGCAGGAAGGGAGGTCACATCTGGACTGTAGGGAATCAGTGGTGTCTGCATCTGGGGTGTAAGGTGGGCTGTCCAGAATTTGGAAAGGGGGAGACCAGCAGTGGGTGACAGAGTTCATTCCTCGCTGTTTTATTCACAGTCTGCAAGCACATCCTGTGTGGGCCTGAGAGACACTGGGGTGACCACTCATGTCCTTCCAATCCTGCTGTCCCTGACTCCTCTTCTTCCGACTGACTTCCTGGTGACGCCTGTTCTCCAAGGTGAGAGGTGAGGCGAAGTCTAGCCTCACCCCTGCTCAGGGCACTTCCTCCCACCCTGCCTATAGCTCCCTCCTCGGGCCTCCCAGTTGGAGTGAGAGGAAAGGAAGTAGGATGGTTAGACTTGACATTCATGTTGTAAAGGGAAAGCAGGATTTCTGTCTTCACAATTTCATGTCAGCACATGGTCACTCAGATTGAAAATAGATTCATTCACCAGCCTCCCCTGAGGTTTCCTTCTCTGTGTGACTACATTCCGGCCATTATGGTCATGGGCAATGAGGTAGTAGGTGTTGCCCTTAAAGGAGGGAAGCTTCCTCTTTTTCTGCTCTCCCTGCCCTGCTCATGGACCACAGACATGGTCTTAGGTGCCCTGGGTCATGCTAATAAGGGAACTTCCCAGGGCATCGGCACCAGCATGCCCGAACAGCCCTGTGGTGCAGAGCGACCCTACAGCCCCGAACGGCTCGCCTCACACATGGGACACACACACACAGAAGCTGCTGTCCCGCTTACAGCACTGTTAGCTGGGTTTCTGCTGCACACCCTGAACTAATGCATATGGAAAGGAGAGGACTTCCAGGATGGGGTGGCCATGGTGGTCTGTTCTGGAGATGAGCAGAGAGATAGATACACAGGGGGCAGCACTGTGGGCTCCCTGGACATTCTCTGTGTTGGAGGAAGGGAGAGTTGGGCCCCAGGGGCAGCACAGAGAGACTGGAGACTGTTCTCTCATCTTTGTAGCCACGGGGGTGCCTGGAGGCATGTGGGGGCTCACCAGCTGTTATATTTGGGGACCTGTGTTTCTTCCCTTCCCGTCCTTTTCCCAGAATTCCTCTGTTCACTGCAGCCAGGATGAGAATCCCTGCTGGTGATTCCTCTTCCTCCTCCTGTCTGAAGGTGGTGGCTGTGGAGGTCGAGATCTGGAGAAGAATCAATCCCCTCAGATGGAGAAGGAACGCAGGGTCACTTGTCATGGGGTTCCATCAGAAATCTGCTCTTAGATTTCTGTACGTCCAAGGCTGCCTTGGATGGCGCACCTTGAGACAGTTGACTCCAGGTCCCTCGCATCTTGTCTCCTGGTGATCCCAAATACTCACTGCATGACTTCACCCTATTCTATATGTCACCAGCAAGTCACTATGTCCACCTTCTGTTCCCAAAGTGGGTATTACACAAGGGCATGAATACTGGAGGATGGGAACACTGGAGCCATCTTGGAGTCTGCCTACAACAGGGGTGACTTTGGGAACCACCTGAATGCGTGGCCTTTCACAAGCCTGTGGCTAGAAATGCAGAGACCAGACTGAATGAAGAGTTCAAGTCCAAGGGTGTTGGTCACTCCCCAGGAATCCAGATCAGAGTCGGGATGTCACACATTGTTGCAGGTGGACAGGGAGGCTCCACCAGTCAGGTGAGCACAAGCCAGACTCTGACCCAGGATGTGGTGACACGGAAACTGGGACAGTGCTTCCTGCATTTGGCACAGGTGGCGTGAGTGGCCGTCGTGTCATCCAGCTGCCAGGAGCGGCAGCGACGGCAATCCTGGCCTCAGGGTGCGGTGATGTGAACAGTGGGATCTGTGCCCAGCACCGGGGGCAGTGATTCCTATTTGGGCCTTGACCTAGGGTGGGATGGTGGATTCTGTTCCTGGCTCTGCAGCCTCGGGCCTGTTCTGTGGCTTTCCTTGAAATAAAATGAGGCCCAGTGTTCTAACTATATATACACATAATACATATATTTCCCTATAAATATATATTTATAATGTATAAATATAATTTATATTTTATATTTCATATCATTTTATCTTAAATATTTTAATATTTAATATTTATTAAATATAATTTATGTTATATTACATATTATATTTGAAATTTAAATGTATGCATATCTTCCTATGTATATATGTTTCCCTGTAAATACATATAGTTTCAATTAAAGCAACTTGGACTCTGTTGTTGAAACAAGGAGTGAGAAATCCATGAGGGAATACATTTAGAGAGCACAGATTTACAATTTTTTTCCAGTTTTATTAAGACATAATTGACATATAATATTTGATGAGTTAAATATTTGATGAGCAAAACCTTTTGATCTGATATATGGCAAAATGATCATCACCATAGAGTTAGCTAACACCTGCATCGTGTCACAGTTACGGCTGTGTGTGTGTGTGTGTGCGTGTGTGTGTGTGTGTGAGCATTCAGGGTTTACTCTTTTAGCAATCAGAGTTCTTCTTTATGTTGAGCTCCTCCATTTGCCGCCTGGCTGTGCCGCATAGGAGAGAAAATACGTTTCTCCCAGCATGCCTTGCATTTTTCTTCCTACAAAAAAAAACGAGTAAGTGTGTCTGTAAGCCCCCTTCCCACAATGAGTGCTCTCATCAATGACTCATGCTTCCCTGTCTGGAGGAGCCCCAGCATTGCCTGTGGCTTTGTTACCAAATACTCAGGCCTCTCCCCAGACTTAAAATCTTAGACTGTTGGGCGTGGGCCCAGGAATCACTTACTTAATAAGCCCTACAGGAGAGGCTGATGCACGGCCATGTGGGGATCCTGCTTCATGTGCTTGCTACTCAGTGTGGGATCCGAAGACCAGCAGCATCAGCACCAACCTTGTTATCAACCCAGAATCTCATGCTCTGCTCCAGACTGTCTAGATCTTCATAGTCCAGGCAATTCCTGTGCACACTGAAGGGTGGGCCTCCCTGGTCTATGTGCCTTCTAGACGCAGAACCAGACTGTGCAGTACACTCTGGGTGTGCACTCTGACCAGCTTGCTTAGCCCTGAGGAGTGCAGGGTTTGGTCCTGTTCCTTTCTCTTCTATGGCCCTCACCCCCTTGGTGACCTCGTCTCTGGTGAAGGCTCTAAACTAGATATTTCTCCTACCCTGCACTCTGTATCCAACTGCCAACTTCACTTAGGTTTCTAATAGACATCCCAGATTCCACATTCTTAAACTGGATGCCTGTGATGCTGCTTCCCCAAATGTCTTACTTCCAGAGTCTTCCCCATTTCCACAGAAGGCACTTCCACATTTCTACTTGCACTCTGAAATATTGGATGCCCTCCTTGGTTCCTCCTTCTCACCACCCAGAATGAATCCATTAGGAAATGCTGCAAAGTCCATCTTTAAATATCTCCAGCACCCAATCACTTCCTACTATCTTCCCTCCTCACACCCCAGACGTACAGCCCACATCCTCCTCCTGGGACACGGCATGGGCTTCCTACAGGTTCCCTACTGGTCGCTCGCCCTGCACCTCTTGATTCTGCACAGCAGCGAACAGGTGCCTCTAAGAGAAGTCCTACAGGTAGATCATCTGTTCAAAACCTTCTTGTAAATCCACACCTCACTCAGATAAACTCAAAAGTCTTCTAATTTTTTTTGAGAGAGAGAGAGCATGCACATGCACAAGAGAGAGTGGGGGGAGACACAGAGGGAGAGGGAGAGAGAGAATCCTCAAGCAGACTCCCCAACTGAGTGTGGAGCGCAAAGCTGATGGATCCCAGGACCCCAAGATCATGACCTGAGCTGAAATCGAGTTGGATGCTTAAATGAATAAGCTCCCTCAGGTGTCCCAAAACCTTTCTAATATCCTAAGGCTTGGACATCTGGTCATTTCAGCTGCTCTCTGCTCCAGCCCCAGTGGCCTCCTCACCCTTCCGTGAACACAGGGTGCGCTCCTGTCCCAGTGCGTGTGCACTGGGGGTTCCCTGCCTGGAAAGAGCTCCCCCCAGACCTCCTCTGACACAATTCCTTCATGACCTTCAAACCTGTCAGAGGTCACCTTCTCAGTGAGGCTCACACTTACCACTGTCGTAAAGTAGCCATTTTCCCTGTCCCCACACAGGTCTCCTCTGGGTCACCTTCCTCATTGCACTTCCCAAACTCTACCACACACACTTCCCTTAGTTACTAGCACACAGCCTGCCACTCCCTACCAGCACATATGCCCCACCAGGGGGGCCCATTTTGTCTGCTTTGACTTCACTAAGGTGTCCTAGATGCTACAATAGTGTTCCTGTGTCTGACACTCAGTTATCACTTGGAGAAATGATCCGCATAGAGCACCTCTCTCTTCTAGATGAGCCTCAGGCCACAGCTGTTCGTGGCAGTTACCATGAACCGTCTCTCCAGTGGTGGTCTCCTCCACGTCCCCACGTCCTCCTTCCCACACCATCCCTCCTGCAACACACAGGAAACACTGAGAGTTCTCCCTTCAGAAAAGTTCTATCTAGGCTTATGGGTCATGTATTCCAGACAAATGTGAATTCAGATTAGACCATGCTTTATCACTCTATGAATCAGGAGCAGAACCAGAACAAGGATCACTAGAGCCAAGGGCAGGGGGACAGGCAGGTGAGCAGAGAAAACAGAAACTAACTGAAATTTAATAAGGATGAGAAACTCTCAGATCCTATCTCTAACTCCAGAATCTGCTTTTATAAAAGATGGGGAAAAGATGGAAAGAATGATCCAGAACAACCCTAGAAGAAGGAGAAGAGATGGATGGGTCTGAAAATTCATCTTTGAATTCCACAGACACTCCTGTGTGAGGGACTCACTGCCTTGTGGGGACAATAAGAAGCCAAAGGACCCATGTGATTGCTCCAGACTGGGAGATACCAGAGAAACATGAGACCAGAATTCGTACGCAAGAAGAACAGGCCTGGGCGCCTGGGTGGCTCAGTTGGTTAAGCGACTGCCTTCGGCTCAGGTCATGATCCTGGAGTCCCTGGATCGAGTCCCGCATCGGGCTTCCTGCTCAGCAGGGAGTCTGCTTCGTCCTCTGACCCTATCCCCTCTCAGGTGTTCTCTCTCTCTCTCAAATAAATAAATAAAATCTTAAAAAAGAAGAAGAAGAAGAAGAAGAACAGGCCTAATTCTTCATAGAAACAAAGAAAAAAAAGACATGCAAAACTTGGGGGCTGAGTCCTGACCCAGGCCTGAGCCTAGGCTGCCCTGGTCACAGGAAGCTCTTGCTGCACAGGGTCCTGGAACAGGAGAGATCCGAGTCCCTGTGACCCCAGGGCCTGGTGAGACAAGGTTTCACTGAAGGGACAGGGACAAAGGAGCAGCAATGATGACCCAGCAGAGGAGTGACCATGTCAAAGCCCAGGATGCACTGAACACGGGCTGGGCACAGTCCCCTCCATGCTGGCTCTTCATGGCCTCTCCTGTCCCTACCCCCAGAAGAAGCACAGCGAACATGCAGACCCTGGAAGGTTCTCAGTGCTTCCATTTGTTTCCTCTCTCAAACTTTAGGAATCCTCTTTTTATCTTTTTATTTTAATTTTTTTCAACATTTTAAAATTTAAATTCAATTAATTAACATATAATGTACTATTGGTTTCAGAGGTACAGGCCTGTGATTCATCAGTCTTATATAATACCCAGTGCTCATTATATCACATGCTCTCCTTAATGTCCATCACCCAGTTACCCCATCCCTCCCCCATCTCCTCCAGCAACCCTCAGTTTATTTCCTATAATTTAGAGTCTCTTGGGGCACCTGGGTGGCTCAGTCATTGGGCGTCTGCCTCCGGCTCAGGTCATGATCCCGGGGTGCTGGGATTGAGCCCCGCATCGGGCTCCTTGCTTGGTGGGAAGGCCACTTCTCCCTCTCCCACTCCCCTTGCTTGTGTTCCCTCTCTTGCTGTGTCTCTCTCTGTCAAATAAATAAATAAAATCTTAAAGAAATAAGAGTCTCTTATGGTTTGTCACCCTCTCTGGAATCATCTTGTTTCATTTTCCTCTCTTCTTCTGTGATCCTCTGTTTCGTTTCTCAAATTCCACATATCAGTGAGATCATATGATAATTGTCTTTCTCTGGTTGACTTATTTCACTTAGCATAATACCCTCTAGTTCCATCCATGTTGTTGCAAATGGCAAGATTTCATTTTTTGATAGCTAAGTAATATTCCATTGTATATATATACCACATCTTCTTTATCCATTCATCTGTCAATGGATATCTGGGCTTTTTCCATAGTTTGGCTGTTGTGGACATTGCTGCTATGAACATTGGGGTGCACGTGCCCCTTCATTTCACTACATGTGTATCTTTGGGGTAAATACCCAGTAGTGCAATTGCTGGGTCATAGGGTAGCTCTATTTTCAACTTTTTGAGGAACCTCCATACTGTTTTCTAGAGTGGCTGCACCAGCTTGCATTCCCACAAACAGTGTAAGAGGGTTCCCCTTTCTCCGCATCCTCACCAACATCTGTCGTTTCCTGACTTAATTTTAGCCATTATGACTGATGTGTGGTGGTATCTCATTGAGGTTTTGATTTGTATTTCCCTGATGACAAGTGATGTTGAGCATTTTTTTCATGTGTCTGTTGTACATTTGTATGTCTTCTTTGGAGAGATGTCTGTTCATGTCTTCTGCCCATTTCTTGATTAGATTATTTGTTCTTTGGGTCTTGAGTTTGATAAATTCTTTATAGGTTTTGGATACTAGCCCTTCATCTGATGTCATCTGCAAACATCTCCCATTGTGTCAGTTGTCTTTTGGTTTTGTCGACTGTTTACTTTGCTATGCAAATGCTTTTTATCTTGATGAAGTCCCAATACTTCATTTTTCCCTTTGGTTCCCTTGCCTTTGGAAATGTGTCTAGCAACATGTTGCAAGGGCTGAGGTCACAAAGGTTGCTGCCTGTGTTCTCCTCAAGGATTTTGATGGATTCCTGTCTCACATTTAGGTCTTTCATCCATTTTGAGTTGTCTATTTTTGTGTATGGTGTAAGAGAATGGTCCAGTTTCATTCTTCTGCATGGGGCTGTCCAGTTTTCCCATTACCATTTGTTGAAGAGACTGTCTTTTTTCCACTGGATATTCTTTCCTGATTTGTTGAAGATTAGTTGACCAGAGTTGAGGGCCCATTTCTGGGTTTTCTATTCTGTTCCATTTGATCTATGTGTCTGTTTTTGTGCCAGTACCATACTGTCTTGATGATTACAGCTTTGTCATAGAGCTTGAAGTCTGGAATTGTTATGCCACCAGTTTTGGTTTTCTTTTTCAACACTCCTTTGGCTATTTGGGGTCTTTTCTGGAACCATTCCATCTGGTTCCACAGATTTTGGATTATTGTTCCAGCTCTGTGAAAGAAGTTGATGATATTTTGATGGGATTGCATTGAAAGTGTAGATTGTTCTAAGTAGCATAGATATTTTAACAATTTTGTTCTCCCAATCTATGATCATGGAACATTTTTCCATTTCTTTGTGTCTTCCTCAATTACTTTCATGGGTGTTCTACAGTTTTCAGGGTACAGATCCTTTTCCTCTTTGGTTAGATTTATTCCTAGGTATCTTACGGTTTTTGGTGCAATTGTAAATGGGACCTATTCCTTGATTTCTCTTTCTTCTACCTCATTGTTAGTGTATAGAAATGCAACTGATTTCTGTGCATTGATTTTATATCCCGTCACTTTGCTGAATTCTTGGATGAGTTCTAGCAATTTTTGGTGGAGTCTTTTGAGTTTTCCACATAGAGTATCATGTCATCTGCAAGGAGTGAGAATTTGACTTCTCTGCTGATTTGGATGCCTTTTATTTCTTTTTGTTGTCTGATTGCTGAGGCTAGGACTTACAGTACTATGTTGAACAACAGTGGTGATAGTGGACATCCTTGTTGTGTTGGTGACCTTAGAGAAACACTCAGTTTTTCCCCGTTGAAGATGATATTCACTGTGGGCCTTTCATATATGGTTTTCATGATATTGAGGTATATTCCCTCGATCCCTACATTAGTGGAGAGTTTTAATCAAGAAAGGACATTGTATTTTGTCAAATGCATTTTCTGCATCTATTGAGAGGATCCTATGGTTCTTGTCCTTTTTTTATTTATGTAGTATGTCACACTGATTGATTTGTGCATGTTGAACCACCCTGAACAAATCTCACTTGGTTGTGGTGAATAATCCTTTAAATGTACAGTTGGATCCTATTAGCTAGCATCTTGGTGAGAATTTTTGTATCCATGTTCATTAGGCATATTTGTCTGTAATTCTCCTTTTTAGTGGGGTTTTGTCTGGAGATATATATCTGGAATACATATATCTGGAATATATATATTATGCACAGAATATATCTGTGAAGTGCAGTGTATCATCCAAAGCCCTTGTTTCCTTGTTGATTTTCTGCCTAGATGATCTGTCCATTGCTGTGAGTGGGGTGTTAAAGTCCCCTAGTATTATTGCATTATTATCAATGAGTTTATTTTTTATTTATTTTTTAAAGTTTTTATTTATTTATTTGACAGAGAGAGAGACAGCGAGAGAGGGAACACAAGCAGGGGGAGTGGGAGAGGGAGAAGCAGGCTTCCCTAGGAGTAGGGAGCCCGATGCGGGGCTTGATCCCAGGACCCTGGGATCATGACCTGAGCTAAAGGCAGACGCTTAACGACTGAGCCACCCAGGCACCCTCAATGAGTTTCTTTAATTGTGTTATTAATTGGTTTATATATTTGACTGCTCCCAAGTTAGGGGCATAAATATTTACAATTATTAGATCTTCTTGTTGGATAGACACTTTTGTACAGTGTCCTTTTTCATCTTTCATTAGTTTTTGATTTAAAATCTGGTTTGTTTGATATAAGGATGGCTACTCCAGCTTTCTTTTGATGCCCATTGGCATGATAAATGGTTTTCTACCCCCTCACTTTCAATCTGGAGTTGTCTTTCGGTCTAAAATGAGTCTCTTTTAAGAAACATATGGATGGGTCTTGTTTTGTTATTCAATCTGATACCTTATGTCTTTTGATTGTAGCATTTAGTCCATTTACATTCAGAGTAATTAGTGAAAGATATGAATTTAGTGCCACTGTATTACCTGTAAAGTCACTGTTCCTGTAGATTGTCTCTGTTCCTCTCTGGTCTTTGTTACTTTTGGGTTCTCTCTCCACTCAAAGGATCCCCTTTAATATTTCTTGCATGGCTGGTTTAGTGTTCACAAATTCCTCTAGTTTTTGTTTTTCCTGGACACTCTTTATCTCTCCTTCTGTTCTGAGTGACAGCCTTGCTGGATAAAGTATTCTTGGCTGCGTTTTTTCCTTATTTAGCACCATGAATACATCATGCAGTCCTTTCTGGTTTCCCAGGTCTCTGTGGACAGGTCTGCTGCCAGTCTTATATGTCTAACCTTGTAGGTTAAGGACCTCTTGTCCTGAGGTTCTTCTAGGATTTTCTCTTTATCTTTGAAATTTGCAAGCTTCACTATTATATGTCTAGGTGTTGACCTATTTCTATTGATTTGGAGGGGGCTCTCTGTGTCTTCTGGATTAGAATGCCTATTTCTTTCCCTAGATTAAGGAAGTTCTCAGCTATAATTTGTTCAAATAAATCTTCTGCCCCTTTCTTCCACCCCTCATCTTCTGGGACTCCTATATTATGGATATTATTTCACTTTATGGAAGCTCTGTGTTTTGTAAGTCTCCCTTCGTGATATAATTGTTTCTTTTCGCTCTTCTTTTCAGCTTTCTTATTTTCCAACATTTTGTTTTCTGTATCACTGACTTACTCTTCTGTCTTGATCATTCTCATTTTTATTGCTTCCATTTGGGACTGCATCTCAGTAATAGCATTTTTAATACCTGATTAGATTTTAGTTCTTTTATTTCTACATTAAGGGATTCTCAGTGTCTTCTTCTTTTTTATATATTTTATTTATTTATTTGACAGAGAGAGCAAGAGAGCACAGTAGAGGGAACAGTAGAGGGAGAGGGAGAAGCAGGCTCCCCACCAAGCAGGTAGCCCGATGTGGGGCTCGATCCCAGGACCCTGGGATCATGACCTGAGCCGAAGGCAGACGCTTAATGACTGAGCCACCCAGGCACTCCTCTCAGTGTCTTCTATGCTTTTTTCAAGCCCAGCTAGTATCTTTATAATCGTTTTAAATTCTAGTTCAAACATCTTACTTATATCCATATTGATTAAATACCTGGCAGTGAGTACTGCCTCCTGTTCCTTCTTTTGGGGTGAATTTCTCCATCTCATCATTTTGTCCAGAAAAGAATAGGAGAATGAGAGAAAAAACAATAATAACAAGGACAACAGAAAAAAAAAAACAGAAAAAAACAAAAACAAAACAAAACCAAGAAATAAACAAAAAAACAAAACAAAACAAAAAACTAGATCCTTGGTATCTTTTGCTCAGCTTATTAAGAGAAACTAGATCCCAAAATAAGAAAGACAAACATATATATACAAAAATAAAATAAAATTCAATGGAAGGAAACAAAAATTTAAAAAATATATAATGTATATATAAAACTTAAAAGGAATAAAAAAAGAATTAAAAAATAAGAAAATAACAAAAAATAATACTGAAGGACTAGAGAATTAAAAAAACCATGATGCTATATACTGGTTTCCCCAAGAGCTGAAACTTTGCAGCCCCTGTGATCAGTTGTCCGGGCCGGTCTTCTGGGGGTGGGACGTGTTGCGCGGATTCTCGGGGGGACTTTGCCCTGGTGGAATTGCTCCTCCCTGGCAGAGGCCGGGCGCAGTGTAAGCAGCTCTGGACTCCACCAGGTGGCGCTGCTTTGCTCCCCGAAGGCTTCCAGCTCCGATGCGTGGGATCAATATGGCTGCACCCTGCTCTCGACCCGGAGCTGAAAATGCACCCCCCGCCCCCCCTTCAGTGAGCCCGCACCGAGAAGCAGTCACTGTGGTCTCCCTGCTTGCCCTCGGAACTCTGTGTTCACCCAGCCTGTAACCAAG
>NC_058410.1:118344071-118348666 GCF_002201575.2 Neomonachus schauinslandi
TCTGGGTTGATAACAAGGTTGGTGCTGATGCTGCTGGTCTTCAGATCCCACACTGAGTAGCAAGCACGTGAAGCAGGATCCCCACATGGCCGTGCATCATCCTCTCCTGTAGGGCTTATTAAGTAAGTGATTCCTGGGCCCACGCCCAACATTCTAAGCTGGTGGGTCTGGGAGAGGCCTGAGTATTTGGTAACAAACCCAAAGCAATCCTGGGGCTCATTCAGATAGGGAAGCACTGAAGTCATTGATGAGAGCACTCACTGTGGGAAGGGGGCTTACAGACATATTTAAATGTTTTGGGGGGCATCTGGGTGGTTCAGTCAGTTGGGCATCTGACTCTTGGTTTTGGCTCAGTTCATGATCTCATAGTCATGAGATCAAGCCCCAAGTCGGGCTCCGAACACAGCACAGAGTCTTGAAATGTTCTCCCTCTCCCTCTACCCTTCCCCCCCCACTCTCTCTCTCAAATAAATAAATAAAATATTTTAATGGATTTTTTTGTAGGAAGAAAAATACAAGACATGCTGGGAGAAACATATTTTCTCTCCCATGGGGCACAGCCAGGTGGCAGATTGAGGAAGTTGCCAGCTCAACATAAAATCTCAGAGTTACTGAGAGTATAAATATTAAAGGTTCCCACCACACAAAAATAAATGGTAACTATGTGACATGATGCAGGTGTTAGTTAATGCTTTGATTTTAATGATTTTGCAGTATAGAAATGTATCAACCCGCCGGCTGTACACTAAATTCACACAATGATGTATGTCAGTTATATCTCTATAAACCTGGTAAAAAATGTCTGAATTCTTGCTCTTTGGAACTCTCCCCCTCTCAAATAAATAAATAAAATCTTTTAAAAATAAATTAATAATTAAAATAAAATAAAATATTAAAAGAAAATGTGGGGCGCCTGGGTGGCTCAGTCATTAAGTGTCTGCCTTCAGCTCAGGTCATGATCTTGGGGTCCTGAGATCGAGCCCCACATTGGGCTCCCTGCTCCACGGGAAGTCTGCTTCTCCCTCTCCCACTCCCCCTACTTGTGTTCCCTCTAGGCTATGTGTCTCTGTCAAATAAATAAAATCTTTAAAAAAAAAACCCGCCAGGGTGCATGGGTGGCTCAGTCGGTTGGGCATCTGCCTTCAGCTCAGGTCATGGTGCTGGGGTCCTGGGATCCAGCTCCCCATCGGGCTCCCTGCTCAGTGGGGAGCCTGCTTCTCCCTCTCCCTCTGCTGTTCCCCCTGCTTGTGCTCTCTCTCCCAAGTAAATAAATTAAATCTTTTAAAAAAATAAGTAAGTAAAAATTAAAAAATTAAAAAAAGAAAATGTAGGAAAATGTCAAAAAGCACCTCTTAAAAATAACTATGAAATCTAGTGATAAATCATTAAATATTTAAAATATTACCATATAAAATATTCACTTAATAAAAAGTAATCAGTAAAGGAGGAGTGAGTGGAAGCATGGAAAACAAAAAACAAGAAGTATAATGGCATCATAAATCCACCTGCATCAATATTAACGTTACATGTAAATGGTTTAAATAAGTCATTCAAAGGCAGATTGTTGGCCTGAAAACCAAACAAGATCCAACTATGCTGTCTGCAGTAGACACATTTGAGATTCAACTACAAATAGATTAAAATTAAAGGGATGGGGTGTGCCTGGGTAGTTCAGTTCGTTAAGCATCTGCTTTCAGCTCAGGTCATGATCCCAGGGTCCTAGGATCAAGCCCTGCATCTGCTCCCTGCTCAGCAAGGAGCCTGCTTCTCCCTCTTCCTCTGTCCCTTCCCCCTCTGCTCCCCCACTTGTGCTCTCAGCCACTCAAATAAGTAAATTAAATCTTTAAAGAAAAAATTAAAAGGATGGAAAAATTTATCTCAGGCAAACAACCATAAGAAAGCTGGAGTGAGGGGCGCCTGGATCGTGCAGTTGGTTAAGCATCTGACTCTTGGTTTCGGCTCAGGTTGTGATCTCAGGGTTGTGAGATCAAGCCCCACTTCAGGCTCCACGTTCAACACAGAGTCTGCTTAAGACTCTCTCTCCCTCTCCCTCTACCCCTCCCCACTCTCTCTCACAAATAAATAAATCTTAAAAAAAAAAAAGAAGAAGAAAGCTGGGGTGGATACACTCATTAGACAAAAGGAACTTTAGAAATGCTAGTAAAGGGGTGCCTGGGTGGCTCAGCTGTTAAGCGTCTGCCTTCAGCTCAGGTCATGATCCCAGGGTCCTGGGATCAAGCCCCGTATCAGGCTGTCTGCTCGGCGGGAAGCCTACTTCTCCCTCTCCCACTCCCCCTGCTTGTGTTCCTGCTCTCGCTAACTCTCTCTCTGTCAAATAAATAAAATCTTTAAAAAAAAAAAAAAGAAAAAAGAAATGCTAGTAAAGGTAAACAGTGTCATTTTATAATGATGAAAGGATCAAATCATCAGAAAGATGAAACAGTTATAAACTTAAATTCACCTAATGACTCAGCACCAAATACATGAAAGCAAAATTGACAGAAATTGAGAGAGAAATAGACAATACGACAATAATAGTCAGGAACTGCAATATATCACTTTCAATAATGAATAGAACAACTATGCAGAGATCAATAAACATAAAGAAGACTTGAACCATACTATAAACCAACAGTAGAAATCTGACATTTATAGAACACTCCACCCATCAATAGAATATACATTCTTTTCAAATGCACGTGGAGCTTTCTTGAGGATAAACCATATGCTAGGCCATAAAACAAACCTCCATGAATTTTAAAGGGTAAAAATAATACAAAATATGTTCTCTTATCATAGTGGCATGATACTAGAAATCAATAACTGGAAGAAATTTGGAAAACTCACAAATAAGCAGAATTTAACAACACACTTCTACATAATCAAAGGGTCAAAGAGATATCAAAATGGAAATCAGAAAATACTTTCAGATAAACAAAAACGAAGACAGAGCTCACCAAAACCTAGAGGGTGCTACTAAAGCAGTGTTGAGAGGCAAATATATAGCTGTAAATGCCTATATTAAAACAGAAACATCTCAGGGGCACCTGGGCTCAGTCGATAAGTGTCTGACTCTTGATTTTGGCTCAGGTCATGATCTCAAGGTTGTGAGATCATGCGTTGGGCTCAGTGCCGATCACAGAGCCTGCTTAAGATTTTCCCTTTCCCTCTGCCCCTCCTCCCCCTGCTTGCATGCATCCACACACATGTGTGTGCACTCTCCCTCACTCTCTCTAAAAAAAAAGAAAAGAAATATCTCAAATTGGAGCACCTGGGTGGCTCAGATGGTTAAGCGTCTACCTTCTGCTCAGGTCATGATCTCAGGGTCCTGGGATCGAGGCCTGAGTCAGGCTCCCTGCTCAGCGGGAAGCCTGCTTCTCCCTCTCCCTCTACTGCTCCCCCTGCCTATACTCTCTCACTCTCTCTGTCGAATAAATAAAATCTTTAAACAAACAACAACAAAAAAGAAATATCTCAAATCAATTACCTTAACTTCTACATTAAGTCAAAGAAAAAAGAGGAGCAAACTAAACCAAAAGCAAACAAAAAGGAAAAAGTAAAGAGTGGAAATTAATGAAATAGAGAAAAGAATAAAATAACAATATATAAAGCTAAATCACATGCAATCCTTTGAAAGATCAACAAAACTGACAAATCTTCAACTAGACTCACACACACACACACACACAAAAAACAGAAAGAAAAGATTCAAATTACTAGGATCAGCAATGGAAGAGGGGATATTATAACTGACCATATAGAAATAAAGAGAATTTATGAGATTATGATGAACAATTATATGCCAAAATATTAACTTACTTAGATAAAATAGACAAATTCATAGACACAAACTACTCAAGCTGACTCAGAAGAAAAAGACAATTTGAATATATCTATAGCAAGGTAGAAGATTGAGTCAATTGTCAAAAACTATTCAGCAAAAATACCAGAAGTGGAATTACCAGGAGTTCTATTTTAATTTTTTGAGGAACCTCCATACTGTTTTCCATAGTGGCTGCACCAATTTACATTCCCACTAATAATGCATGAGGGTTCCCTTGTCTCCAAATCATCGCCAACCCTTGTTATCTCTTGTCCTTTTTTTTTAAAAGCAAACTCTACACCCAACATGGGGCTCAAAGTTACAACCCCAAGATCAAGGGTGGCATGCTCTACCCACTGAGCCAGCCGGGTGCTGCTCTTCTCTTTTTGGTACTAACTATTCTGACTGGTATGAGGTGACATCTCAAAGTGGTTTTGATTTGCATTTTAATGGTAAGGAAATGTGAACACAAATAGTAAGTGTAACGTGCATGCATGCTTAGTGGACATATATGTAGACCATCAGCTCTGACCAAGAGTCCCAAAACCTCATAAAAGAGACAACATGTGAGCTGCATTTGAGGTGTGAGTAGAAACCCAAAGGACACCCAGCACAAGTGAACATGGCTCAGAATCCAGGACATGAGTGTCTTTGCCTGGGTCAGGCCTGGATTCAGACTAAGCTGACTGAGGTGCCAGGTGCTTCCTGGTTAAGAAAGTGTCCTGGGGCGCCTGGGTGGCTCAGTTGGTTAAGCGACTGCCTTCGGCTCAGG
>NC_058410.1:118348676-118398935 GCF_002201575.2 Neomonachus schauinslandi
GGGCGCCTGGGTGGCTCAGTTGGTTAAGCGACTGCCTTCGGCTCAGGTCATGATCCTGGAGTCCCGGGATCGAGTCCCGCATCGGGCTCCCCGCTCAGCGGGAAGCCTGCTTCTCCCTCTCCCACTCCCCGTTTGTGTTCCCTCTCTCGCTGTGTCTTTCTCTGTCAAATAAATAAATAAAATCTTAAAAAAAAAAAAAAAACTTGAGAGAGGGAAGCCTGAATTTTTCTGAAAAGTAAAATCCTGCTGGAGGACTTGTTTAAAAGCGGAGCGTTGGGCCCTCACCCCTGGAGTGGTGGAATGAGTTTCTCATTCTGTAGGTCCTGGGTAGGGCCTGAAATTTGCATTTCTCACAGGTTCCCAGGTGTTCCCAGTGCAGCTTGTCCCAGGTCCACACTTTGAGAACCATTGCCCTAAGCCAGTCTGGTTTGGTTTCTAAGTATCAGAAGAGATCTGCAAAAGGACTATGAGGCAGAGGTGTAGGATAAACTAAACCATACCTGGCACCTCCTGGAACCTTGCTCCCACCACAGCGATCCAGTGTCAATTGCCGTGGGTTCCAGGAATGGCAGACACCCAGGTAGGGACCGGATGTGGAGGTCTGAGGGTGATCCAGAAGCAGTGCTTTACACACAGCACTGGGGCTACCTGTGACTCCACAGACTGGCTCCTGCCCCCTCAGGCCCGTCCCACCCCTCACAACATTGACCTCCAGGCCTTGCTCTACTCTACCTCAGCTGTTGGGACCTAGGATGCGACCGGAGATACACTGAGCACACTTTCTGATCCAAAGATAGGGTAACATAGCCTGACAATTATTTTTTTTTCTTTTTCATAGCCTGACAATTATAAGCCAACTAACAGGGATAACAGAATGGACTAATAATGATGGTCCTGATACTTGGCAAATGGCTTCAATAAGATGTCCTAGACTAGAACCACCAAAGTGATTTATTTTTGAATCATTGGGACTTTGAACCCACATGGACACTAGAGGGCGTCCTGAGATTTATAAAGCTATAGGATTCTGTCTAACCACCAAGAAAGTCTTGTAGATTGGGTTTTCCCGCTTAAACCAAGATTTGGTCGATTTCCTTGGCCAAACAAATGGCTTTTATTAAGTAGTCATGCCCCCATTTTACCTTTTAATGAATGAAAGATAAATATATGAAGAAATATAAGGCATTTTTTTAGATAATGTCTAAATTTTAATTTTTTTTTATTATTAACATATAATGTATTATTTGTTTCAGGGGCACAGGGCTGTGATTCATCAGTCTTACACAATACACAGCACTCCCCACAACACATACCTTCCCCAATGTTCATCACCCAGCCAGCCACCCCATCGTTCCCACCCCCCACCACTCCAGCAACCCTCAGTTTGTTTCCTGAGATTAAGAGTCTCTTATGGTTTGTCTCCCTCTCTGGTTTCATCTTGTTTCATTTTTTCCTCTTTTCCCCTATGGTCCTCTGCCTTGTTTCTCAAATTCCACATATCAGTGAGATCATATGATAATTGTCTTTCTCTGATTCTTATTTCGCTTAGCATAATACCCTCCAGTTCCATCCACGTCGTTGCAAATGACAAGATTTCATTTTCTCATGCCTGCATAATATTCCATCATATATATACCACATCTTCTTTATCCATTCATCTGTTGATGGACATTTAGGCTCTTTCCATAGTTTGGCTATTGTGGACATTGCTGCGATAAACATTGGGGTGCAGGTGCCCCTTCGGATCACTACATTTGTATCTTTGGGGTAAATACCCAGTAGTGCAATTGTTGGGTCATGTGGTAGCTCTATTTTCAACTTTTTGAGGAACCTCCATACTGTTTTCCAGAGTGGTTGCACCAGCTTGCAGTCCCACCAACAGTGTAAGTGGGTTCCCCTTTCTCCGCATTCTCACCAACATTTGTCATTTCTTGACTTGTTAATTTTAGCCATTCTGACTGGTGTGAGGTGGTATCTCATCGAGGTTTTGATTTGTATTTCCCTGATGACAAGTGATGTTGAGCATTTTTTTCATGTGTCTGTTGGCCATTTGGATGTCTTCTTTGCATAAATGTCTGTTCATCTCTTCTGCCCATTTCTTGATTGGGTTATTTGTTCCTTGGCTGTTGAGTTTGATAAGTTCTTTTTTTTTTTTTTAAAGATTTTATTCATCTATTTATTGGAGAGCGAGCGAGAGAGAAACAGCATGAGAGACGAGAGGGTCAGAGGGAGAAGCAGGCTCCCTGCCGAGCCAGGAGCCCGATGTGGGACTCGATCCCAGGACCCCAGGATCATGACCTGAGCCGAAGGCAGTCGCCCAACCAACTGAGCCACCCAGGCACCCTGATAAGTTCTTTATAGATTTTGGTTACCAGCAATTTATCTGATAGTCATTTGTAAAAATCTTCTACCATTCTGTCGGACTTTGAACCCATACTAGAGGGCATCCTGAGATTTAGAAAGCTACAAGGATCGTCTCTAACCACCAAACAAGTCTTGTAGATTGGGCTTTCCAGCTTAAACCAAGATTTGGTTGATTTCCTTGACCAAACAAATTGCATTTATTGAGTAATTATGCCCTTATTTTACCTTTTAATGAATTAAATTCAAATATATAAAGAAAGATAAGGCATTTAAAAAGAAAATAACATGTTGAGTTAAAATGGTAGTAAATATCCTTGTTCAAGGACTGATATAATTTTCAGACAATTTTTTGTCTTAATGAAGGTAAAGGAATTATTCCTGTCATATTTTTTTTTCAGTTTTTTATTTTGAGTTTTTCAATTTCATTTGTTTTGTCTCCTTTGGAATTGTTATTTGTTTTATGTTTTTTGTTTTTATTTTTGTTTTATGTTTTGATTTAGTTCAAAATTGAAAAGCTTCAAAAAGATAAGAAGTCTCTCTCTCAACCCTGTCCCATCCCTAACAGGCAACAACTGATATTAGTACCTTGCTTATTTTTCCAAAGACATGTTATGCCTATGCAAGCAAACACTAATAAATATAATAATGTCTAATATATATATCCCTTTTACACAAATTTTGACCATATGCTTTCCCACACCTTGCCTTTTTACACTTAATCATGTACCATGGATACCCTCCCATAAAGATGTATTAAGAGCTTCCTGTGTCTTTTTATTTTTTATTTTAAAGATTTATTTATTTATTAGAGAGAGAGAGCAGAGGGGAGGGCAGAGGGGGAAGGAGAGAGAAACTCAAGCAGACTGCCTGCTGAGCACGCAGCCTTACCAGGGGCTGGATCTCAGGACCATCAGACCCGAGCCAAAACCAAGAGTTGGATGCCAAACTGAATCAACCACCCAGGTGCCTTGTGTCTTTTTATTTTTTAATGGTACTCCATTGTATAGATACATGATGCTTCTTTTTTTTTAAAGATTTTATTTATTTATTTGACAGAGAGAAAGAGAGAGAGCACAAGCAGGGGGAGCAGCAGAAGGAGAAGCAGGCTCCCCGCTGAGCAGGGAGCCCAACGTGGGGCTAGATCCCAGGACCCTGGGATCATGACTTGAGCCCAAGGCAGACGCTTCACCAACTGAGCCACCCAGGCTCCCCAATACACAATGTTTCTTAACCAGTTCCTACAGATAGATTATGTTTTTTTGTTTTTAACATAGATGCTGCAATATATAATTTTGAATACAGTCTTCTTGCAGGTATGCAAGTATATTTTTGGCCACATTCCTAGAAGTGGGACTGCTGGATGTATACTTTTTTTTTTTTAAGATTTATTTATTTATTTGAGAGAAAGAGCACTCTCCCGTAGGTGCATGGGGGGAGGAGGAAGGGGCAGACGAAGAGAATCTTCAAGCAGACTCCCAGCTGAGGGTGGGATCCCTTGCCCCATGAAATTACAACCTGAGCGAAACCAAGAGTCCAACTGAGCCACTCAGGCTCCCCTATTTATTTATTTTTTTAACGATTTTATTTGTTTATTTGAGAGAGAGAGGAGCAAACTTATGACCCTGAGATCAAGAGGTGCCCGATCCACTGACTAAGCCAGCCAGGCACCCCTGGGTGTATACATTTTTTTTTTAATAAAGTCTTTTAAATTTTTGTATTTTTTTTAAAGATTTTATTTACTTATTTGACAGAGAGAGAGACACACAGAGAGAGAGAGAGAGCACAAGCAGGGGGAGTGGCAGAAGGAGAAGCAGGCTCCTCCTGGGATCATGACCTGAGCCGAAGGCAGATGCTCCACGACTGAGCCACCCAGGCGCCCCTACATTTTTTAATTTGGACAGAAATTGCCATATTGCCTTTCAGAAAAACATGACCAGTTTGCAATTCCATCTGCAATACATCTGAGTCCCTGTTTGGGTATGCTATTTTTTAAACTATGAAAATATGTAGATACGTGTTTGGGGTTATTTGTGTGTAGATGATATTTGAAATCCTGGGACTAGATGAAACTAGAGTGATTAAGAAGGTAGTAAAAACAGAGCAAGCAGCCCAGATACAATTCTTAAACATGCCAGTATTTAGAGGAAAGTGAGTCAGCAAAGGGAGTCAAAGAAAACTAGAACTGTATAATGGCACATAGGCTTTAAGGCAGGGGTGGGGGGATGGGGGGTAGGGGCAGGACTCTAAAATCATAAAATCACTTCAGAGAACAATTTAGCATCATGTGGTGGAGATGTGCAGTAATTCTAATCCTATAAACATATCCTAGGGGAATTCACACAAGGAACCAAAGAGAGAAGCCCCAAAACATTCATTATAGAAAAAAACTAAAGGTCAGTGGAGGGGATAAACTGTAGCATATTCATACCATGGATCCCTTCTCGCAATGAAAATAAATGAACTATTTGTATAAACATGGATTCATCTCATATGTAATGTTAACTGAAAAAGCAAGCTACAGAATGATACATTCAGAGAGAAACAATTTATACAAAGTCTTAAAACATGCCAAATAAAGGGATTCTTTAAAAAGTCTTGGTAAAGAGGTGTCTGGCTGGCTCAGTGGGTAGAGCATGCAACTCTTGATTTCAGAGTCATAAGTTTGAGCACCAAAATGGGCATAGAGTTTATTTTATTTTATTTTATTTTTTAAGATTTTATTTATTTATTTATTTGAGAGAGAGAGAGAGCACATGAGAGGGGGAGGGCCAGAGGGAGAAGCAGACTCCCCGCCGAGCAGGGAGCCCGATGCGGGACTCGATCCCAGGACTCCAGGATCATGACCGGAGCTGAAGGCAGTCGCTTAACCGACTGAGCCACCCAGGCGCCCTTTATTTTTATTTTTTAAAGATTTTATTTATGGGGCGCCTGGGTGGCTCAGTCAGTGAAACGTCTGCCTTCGGCTCAGGTCATGATCCCGGGGTCCTGGGATGGAGCCCCACGTTGGGCTCCTTGCTCAGCAGGGAGCCTGCTTCTCCCTCTGCCTGCCACTCTCGCTCGCTCACTCTCTTTCTGACAAATAAATAAACAAATTAAATCTTTAAAAATAATAATAATAAACAAAATCTTTATTTTTTTATTTTATTTTATTATTTTTTAAAGATTTTATTCATTTGACAGAGAGAGACACAGCGAGAGAGGGAACACAAGCAGGGAGAGTGGGAGAGCGAGAAGCAGGCTTCCCGCGGAGCAGGGAGCCCGATGCGGGCCCGATCCCAGAACCCTGAGATCATGACCTGAGCCGAAGGCAGACGCTTAACAACTGAGCCACCCAGGCGCCCTGGGCCATGATTTTTAATAATGTGTGGAAAAATCAGTAGTTTTTGCTTTCCCGAAGAATTTTTTTTTTTAAGTTCTTTGTTAGAAGGTTTGCAATACATGTGTGACAAAGGATTTGGATGTGGAGTATATAAACAACTTCTATACTTTGACAATGAAAAAAACAAAAGCAACAACAACAACAAACATGAGTAAAAGACTTAAACAGACACTTTACAAAGAAAGATACATGAATTGTCAATGGTCAGTATTAATATGAAAAACTTTTCAACATCAGTAGTCATTAGGGGAAAATGCAGAGTAAAACCACAATGAGAAACCAGTATGCATCCATTAGAATGGCTAAAAGTAAAAAGATTAATAAACTATAAAAGTTTGTGAGGATATGGAACGACCTGAACTCTCATCCATTGCCTATATATAGGAATATAAAACAATTGGGGCACCTGGCTGGCTCACTTAGTAGGACATGTGACGTTTGATCTCTGGGTCATGAGTTCAAGCCCCATGTTGGGTGTGGAGATTACTTTTTAAAAAACACAAAGGAATATAAAACAATTACTTTGGAAATCAAGTTTGTATCTTTTTTTTTTTTAAGATTTTATTTGTTTATTTGACAGAGAGAGACACAGCGAGAGAGAGAACACAAGCAAGGGGAGTGGGAGCGGGAGAAGCAGGCTTCCCGCTGAGCAGGGAGCCCGATGTGGGACTCGACCCCAGGACCCTGGGACCATGACCTGAGCTGAAGGCAGATGCTTAACGACTGAGCCACCCAGGCGCCCCAAGTTTGTATCTTTTTAAAAAAGATTTTATTTATGGGGCGCCTGGGTGGCTCAGTCAGTTAAGCATCTACCTTCTGCTCAGGTCATGGTCCTGGAGTCCAGGATTGAGCCCCATATCAGGCTCCCTGCTCAGCGGAGAGCCTGCTTCTCCCTCTCCCTCTGCCCCTCTCTCTGCTTGTGCTCTCTATCTCTCTCTCACGCTTTCTCTCTCTCAAATAAATAGATCAAATCTTAAAAAAAAAGAAAGGCTATAAAAGATTTTATTTATTTAGTGACAGAGAGAGCGTGCAAGCGGGAGGAGGGGTAGAGGGAGAGAGAGAGAGAGAATCTTAAGCAGACTCCCCGCTGAGTGCTGAGGCCCTCTCCGGGCTCGAATCCCTGACCCTGAGATCCTGACCTGAGCCAGAATCAAGAGTCAGACACTTAACCAGCTAAGCCACCCAGGTACCCCAGTGTTGTATCTTGTAATAAAGTCAAACAACAAGGACTCTATGACTAGCATTTATGTTCTTAAGTATTTACTCAAGAGAAATGAAGATACATGTCCATAAAAATGGTGTACAAGAATGTTCATAGTTGCTTTATTTGTAATAGCCCCAAACTGGGAAAACTCCAAATGTCCAAGATTTGTTGTACAATCTGCAATGGAAACCTATCCAGCAAAAAAAAAAAGAACTACTGATATGTGCAACAACATGGATGGATCACATAGATACTATGTGAAATGCAAAAAGCCAGGCACAAAGAAGGCTATGCTCTATGAGTGCATTTGTATGATGTTTTTATTTTTTTAATTTTATTTTATTTTAAGATTTTTTTTTTTTTTTTTGAGAGAGAGGATGAGAGGAGAGAGAGAGCACATGAGAGGGGGGAGGGTCAGAGGGAGAAGCAGACTCCCTGCTGAGCAGGGAGCCCGATGCGGGACTCGATCCTGGGACTCCAGGATCATGACCTGAGCCGAAGGCAGTCGCCCAACCAACTGAGCCACCCAGGAGCCCCTTAATTTTAATTTTTTAAAGAAAATGCTGTGTTTTTTTTTTTTAAAGATTTTATTTATTTATTAGACAGAGACAGAGATAGCGAGAGCAGGAACACAAGCAGGGGGAGTGGGAGAGGGAGAAGCAGGCTTCCCGCGGAGCAGGGAGCCCGATGTGGGGCTCGATCCCAGGACCCTGGGATCATGACCTGAGCTGAAGGCAGCCGCTTAACGACTGAGCCACCCAGGCGCCCTGTATGATGTTTTTAAACAGGCAAAACTACTCTATGCTGATAGTCGTCAGATCAGTGGGTGCTTGGTTGGAGAAGGGAAGCTGAATAAAAGGGGGCAAAGGGAACTTCGTAGGGTGAAGGAAACGTTTTATATTTTGATACAGGTGTGGGTGACATGGCTGTATGTATTTGTTCAACTTCATTGATAGATTCACTAAAAATCTGTTCATTTCAACATGAGTATAATACATCAATTTAAAAATTTATAATAATTTTTTAACGTTAATAATAAAAATGAGCTAATTGGAGACAAGATGTATGAAGACATCTATTGCAGCATTGTAAAGGCAAAAACTGGAAAACCCCAAACGTCCATCATTAAAGGGCCAGTTGAGTAATTAAGAATGCAATGGGAGGGGCGCCTGGGTGGCTCAGTTGTTAAGCATCTGCCTTCGGCTCAGGTCATGATCCCAAGGTCCTGGGATCAAGCCCTGCATCGGGCTCCCTGCGCGGCAGGAAGCCTGCTTCTCCCTCTCCCACTCCCCCTGCTTGTGTTCCTGCTCTCGCTCTCTTTCTCTCTGTCAAATAAATAAATAAAATCTTTAAAAAAAAAAAAAAGAATGCAATGGGATTCTCAATTTTTGTGGTTTTTTTATCTCTTTCAGAATGTAAACTTTTACTGTTGTGTACCTTTTAAAATATTTATCTCTTGGGCGCCTGGGTGGCTCAGTTGGTTGGGCGGCTGCCTTTGGCTTGGGTCATGATCCTGGAGTCCGGGGATCGAGTCTCGTGTCAGGCTTCCTGCTCGGTGGGGAGTCTGCTTCTCCCTCTGACCCTCCCCCCTCTCATGTGCTCTCTCTCTTTCTCGCTCTCTCAAATAAATGAATAAAAATCTTCAAAAAAAATAAAATATTTATCTCTTTTCAACTGCAGATTCTTTGAAGGTAGGGACCACCCCATTTTTGCTAGTTTAAAAATCAAGTATTCTGCACTGTTATTCCTATAAACACGTAAATCATTTCTTTTTTAGCTTCAGGGCTCTCTTTGGACCCCAACCCACTCCCTTTCGATCTATCACATACCATCTATACGGGGCTGAAATCCCACAGAGAGTGAGGAGGCTGCACAAACAGCTTTTTCAGGGTGGACTCATAACTGGTAACATGAAACCCCTGCCAAATATCCAAATTAGGCCAGAAAAAAGAGAAGCAGAAAGAGCTCACTATGATCTCTGGTACTTCCACATTTTAAGAGAAAAGAGAAAATGTACCAAACAACCACAGGATGACAATAAAAGATCAGATATATCTGCAAGTCAACATTTGGTGATTTGTAGGATTTCAGGAAAGAAAGAGATGAATGTGGCCAGAAGAGCCATTAAGAGTTTGGAGGAGCAGAGGAAGGAACTGATGTAGCTGGCTTCTTTGTAGCATATACTGTTGGTCAGGAACTTTATTTATTTATTTTTTTAAGATTTTATTTATTTACTTGTCAAAGAGAGAGAGAGACAGCACAAACAAGGGGAGCAGCAGAGGGAGAGGGAGAAGCAGACTCCCCGCTGAGTAGGGAGCCCTGTACGGGGTTTGATCCCAGGACCCTGAGATCATGACCTGAGCCCAAGGCAGCCACTTAACCGACTGAGCCACCCAGGCATCCCAATGCCAGGAACTTTATATTAATATCTCTTTGAATCTTCACAAGTTTCATGTGAAGAGGAACCTTCCATTTTAGAGATCTCTGAAAGTCAAGGGTTTAACCATTCTACAAAATCACCAGGAGCAAATCTGAATTGATACCCAGGACTCCTGCCTCCAAACCTGCCTTGTTTCCATTATCCCACCCCAGTACTCCTAAAAAGGGGAAACTTTTGAATAGGTCATGAGACTGGGGATAAAGCACAAGCCGATCCGCACTAAAACCACAGAGAAGTTTCCTCTCCGTATCCCCAAGCCCTCCTCAAAGGATTGAAATCATCTCCTCTGATCCACCCGGTACCCCTTCCTCTCCCTCTCCCTTCATAATGGCTGGAGGAATAGGGAAGGAAGGAAGAAGAAATTGCTTTTGCCTTCCTTGGACCCTCCCCCTCCTGGGATCTCAGCCTTTCTACCATCTACCTTTCCCCACACCAGCCCATTCACGCCACAATCAAGTGCCCATTGTGTGCCAAGAACTGTGCTTGCCTCTAGGGATAATAAAATGAATAAGACAGTGCCTGCTCTTAAGGAGTTTGGCATCTAAGAGAGGACCAAAGACACTAGACTAGATTGTAATAATCTCCTTCTGTGTTAACATTTGGTATCACCCCTACAAGGGAGGGAGGGCAGAGGTAATGCAGGGAAGGGGACCTGGATAGAGCTGACACATCAGGTATAATAGGTCTGGAATGCTCTTTAAAAAAAAAAAAAAAGATTTTATTTAAGAGAGAGAGAAAGAGAGAACAAGTGGTGGGGAGGGGCAGAGGGAGAGAGAGGGAAGCAGACTCCCTGCTGAGCAGGAAGCCCGATGCGGGACTCGATCCCAGGACCCGGAGATCGTGACCTGAGCTGAAGGCAGGCCCTTAATTGACTGAGCCACCCACGCGCCCCGGTCTAGAACTCTCTTTACTGGAATTCAAGTCTAGACACAGGTAAATAATGCCCTTCTGACTAAATTCCTTTCAGTCTTCCTGAGAGATGGGTAAGCTCATTCCCAGAACAAGGAAGACAGGTGGAGTGAAGAGACTAGTCCCCAAGGACATAGGCTCAGGACACTTGGGTTCTACTGGTCACCACTGCCTACCCAGCTTTTACCTAGGTCCAGCCTTCTTCCAAACCTCTCATAGCCCTTGACTTCATTCCATGAGGCTCACCACAGAGATCATGGCCACAGCGAGCCTCAGAGCCAGACTGTTGAGAAATGAAGTAACACTCATCCTGGCTGAATTAATCTCCGTGAGGCAGAGATAAACTTGGCCTTTCAGTCCCCTTTACAGATTTAATTACAAATCCCAAAGGCCTGCAGACCTATGAAAGGTCACTCAACTGATCAGCCGCAGTATCTACAGCTGACAAAGATAACAGGGAA
The DNA here is from genome assembly GCF_002201575.2 of Neomonachus schauinslandi. NCBI lineage: Eukaryota > Metazoa > Chordata > Mammalia > Carnivora > Phocidae > Neomonachus > Neomonachus schauinslandi. Next base: position 118,359,434 of record NC_058410.1, read on the forward strand.
AGGGGCATTCTTAAGAATGGAAACTGTGGAGACTGGAAACTGCTTCCATGGTTTGTGAATAGAATCTGAAAATATAAATGAAAACACCTACCCCCAACCCTCAACCCAGCAATCCACAGTGGGGAATATCACCTATATAAAGAATTTGAGGTTACAAATATGTAAGGATCTTTTTTATTGTTGTTCTTGTTTTTTGTTTGTTTTTTGTAAGGATGTTTTTTAATTGGGTTTTTTTTTTTTTGAAGATTTTATTTATTTATTTTTAAAGATTTTATTTATTTATTTGACAGAGAGACAGCGAGAGAGGGAACACAAGCAGGGGGAGTGGGAGAGGGAGAAGCAGGCTTCCTGCTGAGCAGGGAGCCCGATGCAGGGCTCGATCTCAGGACCCTGGGATCATGACCTGAGCCGAAGGCAGATGCTTAATGACTGAGCCACCCAGGCGCCCCAGATTTTATTTATTTTTTTTAAGATTATTTATTTATTTATTTGACAGAAAGAATCACAAGCAGGGGGAGCAGCAGGTGGAGGGAGAGGGAAAAGCAGTGGGGACACTGAAGGAGCCCAACAACACAGGGCTCAATCCCAGGATCCTGAGATCATGACCTGAGCCAAAGGCAGACGCTTAACCAACTGAGCCCCCCAGGCGCCTGTGAAGATTTTATTTTTAAGTAATCTCTATACCCAGTGTAGGGCTCATACTCACAACCCTGAGATCAGGAGTGGCATGCTCTACCTAACCAGCCAGGTGCCCCTGTAAGGATGTTTATTGTAACATTATTTGTAGTGTTGAAATGGAAACAAACCAAATGTCCATCAAGAGTGAAAACACTGGGGGCGCCTGGGTGGCTCAGTCATTAAGCATCTGCCTTCGGCTCAGGTCATGATCCCAGGGTCCTGGGATCGAGACCCACATCGGGCTCCCTGCTCCGCGGGAAGCCTGCTTTTCTCTCTCCCACTCCCCTGCTTGTGTTCCCTCTCTCGCTGTGTCTCCTTCTGTCAAATAAATAAATAAAATCTTAAAAAAAAAAAAAGAGTGAAAACACTGGATAAATGGTGACATGTCCATACTATGGACTATTATGCTGTTATTAAAAAGGTGATTAACCTATGTATACAAAGAGATGTCTGTAAGTTTATGAGTATTATGAGTTGTATTATCCTATCTTTGCAAGAGCACAAAGTAAAAGCCTCAGATATGTGGATATCTGCTTGTATCATCAGAGAAATATGTGGAGGGGTACACAGCTGTTAATGTGATTACCTCCTGGTAGTGGAAAACAGTGCATTTGTTAACTTTTCTTTCATTAAGTTTTGGATTGTTCAACTATAATGACAAGCATGCACTACTTTTGTAATTTGAATTTTATGCTCTATACATCAAAACCTTCTTGGTGATGGTTGCACAACAATGTGAATATACTTAATGCCACTTAAGTGTACTTCATGTATACTTAAGTGGTTAAAATGGGGGGCGCCTGGCTGACTCAGACCATGTGGCTCTTGATCTTGGGGTCCTGAATTCAGGCCCCACCTTGAGTGTGGAGATTAGGTAGATACATAAACTTTTAAAAATGGTTAAAATTGGAGGTGGTGGTGCCTGGATGCTTTGAAGCATCAGACTCAATCTCAGCTTAGGTCTTGATCTCAGAGTCATGGGTTCAGGGCCCACATTGGGCTCCATGCTGGGCGTGGAGCCTACTTTAAAAAAATGGTTAAAAATGGTAAATTTTTATGTTTTGTGTATTTTACCACAATTTAAAAAACAAAACCAGAAACACTTCTGATGTATCTATCTCCAAATGATCCTGTGACTGAGAATGAAAGTTGGGGCTGGTCAGAGGCTAGGAAATCAGAAGTGAAAGCGAAATTTTTAAAAACATGATATTTAATTGGTGAGGAGGAATCCGAACAATAAAACCCTCATAACCCAACAGGGACCGAGGCGGTTAAATCCAGAATTGCAAAGGAGAGGTGGGCCAAAGCACGTCTCCCCACCTGCGGAGCACAGAATCCCGCCTCTGACAGGATTTTGTTCAATGGGATACAAGGGAAGGCGAAGGTCTCCCTCTCGGGCAGATACCACCCAATGGAATCCTTCTGGGTGGTGCTCCTGTGGCCACGTCCGGGCAGGTCTAAAGTGCTCGAGCCTCGAGCTCGGCCTCTGGGGCCCAGGGCGCCAAGGACTGGGGGGCTGCGCGCCCCTGGGCCCTGTGCTCCCCGCTTCGGCCTGCTACTGTGCTTGTTGGGGGCGGCTCGATGCGGAAGCCAGGCCAGTGAGCCCGGAGGCCCAGCGTGAGGGGCCCTGTTCAGCCTTCCAAGCCTGCTGACTGCCAGCCCCCCTAACGCCCAGCCCCGCAGCCGGAGGCTTAACCTCCTGGGAAACTGAGGCCGAGTGGTTCACTCCCACTGACAGTGCCTCACTTGGGCGCTGAGTTGTGAGGAGGCTCATTTTGTAGACCCCTCCCCTTCACCCCAACCACACCCTCCCCCAAACTGGGGCCTTTAAGAGGCCCTTTGGGACCACTTCCTGGAGCCCCCCCAGAGAGGGCTGGGGAGAAGAAGTTTGGCCAAGTCTGAGAGACAATAACGCCTGGCACAGGGGGTAGGGTTTCCTCTGAAACTAATTGCGGCGCATAAACAGATTACCCCGAATCCTCTCCCCCACATTTGAACCTTATACTTAACCCCTACACTTAGCCCTACGGCATGGCAGGAGATGAAGAGAAAAAATGAATTTTATATCAAATTGATTTTTGCAACCCCCACTTACTGATTACTTCCTGCTGGGCATGAGGGATGCAAAGAGGAATAAGGTCTGGGCGCCTGGGTGGCTCAGTTGGTTAAGCGACTGCCTTCAGCTCAGGTCATGATCCCAGGGTCCTGGGATCGAGTCCCGCATCGGGTTCCCTGCTCTGCGGGGAGCCTGCTTCTCCCTCTCCCACTCCCCCTGCTTGTGTTCCCTCTCTCGCTGTGTCTCTCTCTGTCAAATAAATAAATAAAATCTTTAAAAAAAAAAAAAAAAAAAAAGAGGAATAAGGTCTGGTGTTAAAGGGTGTCAGTCTGGTGAAAACTAGCGAGCAGATTAGTGGAATATAGACATAGATGCTCTCACGGCCGAATGTGTAGGGTCTGGAGGCTTCCCGGAGGACGAGTGAATTCCACCTGTGGAGGTGCAGAAAGGCTTGAGAGGAGGCGGCTGACATTGACTGTTGGAGATGAGCAGGGTCTCTAGTCAACAAACTAAGGGGAGCGGGGGTTGAGCACTGTAGGCAACTGGACTACCAGAGTGGGGTTCGGGGAAACACAGGTAGATGGAAAACCTGACTGGGGGTGGGACGACACAGGGGGCACGGGCTGAATCAGATGGCTTGTTTAAGCGCTCACTCTTGTCATTGCTGTCTGGGCACTTAATAAACTCTTGAATCTCAGCCATGTAGCTTTAGGTCTTATTTTCCTGGGTTACAGGTGAGAGACGCAAGCTTGGAAGTTAGGTTATTTCCTAAATGCACACTGTTGGTATGTTAGTGAGTGAGGAATATCAATCCAGGACTTTCTGACTACCAATCCTAGGCATTTCCCAGTTCCCCCCAGGAGTCAGGCCAAGAAATTGTGTTTTTGAAGGCAGTGGGGGAGGGTCTCAATGCAGGATCTCAGGCAAGGCAGTAAAATGAATAGACTTGTATTGACAAAACAGCTGCTAGAGGAGAGATGGTTGGAGCTTCAAGAGAAGTCCAGAGATGAATGGGTTTCTCCAGGCGGTACTTGTAAAATGCCCAAAGGGTAGGGCTTGAGGAAGTGATTCAGAAAACCTGATGTCACTGCTGAAGCCAGTCAGGGAGACTTGAGGAGAGGAGTCAGCTCCCGAGCGGCAGAGTGACAAGAGAAAGAGAAATCCAGGGTCATAAGCTTAGATTAGGGCTGCAAGGAGTTGGTGGATTTAGCAATTAGGAAGTGACTGGTGACCTTAGCCATATCATGCTGAGGTGGAGGCAAAAGCAAGATTTGATGAGATATGTATTCACTAAGTGGAAAAAAAGTTTAGAGTAGAATCTTATTTTTTTTCTTTAAAAAAGCGGGTTACTATATTCATGAACAGTAACCTGGAAGAACATTCACCAAACTGACAACAGTGGTTGTCTTTTTTTTTTTTTTAAGATTTTTATTTATTTATTTGACACAGAGAGAGAGAGACAGCGAGAGAGGGAACACAAGCAGGGGGAGTGGGAGAGAGAGAAGCTCCTGCTCCGCAGGGAGCCCAATGCGGGGCTCGATCCCAGGACTCTGGGATCATGACCTGAGCCAAAGGCAGACGCTTAACGACTGAGCCACCCAGGCGCCCAACAACAGTGGTTGTCTTGGGAGGAAGGGTGTTGGAGGGCCTATTACTTTCTTCATGATATTGAGATAGTTGATGTTACTTTTTTATCAGAAAAAAATCAATCAATTAAAATATTTAGTGAACTAAAAGCAAGTGGAGGCTAGGGAAGTAGAGGACAATTTATTCTGGAAACTTCTTGGGAAAAGAAAGAGTAAGTCAAAAGGCAGATATTTCTGAAAAAGGAGCCAATGATAGCAGCTACGTTTGATTAAAAATATTTTAAAATATTTTACTAGGTGCTTTTTGAGGGGGTGGGGAGTATTATCTCGAATGGTCTAAGGCATTCTTTCCTCATTTTTACACACGAGGAAAGTAAAGTTTGGTGAGTTAAAACCTTGTCCAAGGCAGTACATCTAAGAATTATCAATGGGGTGCTTGTTAAAAATAGATTCTTGGTCTTCCTCCAAATCTCCTGAGTCAGGCTCTGGAGAGGAAAAGCCTGGAAAACAAATAACCCAGGTGATTCTTAGGCTCTGGCAAGCTTGGGGAGCACTGCACTGTACCCTTCCACCTCTCTCAAGAGCGGGCATCAGGAGAGTCTTTCCCTGCTGGATGGAAGGGCATAACCAAGAGATCAAAGGGAGGTCAAGGAGTTAACTTTGAACAAGAAAAGGGATGGCCCCTTAAGGAAGTACAGCCACGGAGGAGTGTGGAGGGGTGTATATCATGGATTAGCTACTGACCTCTGAGTCAGAGAGCTCATCTCTGAAATAAAGGGCTGCTGCAGGGGTGCCTGGGTGGCTCAGTCGTTAGGCGTCTGCCTTCTGCTCAGGTCATGATCCCAGGGTCCTGGGATCGAGCCCCACATCGGGCTCCCTGCTCCGCGGGAAGCCTGCTTCTCCATCTCCCACTCCCCCTGCTTGTGTTCCTGCTCTCGCTATCTCTCTCTCTGTCAAATAAATAAATAAAATCTTTAAAAATATATAAAATAAAATAAAGGGCTGCTGCAGCATGGTTTGAGGCCAGGGTAAGGTTTAATGTGGCTTGTAGAGGGAGCGGAAGGGAGGAATGAATCTTCCCTTGACAGTGGACAGTCTCAGGAAGACTCTGGAACAGGGAACAGCAGCAGGACTACTGAGATGCTCAAAAATTCCTGTTCCAGGATGGTCCAGTGAAGGCAGGGAGTAGTTGGTGATGAGGGTAGAGAAGTCAGCCTTTGCGGGGCCTTGTTTAGCCTGTTAAGGAGCTTGGAAGTCATCCTGAGGACAAAAGGGAATCCTTGAAGGAGCAGCAGAGTGGTATGCAGTAAGATATGTGTTTCCAGATAGATCACTGATTGTATCAGGAGGACATTTTAAATGGTTAAGACTGGAGACAGGGGGGAGAAAAAAGACTGGAGAGAGGGAGACCAACTGGAAAGACTCTGGTTACAATCCAAACAAGCCATGCTATGGGTTGGTTTGATGGGAATAGAGAAGAATGTCCATATTCAAGAAATAGGAAGAGAAAAACGGGCAAGGCTTGGTAATTATTTGAAATTGGGAGGTGTTGAGGGAGGCAGCAATCTAGAATAAGTACCCATGTAAAGTACACTTGCTGATTGTTTGGGAACACCCAGTTTTGCTATAGAAGACAGGAAAACAAATGGGATGGATGGAATTTATCAGAAGTGATGCATGAGGATAAGTAAATTAGTAATCTGTGAGACACGTTAGAATATATTTGTGTGAAGTGAGATAGAAAGGGAGGGAAGGCCAGGGCCCCTGGGTGGCTCAGTTGGTTAAGCATCTGCCTTCGGCTCAGGTCATGATCTCGGGGTCCTGGGATCAAGCCCCTGCATCAGGCTCTGTGCTCAGTGGGGAACCTCTTTTCTCCTTCTCCCTCTCCTTCTGCCCCTTCCCCTGCTCATGCTCTCTCTCTCAAATAAATAAATAAAATCTAAAAGAAAGAAAGAGAGAGTGAAAGAAAGGGAGAGAAGGCCAAGCAGGTACTTATGATATTCATGATACCCGAAATATATGAGACCTCTGAGGCATTTGATATTCAGGAGGCCTCAGTTTGACAGGACAGATGCACATCAAATAACCTAGAATTCAGGCTGTATAATCCTTCCCAGCCAACTTGTAGCCCATTTCTTTCCCCTTACTCCTCACTGTGTGTTCTACATTTATCCAATACACCATGTGAGTCAAGCATCTTGATTTGGTCTGTGAGCCTTTCTTTTTTTGAAGTTTATTTTATTTTTAGTAATCTCTACACCCAATATGGGCCTCGAACTCATGACTTCATGCTCTACTGACAGCCCACCAGGTGCCCTGGTCTGTGAGCTTTTTTATTCTGTGACCTCTGGGATAGCTTCTTGGTACTGCACCAGCAGCGTCCCATGGCATCAAGGGAATTCCCCACACCACAACCCAGCTCTGACTTGAGTAAGTGGGTAGATTGGATGGTGATGCCACCTACCAGGAATATAGGACGAGGGTCAGGATGTTCTTTGGTGAGGGCTAAGGATATACTCAGTTTAGATGTGTTGAGTTTGAGGCAATGTAGGACTTTAGGTCAAGATGGCCAATAGGTGGTTGGATATACTGATGTGAAGTGCAGGGACTTAGATATTGGTAGTCATTACTATTTAAAGCGATGAGCTTGGATGAGATCCCATGGAGAAACAAGTTTTCCCAGCATAACTCCTTGGGGCGCCTGGGTGGCTCAGTTGGTTAAGCATTTGCCTTCAGCTCAGGTCATGATCCCAGGGTCCTGGGATCAAGCCCCGCACCGGGCTCCCCGCTCAGCGGGAAGCCTGCTTCTCCCTCTGCCTTTGCCTGCCGCTCCCCGTGCTTGTGCTCTCTCTGTCAAATAAATAAATAAATACAATCTTTTTTTTTTTTAAGGGTTTTCCTTCCCGCTGTTCACTCCCCATTCCCTTTATCCCCTCTTTTGGTGCCCTAAAAATAGTCATAAAGCCTCACCTTTTCACGGGAACCTTGTGGGGCCATCTCCATGTCAATGCCTGTGAGAGATAAACCCTTCCCACCATTTCTTTTCAGTGATGTACTCTCTGCGATAGAACTTCATTGCTCCTTCCCAGCTCAGCCCTGGGCAAGCCTCTTAGGAATTCCCAAGCTACTTAGATGACCAGCCTTTCTTATGGTGCTGCAAGGAGAGCATGTGGGCAGAACCCCCGGCTTCTAGGTCTCAGGCCAGGGTCCTGGGGCTTGGGAGAAGTTGATTCTCAGACTGAAGGTCAGAGCCCAGCACCTTGTCATCATCCCAAGGAACACAATGAAGCAGAACAACTAGAACAAAGGTGACTGGGGGGCAAGGGTGGGGGGGGTGGTGGTGGGGTGGGGAGGGGGTGGTTGTGGTGGAAGACTCAGTACAGTTCTAAAGATACGGAGCCATGCATTCATTATCGTTCAACTATTGAATCAGTTCGGGCACTGAAAAAGATATGCCAGGCACTCTAGATACAGTACCCTTCACTGAGATTTGATATTATCTCCTCCTTCCGTCTGAGGGATCATATCCCTGACTCCAAACCCTTAAATGCCCAGTGGTGCCAATAAGACTGGATATTAGGCGTTGAGTATTGGCAAATGTAGGACACAAGTGTAACCCCGGCCCTTCCCCCAGCCAAGAGGAATAGCGCTAGAGAATCCCCCATTTCCTCTGGGCTCCCAACCCTTCTCTTCGGGTGAAAAAAAAAAAATTCAACTTTTTCAAATCCAAAGTCTGGGAAATAACTGGCCTTTTTCTTTCTTTCTTTCTTTTTTTTTTTTAAGATTTTTATTTATTCATTTGAGACACAGAGATAGAGAGAGAGAGAGCATGAGCAGTGGGAGAGGCAGAGGGAGAGGAAGAAACAGACTCCCCGCTGAGCCAGGAGCCCGATGTGGGGCTCGATCCCAGGGCCCTGGGATCATGACCGGAGCTGAAGGCAGACGCTTAACCATCTGAGCCACCCAGGTGCCCCTAACTGGCCTTTTTCTGACAGTCACCTCCCTACCCCCACCAGTAGTTTACAGGAACCCTGGAGACCGGTCAGGGTCCAAAGTGAAGTACACTTCTAACTTATATCTTCTTTTCTTTTTTTCATCTAGCAAACATCTGAGGGTCTACTAAGTGCTGTTCATTGTGCATCACCAATATAAAACATTACAGTAGCAGCTGCTAGTTCTTGAATTCTTATTGGCGGGTTTTACATGAACACTGGCGTGCATCGCTCATTGGATCTTCACTTGTAAGGTAAGGACTATTATTATCTCCAATTCATGCATGAGGGAGAAGCTATGTCTTGGAGAATGAGCGAAGGTTAATCAGTTGGAGAAGGGAATTCCAGGCATTTTGGGAAGTGGTGGGAGTGGAGGTGGAGAAAAGCCACTGTTTTGCTCTCCTGTAACTTTGGAGTTCAGGAGCTTTGGCATTTCAGAGTCACACATCCTCTAGACAATGGTCGTTTGTGAGTTGCTAGGGAACTAGAGCAGCTGAGAACACTGGCCAGGACTTCCTTCTCAGCGCAGTGGAGTTCTTCCACTCCAGCAAAAGCAAGCCGGGGAACAAGCAGAACTGCATGTGGGGAGAAGGGAAAAGAGCAACCCTTCCTGACCCAGAGCTGCATCTACTCTCTCCAGAAGTACCTGGAAGCTGGGGCGGGGCCCTGGCCTGGGATAGAAGTGATAGATGTGGACTGATCAGTGTCAGGGGAAGAGGGGGAGGGGGAGGACGGGGAGAGCAGGCCTCTCAGCCAACCATGACTTCATTACTTCCATCAGATTACCTGTGCCCTTTGTGAGCATAGTTCCATTGCTGAGCGGCCTAGCCATTTTGCTTGCCTTCTCTCGTTTGTACTTGGTGAACCCTTTCTCCACTGGCTCTTCAAGTTCTGATGCAGGGCTTAGCACCTACAAGCACTCAGGATAGGGCATGACGTGGTATGGATGCATGACAGTTGGGCAAGACCAGGGGCAGCAAGTTCCCTGGTCCAGGTCTTTTGGTCTCCTTTGCCACAGCTCCTCCCTGTCCCCCTTGTGTGTGTGACTCTCCATAAAACCCCTGGAAGGTAGCCCATCCCAACATGTGGGGCCCTTGGCTTCTGTCCTTCAGTAGTAACCTGGCTGAGGGACAGGCCGCCTCTGAACCCTGAATCCCGGGGACCTCAAGCCACCTGATCCCCAGGGGATGGGACTGCTTGCAGCCAGCAGTCCACTGAGATGCCCTTTGACAGGAGCAGAGGCCCCCCTGTCTTGGGGAGTACCAGGCCAATGCTGGGGGGTCTCGGCAGGACCTCAGATGAGCAGCCAGGGTGGCCCAGGGAAAGGTGGAAGAGGGGGGAGTCCAGCTGGTCTGTCAGGGGCCCACATGCCCTCACCTTTCAGAACCTCCTTGTTCTTTTTTTTTTAAAGATTTTATTTATTTATTTGACAGAGAGAGACAGCGAGAGCGGAATACAAGCAGGAGGAGTGGGAGAGGGAGAAGCAGGCCTCCCGCTGAGCAGGGAGCCCGATGTGGGGCTCGATCCCAGGACCCTGGGATCATGACCTGAGCCGAAGGCAGACGCTTAACGACTGAGACACCCAGGCGCCCCAGAACCTCCTTGTTCTAAGCACCCCTCCAACATACACACAGTCTGGATCTTCTGTGGGCTCCTGCCTTCCACGGTGATCATTGTGGGCGCTGCAGTACACCTTTCTCTGGAAGAAGGGCAGGACAGCAGGGACGCTCAGAATTGTAGAGCTGGGAGTGATCTTCTGGCATCCCTCTCTCTAGGATGCTGAGGCAGGGATTTAAAGAGAGCAACTGGGGCGCCTGGGTGGCTCAGTCGTTAAGCGTCTGTCTTCGCCTCAGGTCATGATCCCAGGGTCCTGGGATGGAGCCCCGCATCGGGCTCCCTGCTCAGCGGCAAGCCTGCTTCTCCCTCTCCCACTCCCCCTGCTTGTGTTCCCTCTCTTGCTGTCTCTCTCTCTCTGTCAAATAAATAAATAAAATCTTTAAAAAAAAAAAATAAAGAGAGCAACTGAAGGAATAGGAAAAGAGGAGGGAGTAGGTTCGGATTTGTGTTTCCTCTCTAGCTTTTGGCCTGGGTGTCTCCCTCCCAGTATACACACATGCACGTACACATACACCTCAGCTCTGTTTTCCATGATGAGTTTTAGCTCCTGAAGCGTGTTTCTTGTAACTTCCCAAGCCCTGAAAACAAAGTCCAAACTGGCCTCTCAAAATCCTCATACGTAACTTGATGAGACTTGGTGGGAATACCTGGGATCTTCCAGGAGGGCTGCTGGGCGGGGGAAGGGGGGTGGCAGAAAGGCATGTGCCAGCCTCTCACTGAGTTCCTCCCTCATCCCTCCAACCCCAGTTTCTCTTCACAAGTGTGCAGAGAGAAATCTATATTCCCATGGCAAGGACGTGACCCAGGTAGATAGAAGGATGTATGGGAGTGGGGCAGCAATTTTATGTTGGGGCTGGAAGGAAAGGTAGAGCTCTTTTAGTCCAATTCCTCCTTGTTAGGTGAGGAAACTGAGGCACAGATGGGGGAGGGGCCATTGGCTGGGGAGTAAGAGCAGGGCCAAGGATCCTGCTCTACAGACATTTAGTTTACTCCCGACTACTGCTCCCGGACCCTCCCACTTTCCCCGCAGACTACAACCGGAGAGCTGGCTCCTCTGAGTCAGAGTGTCTGGACTGGGCAAAGGAAGACGTCAGTTTGCAGATTTGGGGGGGAGAGATGGGAGGCTTGATCGCTGTGAGAAGCGAAGTTGGTGGCTTACAGGGAGCAGTGGAACATGTGTATGTTGAGATTGAGAAAATCTCCCAGAGGAGGCAAAGCCTGAACCCTTCTCTCCTCAGCCCTCCTTGCTTTCTTCTGCCTACAGATCAATAGAACCCAGAAATCAAAATAAGTGGTGTAGAGCCTCTCCCCTGGTCTCCATCTGAGCCCTTTCCGCTGGTTTTCCCAACCAAACGACACCCCGATGCCCCAGCGAGGGGATGGACGGCCTGAGCCCTCTGCCGCCATGCCAGCCAGCCACACCTGGGGAGTGCCGGCCCTCACCTGCCCTCCCTCGGTCTCCTGGCAATGCCCGGCAACCAGATATTCCCATCTGTCTCTATGAGGGGCCTTGACATTGCACTACAGTAAACGTGTATGTGGAGAGTTTGTGAGCCCAGTTCTAAATTGGCTTTGGGACTTGAAGTTTTTTAGTGAGCCTATAAGACCCAGGAAAGTCGAGCCAGGTCTGGTGACTCAACCTCACTTCTAGTCTCCTCAAGGCCAACAACCTTGGGCTGCCCTGCAGACAGCCCCCTAGACTTCAGGCTCAACAGGAGGGTGGGGGTGAGGAGGGGAGCTTGTCTCAGCCTGGGTCAGCCCTGAGAACCCCAGGAGGGGCTGGCTTGGGCTCCAAACTTCACTTGTCATTAAGGTTCTGGGTCGGACTCCAGGTAACCACGGGGCTGACCTAGCGCGGGGGTCCCACCACAAGCCAACCAGGGATCCTAGCACCCGCCCCTCTTCTGGTTCTCTCTGTGGAATGGGCCTCTTGCCCCGACCAGAAACACCACCTACAGCAACTGCAAATTGTAATCTAAAAAATAAGAGGGTGGTGTTAGTGGGGAAATGGGAAGGTGTTTGAGGAGTCGCTGGGAAGATGGGCAGCAGGGGCTCTCGGGACTGGCATGGGGAGAGAGGTTTCTGGGAACGTAGAGCGGGGCGAGCTGAGAAGCACTAGTGTGGGGGATTTCAGCCAAGTCCTGGGCCTGCCCCTCCCCCTCCCCCTCCTCCAGGAGGCTGTCTTCTTGGCAGACAGCAGATAGATGCATGACAAAGGTGCCGTGATGGCTCTGTCCTGGGGGTGGGGGAGATGGCGGGGGAGGGGCCCCCTCCTGTTCTAAAGCACATCTCTCCACCCCCACCAGGCCTCTTAATCTATCTGCCTTTTGGGCAGTTAGTGGCTTAGAGGTGAATGCAGTTCCCGCCCCACTGCCCCGTGGATCTTTCGGCAGTCCTCTGTGAAGTGTGGACATGCATGCGTACGGTTAGCTGTCCAAAAAGTTCATACAGATGGGCACATGAACGGGGCTGTGTTATACAGACTCAGAAGAAAAAAAAAAACCAGGCTCAAAAAACTCACTGATACCAAGGTAAAGACAGCAGGCCACAGTCAGGAGGGCCCCCACCAGGACACCCAGCCCCTCAGAAACCAGACACTGAGCCACCGACCCCAGCAAACAACCGCAGACAGGGCCGAGCTGAAGAGCTGCCTTCAAGTAGGCAGAGGTCAGTGTCCCTAGGCTCAGGATTCTGACCTTCCCAGCTGTGGAGAACTCTGATCCAGCCCCCAATTTGCCCTAGAGCCTCCATTTAGGATAAGTTTTGGGAGCAAACATCATCCTTCATAGACAGGATCTCTGAGGGCTATTCTCTTGCAAACAGAATCAAGTACTAGGCCAACAGTGTGGACAGTCAGGGAAGCCTAGAAAAATAGACCCTGGTGGGGGAGAGCTTAGGACAGGCTTCCTGCACCTCCTCCCCAAATCGCTCTCCACCTCTTCTGCATCTTTCCACCAGCCCCACTAAACAAAGTGCATCCCTTGGCCTGGGGGTCTGGGGGAGGGGTGGTTGACAAGGCTGGACGCCCCAGTCTTCCAGAGGAAGGGGAGCGGGATACCTAGGTCCCAGTGGGGGGCCCTGTCTGAGGCTCAGGCTTTGAGGGGATTGGGGGGGGATGGTGTTGCTGGAGTTCTTTTAGCTGCTCTGAGAGGGATTCTGTGTGGGGGTTTGGGGCTGGGGGTTGGGGGGCAGGAAGCAGTCCCCAGGGGAGCCATCCAGGCCCATTCAAGGGTTGAGCACTTGTTTAGGGTTAGAGCTGCCCCCTCTGGGGACTGGGATTGTCCAGCCAAGGCCATTGTCCTGCCCCCTTCCCCCAGTCCCTTCCCAGCTTCTTTGAACCTGAAGTCAGATACGTTTTTCTGCCCATCTCTCTGCTTTGGCTTTCTCCACCCAGGGCCTAGGGCTGGAGGCCTGGGCTGGGGAGGAACAGCCAACGATGGGGCTAGATGTTCGGGTCGCTGATGGGGGACAAGGAAGCTGAGGTGGGGGTCTCCCAGTGGGGGGCCTGTGGGGTAGATGTGTCTGATCCCTCCGGCCAGACAAAGGTTAGAGAACGCGGGCCCAGTCAGTCCAGAGTCTGGCCCTTAAAAGGGGAAGGGGAGGTCAGACCCTGGGTCTGGTAGGTAAGGGGCTCTGGAGCAGAAGACTTGAGGCCTGGAAGAGAGGCCTTGTCTGGCAGTCAGCCCTTGGAGATGGGGTGGAAGTCGGCCGGCTGGGCTGATGGGCACAGGGCATCTGTGGCTTTGGGGTAACTGAACCTGCCAGTAATTGGGATGGGAATGCCAAAGTCCCAGTGGGGGAGTGGGGAAAGGGACTGGGAATGAGGGAGGACAGCAGAGGGTGGCTGTTAAGGAATTGAGGGGTGGCTACAGCAGTCCGGGAACATGCACACTCAGAAATGTTTCAGGGGCTGAGAGGATGGCGAGGCCCCAGTCAGGAGATGGGCCCAGGGTCTTTGGAAAGGGGTCAAGCACCTGGGCTGCTGAACATGGGCGAGGAGGTGTCCAAGTGGCCCCAGACAGTTCTAAGGTGTGCAGAGCCCCAGAGAAGGGTGGGCAGCCCATCGGGAGTTGGAAGTGAAGGTCCGAATGGCGGGCCTGCATCAAGAGTCCAGGGCCTGGAGAGGCACCCAGTTGGAGGTCCCCGGCTTTCCGCCCTTGCGACGGACCACCGCCACCATCAGGCAAACACCCTTCGCCTCAGTTTCTCCCACCCCGGCCGCCCTCTCCTCCACCCATCCAGGGGGCGGGGCCAGAGGTCAAGGCTAGTGGGTGGGATTGGGGAGGGAGAGAGGTGTTGAGCAGTTCTTTGGAGAGCCCTCATTTTTCCAGGCCCCCGGCTTGGGGCGCCTCCGTTCCCCATGGCGGGACACCTGTCTTCCGACTTGGCCTTCTCGCCCCCGCCGGGCGGTGGAGGCGATGGGCCGGGAGGGCCGGAGCCCGGCTGGGTTGACCCTCGGACCTGGCTGAGCTTCCCAGGCCCTCCCGGCGGGTCGGGAATCGGGCCGGGGGTTGGGCCGGGCGCGGAGGTGTGGGGGATTCCCCCGTGCCCCCCGCCATACGACTTCTGCGGAGGGATGGCCTACTGTGGACCTCAGGTTGGAGTGGGGCTGGTGCCCCAAGGCGGCCTGGAGACCTCTCAGCCGGAGGGCGAGCGGGGAGCCGGGGTGGAGAGCAACTCCGAGGGGGCCTCCCCCGAGCCCTGCGCTGCCCCACCTGCGGCTGTGAAGCCGGACAAGGAGAAGCTGGAGCAAAACCCCGAGGAGGCGAGTGAGCTGAAACGGGGCTGGCGGGGGGAGGTGGCCGGGCTGGGCAGGGGGCGGCCACGGGAGGGGGAGGTGGTCGCCTACAGCTGCCTAGGCCTGGAACGCAAGAGGGGAGCAGGCTGGGGCGGCGCCCGGGGCAGAGAGGGCTGTGTGGCTTGAGAGCACGGGCAAGGTGGGAACCAGAAGCCAGAATTCAGAGAGAAGGGGCAGGTGAGGGCTGGGGTAGCCCTGGGGGGAGTCGGAAGCTGCCCCAGACTGGCCTTCTTCCCGCCTGGCCCTTGTCAAGTAGCTGCTTTCCACTTTTAGGCCTGGCCTGAGCAGGGTCCGATCACTCACTTATTACCAGCCCAGCACCAGACCCAGCTTGGGGTTTGAGCCCCTTCTCCCACCCTTAGCCCTTCTTGAAAATTTGATCCTTACCACCAGGTTCAGGATCTTGGCCTTAGGGTTGAGTGTGGCCTGAGGGTAAAAACAGTGCTTATCCCAGGGTTATTGTTCCTGAAAGTCTAGGGTGGGACTGATTTCTGATAGAAGCTCCTGTTTGGGCTGTGTGTGCGGACATGTGGGGTTGGGTTTACCTCCCGTCAAGTTTAGGGCTTGTCTTCCCTTGACCTCTGCCTCGGGGCTAGTGAGTCACCATTATGCAAAGTGCACACCCTGGCCCCCACTTGTAGAGAACTTAACCGATTTCAGCCTTAATTCCGTAAGTTGTGGACAAGACAAAAACCAAGTGGTGGAAGAACTCCTCTCCAGGCCATTCCCCAAACATAGGGTCTGCTGAGGCACTGAAAGACTTATGCGTTCAGCCCTGCCAAAGGACTCTTAAGGATGTGTCTTCCTGTCCTCCAAAGACAAGTGTAAGCAATTAGAGATCAAGTACTAAGCCCTTAGACCTCACAGAAGGAGGTGCGAGCGCTTCAGCCGACCCAGTGGCCCTAGACTTTGTAGGAGGCGACTGAGCCTTGAATGATAATGGCTGCCAATTGTGGTCCATTTCCTAAGTGCCTGGCTGTGTGCTCAGTGCCTACATCATTATCTCATTAACTGGCACAAAATCTCCCAGGGAGGTATTACCAGCCTATTTCACGGGTCCTAACTACCAAATGATGAAGTTAGGATCTGAGCCGGGGTTACCTTATTTCAAATCCCGTAAGTAGGATTTGGACAAGCCATGATGGGGAGCGGAGGACATTTAGCGCTCTGAAGCCTTGACTGAGCCGAAGTTGGCCTATTGAATTTGGTGTGATCGACCATCCTTGGAATCCTTCCCTCAAAGCTTCCAGGACTGCACATAGGTTTAGCTGCTCTTCGGGTCCCTTTGGCCACCCGCCCTCATGGGAGTGCCCCAGGGCTAAGTCCATCACCCTCTGTTCTGTCTACCTTTCCTTCCTCCCGTCCTCTCATCTACCCTTGTAGACAGGACTACCACATTTTCTGTCTCCTGCTGGGATGGCTCGTGAACTGCTCCACCCCGACCATCACCCAGTCGCTCAAGGCCCCAACCAGCCATCCTCATTGCTTTCACATTCTACATCCCATCTTTTGGAAACCCAGCTATCTCGGTCTTGGAAATACACCCTGAAGCAATCACTACCGCCCTGGTCCCAGCCGCCCCGTCTGTTGGGGGTGGGGTGGGCGCACTGCAGTTGCCTCCTTAGTCTGTTGTAAACACGTCAACTGGAGTGAACATTTTTTTTGTTAAAGATTTTATTTATTTGACAGAGACACAGTGAGAGAGGGAACACAAGCAGGGGGAGTGGGAGAGGGAGAAGCAGGCTTCCTGCTGAGCCGGGAGCCCGTTGCGGGGCTCGATCCCAGGACCCTGGGATCATGACCTGAGCCAAAGGCAGACACTTAACGACTGGGCCACCCAGGCGCCCCTGGAGTGAACATTTTAAAATCGGATCATTTTACTCCACACATCCATCCAGCAGCTTCCCGTCTCATGCACTGCAGCATCCACAAAATCTGCCCTGCGCCCCCTGACTTAGTGAGCTCCTCGCCTCATCCCTTGCCTCCTCAGTCTTTCACCCTGCTCCACCCACCGCGGGGCCTTTCCACTTGGCTCTTTCCCTTTGCTCAAGCATCACTTTCTCTATCTTACTTAAAACTCTCCCCATCCCCATCATCTCCTACACTGCTGTACTCTGTAGTCCTCCACCCTGCTTCGCTTTTGTCCATAGTGCTTCTAACATAGTAATGTACTGGATAATTGTCTCTCCCTGTTAGAATGGAAGCCCCCTGAAGCCAGGGCTTTCTGTCCAGTTTGCATAGCCGCTGGCTTATAGAAAGGGCAATACATCTGTTAAATTAATCAAGGAGAATGCCTATATGTTGCAAAAAGATACAGTAAAAATAAGGAATAACCCAGTTTTAAAAATGAGCACCAACTATACCCTTCACTTTTTGGACATGTATTTTGTAGTGTGTTTGCGTATACATGCCATGTCATCCCCTGGAAGCAAACTGGGGGAGAGTATATGGAAATGAGAATTAGAGACATGGTGCCGTTTACTTTTCTAGTCTCAAAACTGCCTCAAATTGGGGTAATATTTGAGTCAGAAATCTTTTGTATTAATGAGCGAAGAGGCAGCAGCTCCCTTCATAAGCTCACAGGTGTTCATTCTCGTGGAGGCAGGGCCTGCCTGTCTGTGCATGCGTGGTGCTCTGCATCTGCTGGATGTGTTTTCTGGGGTGAATGACTTTGGTAGATAGGTTATTACTCCATGTTTGGTGGGCAGTTTGGGTGCAGATACTCCCACAGACCATTCCTTGGGGCCCAGATGGGAAGGGGGGTTGACAGCTGATGAATTTGTGTTCTTACATGTCCTCTGCCTTTTTGACTGCAGTCCCAAGACATCAAAGCTCTGCAGAAAGACCTGGAACAATTTGCCAAGCTCCTTAAGCAGAAGAGGATCACCCTGGGATATACTCAGGCCGATGTGGGGCTCACCCTGGGGGTTCTCTTTGGTGGGTCTCCCTCACCATGTCCTGCCCCACTGAACACAGGGACCACATCTCCCCTGGAAGAACATGCCTGGACTTGGGGCTTTTCTTCCCACCAGGGGAGCAAGGAAAGGGTGTTTCAGGGGGCAGGCTTCACCCCCCTCCCCCATATGAAAGAGGGTAGAGAAGGAGGGGGAAAACATACTTGGACCTTGAGTTCCCTCTGGGAGGAAGTGGGATCCCGGTGTGGGATCTTGGAAAGGCAGGAAACAATGAGGAGGCCCTGGGTCTTGGGGTCATGAAGGTATTGCCTTCTGCCTCACCTTGCTTCTCTTGCACCTGGCCTCCGCAGGGAAGGTGTTCAGCCAAACGACCATCTGCCGTTTTGAGGCTCTGCAGCTCAGTTTCAAGAACATGTGTAAGCTGCGGCCCCTGCTGCAAAAGTGGGTGGAGGAAGCTGACAACAACGAAAATCTACAGGAGGTGAGGGTGGGGAGGGAGGCTCAGGGATCTGCCGAGTCTTAGCCCAGTTGTCGATGCTTCCTTCCCTGGTTTGCTGCTCTCCTTCATGGGGGCCGTAATCTTAACCTCAGTGGGATGGAGTAGAATTCCTCAGGATTCTCCAGAACCGCCTGTCTAGACCCACCCTTCCAGGATTCCTTCTCACACCATCTGGTGCTGGCGACCCCTCCGGCAGTGCCCCCTTAGCAATTTGCTCTTGAGTCACTACCCTCGTGGTGCTCAGCACGTTCAAAGCCTGCCATTCCATTTTCCTCCCTTGCCACTCCCTCCCTTCTTGCCTCTCCAGATATGCAAAGCAGAGACCCTCGTGCAGGCCCGAAAGAGAAAGCGAACGAGTATCGAGAACCGCGTGAGGGGCAACCTGGAGAACATGTTCCTGCAGTGCCCGAAGCCCACCCTGCAGCAGATCAGCCACATTGCCCAGCAGCTCGGCCTTGAGAAGGACGTGAGTGCCCCGTCCCTGTGTGCCCCCCTCCTTCCCGGTCACCGCCGCCCTTTCGCTGGCTCTGCCTCTTGCCCTCCAACCGCTCTAGATCTGTCGGCTTTGGGCCAAATGACTAAGCAAAGCCAGCCCCGCTTCCCGGAGCTTAGGATCGAGTGTCACTCTACGTTGTGTCTTCCATCCCAGGTGGTCCGAGTGTGGTTCTGCAATCGTCGGCAGAAGGGCAAACGATCAAGCAGTGACTATTCACAACGAGAGGATTTTGAGGCTGCTGGGGCCCCTTTCTCAGGGGCACCAGTGTCCTTTCCTCTGGCACCAGGGCCCCATTTTGGTACCCCAGGCTATGGGGGCCCTCACTTCACCACGCTGTACTCCTCAGTCCCTTTCCCTGAGGGTGAAGGCTTTCCCTCTGTGTCTGTCACCACTCTGGGCTCTCCCATGCATTCAAACTGAGATGCCGGCCCTTCCCAGGAGTGGGGGCCCGAGGAAGGGGGAGAGCAAGGGAAAGAGGACCTGGGGTTTGTACCAGGGCTTTGGGATTAAGTTCTTCATTCACTAAGAAAGGATTTGGGAACACATAGGGTGTGGGGGCAGGGAGTTTGGGGGGACTGGTTGGAGGGAAGGTGAATTTCAAGGATGCTCTTGTTTTTAATCCCCACATCACTTTCTTAAATAAAGAAGCCTGGGACACAGTAGGTAGATAACTTTTGTCTTTGGTTTGTCCTCCTTTGGTTACTGAAGAGGGGATGGGGATACCCAATAGTTAGATATTAATAGCTCTTAGAACCCAGTGACCCTGAAACCAAGGTGCCATTTAAACTGCTCAGTCATATGATGTCAGAGGGAGAGCCGGTATTGGAACCCACTGATTTGTAGAAGACCCCTATAGGTGTGAGCTAGTTCCTCGGAGCCTAGGACTTAGAATCCTGGGGAAATTTAAGTGGAATGCCTTATTTTTATTTTATTTTTTAAAGATTTTATTTAAGAGAGAGAATATGAGCGGGGGGGTGGGGTGGGCAGAGAAAGAGCAGCAGACTCCAGGCATGGCTCCCTCCCAGGACCCTGAGATCACAACCTGAGCTGAAATCAAGAGTCACTCAACTGAGTGAGCCACCCAGGCGCCCCTGGAATGCCTGATTTTTATAGCCCATTCCCTATTAGGAGCGGACTTTTTGCTTTCCCCACTCAACTCTGGAAGTGTCCTTAATGGCTTTATACTAAGGAATCATCTTTAGATGCTTTGCTTCTGCATATTGTCCCAACTTAGAAACTCCATCTTGTGCTTTGTTGATACCAAAGTCCATTTGGTTTCCACTTAAGGGTTTGGCCTACCTTGTCCATGAGTGACTCAACAAACACCCATGTTTTTGTCCTGGTTCTGCTATTACTTAATCGGGGCCCTTGTCCTTGATGGGGAGGGCACTTGGGTCGGTAAGTCAAGTAGGGATAGAAGGCAATGGACCTAAAGATTGCAATAGGTCAGGATAAGGCTTTCCTAATAAGAGCTACAGAAACACCGTTTTGACACTGTCGGCTTGGTGTAAGGCTCACAGAAGAGAATCCGTGTACTGTACAAGGCTGGTCCACACTAGACCAGGTGAGCATCTGCTCTAGCTGGTGTACCAGGTTTTCTCTTTTCCCCTGGTAGTACCTTTTCCAAAGGTTCTGCCATCCTCATGAACTTAACCAAACTCCATCTACTTTATTTTAATGGCCGTGGATCTGTTTTTCCTTTAAACTAGGAACCTTAATTACTTTTTCTCCAGTCTCCCACCTCCAGCCCATTCTGTATCAAGTGAGCAGGTTCATACTCCTCTGTGCTTTGCTCGTCTCTTCCCCTAAGAGTCAATTAAGCTTTCCAGACCATAACCATTCTCAAGAACAGGAAAGCAAGGAGTACCAGGCCTGGAAAAAGAATAAATATCTAGGAGTGAATGAAGCTGCTTGTTCTTTATTTGGAAATAGAAGCAAAGCTCTAAAAAGCCAGGTCATGATCACGGCCAGTGGCAGTGGTTTAGCCACAATGTAAAAGTTTTGAGGCCGTGCCTTAGGTTTTCCCAGAATGCCTTAGTGATGCCATCCAAGATCATTAAGCACTTGTTTGTTCCTAGACTGAGGCTTCTATCCGCCCAGGCACGGCCTCTGCAGTTGATGGGTGCTCTGACCACAGACATTCTAGTGCCTATGACAAGGAACTACAGCTTGTAACGGAATTTCCAGCTTGCTGGCAACTTCCCGGAGGCAGCAGTATCTTTGGCAGGAAACCATCTCTTCTGTCACCTTGGCCATGAGGGCCTGCTTCAGGCCTTGAGTCAATATCCATAGCAGTGGACACTTCCCCTATAGTCATTCCCCACCCCGGGGAGGCAAGGGAAGAAGGGGGCATTTCTTAGGAGGTCCATTGGTGCCCCACCGTGTCCACCTGTGGCCTGGAGATGCCAGCTCTGTCTTCTGGTGCCCTGGTGGTGGGCCTTAGGTCTGGATGCCTACACGACACCCTGGGCACTGGAAGTCAGCCTCCCTGGCATCCTGGATACTATAGCCAACACAGGCCACATGGAACCAGACGTCACAACCATCACACTGAACCCAGGCAACTGTTTCTTCTTCGGGTAGGTAGCAACAAGGGGCTGCACAGGGCTCCCCACTCCCAACTGCAGGGGGAGCCCTGGGAGTGCTCACTGGGTGCTTCCGAGGACGTCCACGTCGATTTCTGAAGAAAGTGACACAAACCAGGTCACTGGAAACCTGAAGAAGCCTAGAACTTTGCCCTGGATAATCTTAGAGTGAACCTCGATAGACTCACTAGACTAGTGGTGAAACACAAAAGTAGAACTAACCCAGGTTTTGCCAGTCCAACATCTGTTCCAGCTCTGTCCACTTCCCAGTCCCATTCCCATTCCTATCCCCAGAGCAGAGGGCCACCTCCCAGCCTGGGGCTCTAAAAAGGAATCAAAAAGGAGTTAAAAATTGAGAAAGATCTCTCCACTTACCCACCAGGTGTCCGTGGGGTTGTCTCTACACGGAGTTTCTTCCTGGGCTCCATAAAGACTGGTGGGGGGCCCTCAGGAGTCTCGCCCTCATCATCCAGCTCTGCCAACACTCGGTGAGCCGATTTCCTCCGATTTCTTGGGGGTGGGGCAGAAGGGGTGGTCCCCACCTCCCTAGGAGGAGTGGGAACAGGCAGGCCCTGTGGCTCACCCCCACTCCTGGAGAAGGTGAGGGGCAGAGGTCTGAGCTTGCTGAGACTACCGATGGAATTGAGGATCAATGTGGCTTTCGGGGCAGGGGAAAGGGTGCTGAGGGGGCGCTGTGGGGCCCCCTGGGGGGGGGAGCATAGGCCGGAAGCCAGCCCTGGTTCCCTCTTCACCACTAGACCTCGGGATGGTAATGGCCGCAAAATCTTGAGGTTTGACTCGGACTTGCTGAAACATGAAGTAGAACTCCGAAGGGCTGGTTCCTGGGGGCCCTTCAGGGCCAAAAGTCACAAGGTCCCCATCACTCAACTCCAGCCTGTGACCCCTTGGGAGTCGGACATTATTGACCAGAGTCCCTGTTGATGGCAGGGCACCAGACAGATACAGAGAATGACAAAAACAGAAATGACCAGTCAGGAGTGAAGAAATCTGGCCTCCTCTGATTTTCTAGGGAACATGAGAACATGACACCTGTCATCAAATTCTCACTCTGAAGTCCCTGAGCAGGTGATCTCAGATATTAAGCTCCTTGTGATTTGGGAACAAGTTTATTTTTTATGCCCTCCCACAGGGCACACGGAGGAATGGACTCCTTCCCTCACTGCTGAGGTCCCATTCTCAGACACACTCAGCTCCAGTGCAGAAACAGTTATTGGCATACCTTAGACTATCTGGGTTGAGATCTTGGCTCCACCCTTACCAGCTATGTTACCTGGACAAGTTAACCTTGTGCCTCATTTGCCTAGTCTATAAAATGGGAATGATATTAGTGCTCACCTACCTTCAATGCACTTAAAACAGTACCTGGCTCATTCAGTAAGCACTAAACGAATGTTGGCTACTATAATTCTCTAATCTCCACAACGTTCCCAAAACAAACGTTACAAAGCCTTACATTTTACCTATGAGGAAACTGAGACCCAGAGAGGTGAAGGGACAGGCCTGAGGTTTCACCTGGGGACAGTGGCAAACCCAGGCCTTCTGAGGTTGACTGCAAATGCCTGCAAGTCAGGGAGTAAGACATATGCCCTGATCATTAAAACATAATCCAAGGGGCACCTCGGTGGCTCAGTCGGTTAAGCGTCTGCCTTGGGCTTAGGTCATGATCCCAGAGTTCTGGGATCCAGCCCACATCAGGCTTCCTGCTCAGCGGGGAGTCTGCTTCTCCCTCTCCCTTCTCCTCCCCCTGCTCCTTCTCTCTCTCACTCACTCTCTTTCTCAAATAAAAAAAAAAACAACACCCATAATCCAACATATCATAACTGCCTTCAGACAAGAACAAGGTGCATCAGCAAATTTGGAAACTGAGTCATCTGAGCTTGGCCCCCAATGGCTCCAGAATATCCCCACTGTGATGCTTCCCTGATGATGGCCCAGGCCCTGGATCTACCTCCCAGCCCCTGTTTAGATGGTTCCAGCTAGGCAGGGACCATCAGGGTCAGCCCCACAGAGAGCTTCTGACACTGCACACCTTTAGTGGGAAGATGCAGGTCTGGACTACAACTGTCCATCCAACCTGACAGGGAGTTTGGGAGGCAGGCAGGGTCCCTGTAGAGCCCCTTAATTCATTCCAGCCCAGAACTGCAACTGCCCAGGCGCAAGGCCTCCTTGCTCACTGCTCACCTTGGCTGCTATGGTCCTCCAGGCTGACCCTCCAGTCATCACCCCGGCGCTCAGCGTGCAGCTCCGCATGGACTCCAGAGATGAAGCCAGGCTCCCGCTGGGGCTGCAGAGCCACATCACATAGGTCGGCCCTACGGCCCAAGCGGTAGGTGCAGCCAGCCCCGCTAGGGGGATGGAAGGTGTAGAGATCACCACCCCTGCCTCCCCCTATGCGCAGCAGCTGGAAGCAGGGCAGCATGGGTGGTGCCCCCTCTGCACCACCTCTTCCACTTCAGGAGTCCATCACCTTTCCCACACCTGAGCCATGCACGCTGGCCTGAGTTCACTTTCTGTCTGATGCAAATTTGAGCTGTGCTTTGTGCAATTTCAACTTTGAGCACAGGCCTGAGTTTTCACCAGGGTTCAGTGGCAAAGCTCAGATGAGAACCCAGGCCTGAGTAGTGCGAATTCAGAGTGCAAGGAGCCTAGGCATGCGCTGCAAACAAAACTGTCAAGCAGCTTTGCAACTGAAAAAATCAGGGAAGGTCCCAGTGAAGTGCAAAATCGAACACGTCCTATGGCACTTGAGTTGAACCGGATCCTCAGGCCACAAAGTATTCAGGGAGACTCAATCTGTGCAAGGCAACAATATATTAGGCAGCTTCCAGGGAAATGCAAACTAGATGTGTGTAGAGGGATTCCTGCTTCTGTACAATACTAACTTGTCACCTCAGTGTAATTTGGAGAAAAGCTTCCTGTCAGACTCGCTTATCCAAATAGAGTAACCCTCTTGCTCGCTCACGCCTCGCCCTTTGGGCCAATCCCTCACTCATAACTAGTTATCTTTAACCCCAGTGGGAAGGGAATCCACTGTCATCCCCCAAAAGGCAGTGAAAATGGTCCCTACGTTCTCCGACAAAGCAGGTCTAAACCCTGACTTCCCAGCTTCTCCGGGTGGGACAAAAACGGGGGAAAGAGCTCCCCAAGATCATGCAAGGCAAAACCAGCCTTTCCCCTCCCCTGCGAGCCCCGTTTCCGATCTACCGCGGTGCAGTCTCCAAGTAGTCTCCTCTCCAGGCAGTGCTAGAGTGTGCGGTGGCCCCCGGACCCCTCCGGCTCGGGCCCGAGCTGGCGCTACCGCGGCTGTTTGACAGCGAGGAAGCTGGGATCGAGAGGGGCGCGGTCTCCGCGCGCGGGCAGCGCCCGCCCCGCCTTCGGAATTCCCGGGTCCGAACTCCGCGCTGAGCGAGCCCGCCCTCCGTGCCACTCCTGATTGGCCAGCTCATTTATTCCCCTCCGCTCTATTGGGCGGCGCTCTGGGAGTGTCTCCTACCTCCCGCCTTCCGCTTTTTCTGATTAGTTCACAAGTTTTCCCGGGTTCCCGGAGTTGGGAGGAGCCGCCAGGGCGCGGAGACGTCCCTCAACGCCGCAATTGGGCCCGGC
The DNA here is from genome assembly GCF_002201575.2 of Neomonachus schauinslandi. NCBI lineage: Eukaryota > Metazoa > Chordata > Mammalia > Carnivora > Phocidae > Neomonachus > Neomonachus schauinslandi. The sequence goes on from NC_058410.1 coordinate 118,384,280, forward strand.
TTTAGACACTACTGCGCCTGCGTGCACCTCTTTTCCCTCCTCCCCGGATGAAACAGGATTTTAGAGCGGCCCGCCAAGCTGCCCGCTTTGCGCAGGCGCGGTCAGGGGCGGAGGCCGCGCCTGGGAGCGAGGCGTAGGGGTTGTGGCTAGAGGGCAGAGGGCGTTCTCGCGCTGGGTAAGGGGCGTTCGGGAAGAGTCGGTTGGGGGCGGGAAGGGGCCGAGAGGGGGTACGGGGGTGGGTTCCGGGGTCCATAGGGGGAGAGGGGTACAGGGACCAGGTAAAGGAACAGATGAGGTGGTCCGAACAGCCTTAGAGCCCAGGGTCCAGCAGGGTGAAGACTCGGGTTTCTGGGGGAGAGGAGGTGAGGTGGAAAGAGAAGTGAGAGCCTGCTAGAGTGCAGGGAAGCTCGAGCAGGCAGTTGGGAGATGAGGGGGGAGTGAGGGACCAGAATAATTCCTTCAGGAAAAAAGCAGATGAGCTTGTGAGGGAGGGTTGATAGGAATCCCAGATAGGCGGGGGAAATAGGTGAATTCTGGTGGGAGGGTAGGGAGACCTTGAAGAGACCTCTCTTGTGCCCTAGGACTCTGGAGAGAGGAGGGGAGGCGACAGGAATGGCAGCTGAGGGCATAGTAGAGAGAAACTGAGGAAAGTTGCTGGAAGGGTTTGGATGAGATGTCAGGAAGCTGGCTTTTCTGCCAACGGGTCTAGGCTGCCTGGATTCCCAGGGGACCTGTGGAGGTGTCCTGCCCTTTATGTGGCCACATTCATCTGGGGCCAGGCCTTGGGCTAGTGCTTTAATAGGGAAGGAGCCAGGAGTCATGGCTTGGTGGTGTCTGGATGGGCTTCCGGAAGGCCTTGCTGAGCCATGGAGAGAACTCTGGAGACTGGGTGCACAGCCCCTGCACCACACACCTCCTTTCTCACCTCCGACAAGGAACCGCAGAGACCATAGAAACTTAAGGAGGAGGGTAAAGGCTCTGCCCGGAATTCTAAAAGTATGAGTAAAGCCCAAGAGCTCCCTCTCAGCCTGTCTCAGTGAATTCCCTCCATCTCATGGCTATTGCCATAGTTCTTCTATCAGGAACCAGGTTGGGTCAAGCAAGAGATCTTTGGGTATTTCCTGCTTCTCTTGGGAAGTTACTAAAGGATTATGACTTTATTATTGTAGGGGCTTTCTCTTTGGAAGGTGGCCTGAAAATTGAACCGGGGTGTCCTTGTTTCTCCTATTGTCCAGGGAAACACAGATGGCTGGACACAGAATCTAGAGACTTCAAATAATGTGGAGATGTTTCGACCACCAGGTCAGTGGGACCACGCACGGGGACTGGTGATTGTCTCTCCTTAGGAAACTGACCATCTTTGTCCTTGTGATTCCTCAGGTTCCACTGGGCTGATTCCCCCATCCCACTTCCAAGCTCGTCCCCTTCCAACTGTACCAAGAATGGCTCCCACCTGGGTTTCAGACATTCCCCTGGTCCAACCCTCAACCCATCAAGATGTCTCAGAGAGGCGGCCAGACAACCAGAGACCTCAAGTGGTCGTGTGGGAACAGGATGTTTCTGGCAATGGGCAGGAGCCAGGGCGGAGAGGCAGGTAGGGATTCATTGTTGCTCTTTTCTCAGGCTTGCTTACCAGTGACCCTTCTTCACTGAAGTAGATTCCTTACCCCGTTTCAGCCTTTAGTTCCCTAATTTGTGCATTTTTGCATAAGCAGTTACTGGAACTTATAATGTATAAGTAATAAGGCAGTGGGCTAGATGCTAGGAATGGGGGTAACAAAAATGAATGAGATCCTGATATCAGTGAATTAAAAATCCTAAGGGAAGAGGTAGATTGACCAACAGCTGACAGTAATAAGCATAATAGAAGGCAAGATAATGAAGTGCAAACTAGGAGTATAGACTGTACTGTGGTAGTGTTGGATTCATTCTGATGGAGTGCTTGCCATTAGAGCTGGCCATGCTATTTGTTGATGTTTTGTCTGTAAAAGTTCTGATTCTTATTCTTGATGTTTCATTGTGTGTCTTTTCCCAAATGTACTGGAATGTCATTCTGCCATTTTGCTCTGGAGTGGGATTGCACATGGGTCTACCTTGAACCCTGTCCAAGAGGAAGGAGCATGATGACAAAAAGGGGAGCCCTGGAGTGGGTGTCAGGAGACAAAGACTCAGGAGACAAAGACTAGTTTGGCTACCAACTAGGGTCCTTGGGCCAGTCAACTAATACCTCTAGGCTGTAGATCCCCACCATTTTAAAAGAAAAAAGGAGTGGTTCTGGGCCTCAGTGAGGGAGTTATGTCAAGAGCCATGTTATTATAAGCTGGTTTAAACTTTACAAGACACCAGTAGACTATGTAATTTATTGATGTGCTGTCAACTCCTCATACAGGATATCTAACACTCAATAAATGCTTTTAACTAGCATCTGGTCTCGCTGTATTGATACTGGAAGCCATGACTCTCTTTCTCTGAAACTGCCTCCCAACTTTTCCTTGCCCTTAAATCAGAATTCAGAAGTCTCTGGGTATCTTCCAACCCCTCCATTTTAGAATGTGTGGCCTAATGATGTGCACATTTGATGTTTAATGCATCTGCCTGTATGTAGCTCAGCAGAGATCGTGTTCCATGATCTCAGCTAGCCGTTAAGTCCTGTGAGCCCAGATAGTGGACCTAATATGCTTAGTAGGGCCATGATACATGACAGCGGTGATACAGATGCAGAGACCCCCATGGCCCAACTTTATCCTCACCATCTCCACACACAATAGCAGAGGGATCCTCCTCTCCTTCTCCTGTGTCCCTTTGTGCCCTCCGCCACCCTCCCAGCACCAGAGACAGGTCTCACCTGTGCTAACCTGTCTTTGAAGGTCTGTGGAGCTAGAGGGGTCACATGCCCTGAGCCAGCAGGCTGAGCTGATCTCTCGGCAGCTGCAAGAGCTGCGGCGGCTTGAGGAGGAGGTCCGAGTCCTGCGGGAGACCTCGCTGCAGCAGAAGATGAGGCTGGAGGCCCAGGCCATGGAGCTGGAGGCTCTGGCACGGGCGGAGAAGGCCGGCCGAGCTGAGGCTGAGGGCCTGCGTGCTGCCTTGGCTGGGGCCGAGGTTGTCCGAAAGAACCTGGAAGAGGGGAGCCAGCGGGAATTGGAGGAGGTTAAGAGGCTGCACCAGGAGCAGGTGAATGTGGGGGTGAGAAGGGCTTAGCTTCACAGTGGATGAACTGGGCAGAAGCTTCCCAGCAAAGAGCAGGTTCCACAGAAAAGGCCCCGTGAGCAGTGGAGTGATGAGATGTTTGGTGAAGGCGAGAGATCAGAGGACCTGGAAAGATGGATTTGGGTGTTTTGGTCTTTGAATAAAGGTCATACTTTTTCTCCCAGGACTCAGGTGACCTCCCACCACTTGAAGTTCTCCTTCCCCTTCCAGTAGGAAGTATTTTGTCTTCCTGCTTTACTCTGGGTACTCGCTTCATGTGGGAGCATTGTGGGGATGGTGAGGAGGATGGGAGAGGGTGGACTGGGGAAGGGAGATGACTCATTCAGGAAGCATTTATCAGTGCTTACTCTTTACCATCTCTGAGATAGGAGCCAGGACCCTGGGGTGGGCTAATCAGCCTGAGTCCTTGTGGGTGGAGCTGATGGCCTAGTGGGGGGCATGCACATTCAACACCTAGTTTAATCCTAATTAATTAATTGCAATTGGGAGAAATGCCATGCAGGAGAAGGACAGGGAGCCCTAATATGGACAGGAGGGTTAGGGAATACCACCACCTTAGTCAGTTGACATGTTAAGAAATGAAACCATAAAGATATTGGAAGAAAACATGGGTGAATTCCTTTTTTTTTTTTTTTAAGATTTTATTTATTTGACAGACACAGCGAGAGAGGGAACACAAGCAGGGGGAGGGGGAGAGGGAGAAGCAGGCTTCCCGCCGAGCAGGGAGCCCTATGTGGGGCTTGATCCCTGGACCCTCGGACCCATGACCTGAGCCGAAGGCAGACACTTAATGACTGAGCCACCCAGGCGCCCCTAAGATTTTATTTTTTTAAGTAATCTCCACACCCCACATGGGGCTTGAACTCATGACCCTGATGATCAGAAGTTGGATGCTCTACTGACCGAGCCAGCCGGGTGCCCCTGGGTGAATTCCTTTATAACCTCAGATTGGTGAAGGCTTTTCTGCCTATGAATCAAAATCCGGAGTCGTTAAAGGAAAGATTGATACACTGGCTTTATAATACTAAATTTAGAAATGACAAAATAAAAGTAAAATTAAAGAACAGATGATAAAAAATATTTACAGTTCATATCACAGGAAAAGGCTGATGCCCCTAACATATACAGTGTGCCTAGAAGTTGATAAGGGAAGGATAGCAATCTAGGCAGAAAATGGACACAGGAGATAGTTCAAAGAAAAATATAAATGGCCTTTAGATTTATGAAAGATGCGTCATGATGAGAAATTGTCATTTGAGCTGAATAGGACTTGGCTGGTGAGCTGGCATGTGGGGAGGTGATGGGACCTGGCGACACTTGGCAGCATGTGGGGAGTGAGGAGATGAGAGGGGCCCTGGATGGTGTGTGCACGGGGAGGCCTCGGGGCCTGTTCAGAACTTTGTACTTCACCTTGAGAGCAATGAGCAGCTGTTGAAAAGTATTAAATAGGGAAATGACATGATCAGATTTGTATGTTATGTCTAAAAAGGACAGTTTTGTGGAGTGCCTGGCTGGCTCAGTCGGTGAGGTTAAGCCCCATGTTGGGTGTAGAGCTTACTTTAGATAGATGGATGGATGGATAGATAGATGGATAGATGATAGATAGATATATGGATAGATAGACAGACCAGTTTTGTGATTTCATTCTAAAATGACCACTTCAGGGTATGAAGCTAGGGCTAGAGGGCAGCCTCTCTCCTTCTTCGGCCAGCCGTCCCTCCACTCCTGCCGTGTCTCCCACATCCTCACCACTGTTGGAACCGCAGTGAGAAAAGGACAAGGTTCTAGAGCTTCCTTTGGAACAGAGTGTGGCAGACACTAAGCTGTGGAGAAGATCATTCCCGATGACGATAAGAGCTGAAAGGACTTGGAACAGGTGGTAGGATGGAGCAGGTGGTAGGGGGCCCAGTGAGGCCTTCTGAGGAGGTGATGTCGCCCAAGGTCTGAGGAGTTGGGAGAAGCCAAGTGGTAGGAGCTGAACTCAGAGAAACAGCAGAGGCCAAGGCATGTCTGACTTTGCAGGCAGAGAGCAGAAGCTGGGCTTTGCTGTGAGTGCCGTGATAAGCCACTGAAGGGTTTATTTATTTATTTAAACTTTTTTCTTCTATTTATTAGAGAGAGAGAGAGCGCATAAATGGGAAGAGGGGCAGAGGGAAAGGGACAGGCAGACTCCCCGCTGCGCCCGGGGCCTGTCTCAGGCCCCAAGATCATGACCTGAGCCAAAGTCAGACGCTTAACTGACTGAGCCCCCCATGTGCCCCCCTGCCTTGAAGCCTTTTAAAGACTGGTCAGGAGTTTGTTGCTGTTGTGCAGAGATGAGGGTGGCTTGTAAGGGCCGGTGGTGGTGGAGACAGAAGTGAAGAGCTATTTAGTGGGGAGACCCGGCAGGAACTGCTGATGGACTGGCAGGTGGATGGAGGGCAGTGAGGCACTGAGGTCTGTCTCCATTTTGCCATGTGCAGTTGGGCCATTTGCTGGGTGGTTGTCTAAGGCTACAGACGATGGGAGTGCAGGGATAAGGCCCGAGCAGGAGCAGATTTGGAAAGTCCAGATGTGGGAGCGAGCTGGCCCCTGCTGTGCCCTCTCTTCTCTCCACAGCTCTCCTCCTTGACACAGGCTCACCAGGAGGCTCTTTCCAGTTTGACCAACAAAGCTGAGGGCCTGGAGAAATCTCTGAATAGTCTGGAAACCAGGAGGGCAGGGGAAGCCAAGGAGCTGGCTGTGGCCCAGAGGGAGGCTGAGGTGCTACAGAAGCAGCTGAGGTAAAGTGGGGGTGGGCAGCTAAAGGGGGACCTGGCAGGTCGTGGATGCGGCGGGTCTCCCAGGTGCCTCATGATGGCTGCCCTGTTCCCACCCCAACCCTAGCAAGACCCAAGAAGACTTAGAGGCACAGGTGACCTTGGTTGAGAATTTAAGGAGATATGTGGGGGAGCAAGTCCCTCCTGAGGTCCACAGACAGACCTGGGAATCGGAGCGACAGGAGCTTCTAGAAACCATGCAAGTGAGAGAGTATAGGGTGCATCTGGGTGGGGGCTGGAGGTGGGGTGGGGGGGCTCAGGGATCAGATCCTGGGAGAGGGGTGGCCAGGAGAGAAGGCGGTGCTGACAAGGGGCAGCGTCCGGAGGCCGCTTGTGGGCCTGCGTGAAGGTCCCACGGAGGCCACTGCTGTCCCTTCCTCTCCCACCCGCAGCACTTGCAGGAGGACCGGGGCGGCCTGCGCACCACAGCGGAGCTGCTGCAGGTGCGTGTGCAGAGCCTTACGCACATCCTCACCATGCAGGAGGAGGAGCTGACCAGGAAGGTAGGCCCCTCGCCCCCAGTGGCTCCTGTGGGTACCAGCGGTCGGCGCGCTGCCAGAACCTGCTGGGATCTTCTTTTCGGTGAACACCTCTTCTTGCTGTGGCTCTTGTTGCTTGGGCAGGACAGAAAAAAAGGCCCAAAACACGCCTCCTTGCTCTGCTGCCCCAGGAGCCCACACTGCCACCCCTCCTCCACCCCGCAGGTTCAGCCTTCAGATGCCCTGGAGCCCGAGTTCACCAGGAAGTGCCAGTCCCTGCTGAAGCGCTGGCGGGAGAAGGTGTTTGCCCTCCTGGTGCAGCTAAAGGCCCAGGAGCTGGAGCACAGAGGCTGCGTGGAGCAGCTGAAGGGACAGGTCACTTGACTCTCTCCCCGAATTCTCCCCCCGGCTCCTGGCTCCTTACGTAGGGATGGTACTTATCCAACAAAGATTTATTGAGTGGTTACCATGTGCTGGGAACACAGCCCGGGACAGAGGCGAGCACTGCTGTTATGGAGCTTACATTCTGGAGCAAGCACTTAGATGATGTCAAGTAATTATGTGTGTTTTCAAGAAAAGTGTAAAAGTGTGACAGAAAGAGACCATGGGGTGGGCCGGCTTTAGGCAGGATGCTCAGGAACAGCTTCTCTGAGGAGGTGACAGTGGCCAAGCATGGGTGGCATGGGCAGAGGCGGTCAGCGTTTGTGGGTATGTCACAGCGAGCTTCCTCAAGGTGTGGGCACATGGAACATGCTTCTGGAAGGAAACCTGGACTCAGACTCCATTCTCAGGAACCCAAGCTTGTCTCCCTGCATGATGTTCTTTCAGAGACTTTGGCACCAGCGCCTCCATCCCCAGTGCCCCCCTGCAGCTTTCCGCTCTAGCTGTGCCCTGTCCTGTCCTCCCTCCCGCCCCCCCCCAGGTGGCAGAGCTCCAGGAAAGAGCTGTGGCCCAGAGCCAGGAGCAGGCCATCCTGCAGCGCTCCCTACAGGACAAAGCTGCAGAGGTGGAGGTGGAGCGGATGGGCGCCAAGGTCTGTGGCTGAGCCAGGCAGAGGCTAAGGGGGCGGGTCAGGGATCCCTCCCGCCACTCCCCCCAAAACACCGGCGAGGGGACCCCTCTCCTCACTGTATCCCTCCCAGGCCCTGCAGCTGGAGCTGAGCCGGGCTCAGGAGGTCCAGCGCCGGAAGCAGCAGCACAGGGCCATGGCCGAGGAGCAGCTGAAGCTGGTGGCCGGCTCTGTTAGCAGGTATCTGGGACGGAGGGGTGTGCAGTAGCATTTCTGCTTCCCTGGCTTCCTGGGCACCGTGGAGTTTAAGAGCCCAGGCAAGAGGGGCTGGGAAGCTGGCCGTTGGAGGGTGCAGGGTGAGAGGTGTCTGGCCCTATAAGAGTCCCTGTGCTTGTCTTTCCCTGGGGCAGCCTGCTCCATGTTCACACGAGGGTTGCTTGTTAGGCCTCGCATGCGTGTTTGGTCGGAGGTGAGGCCACGCTTCCTCCTATAGTTTGGTTCACTTGGGAGGATCGCCACCTTCAGAGTTGCTCGAGGATGGAGAGTGTGGCTACTCCCATCATTCTTTCTTTAATATATTGCAGGTACGCCCTGTTTCGTTGCAACCAAATTTAACCTATATTCTAAAGCTGTGCACCTATGGTTTACTAGATGGTCTATCTAAAATGTATGCTGGTTTCCTTCTTAATCGTTTGCCAGCCTGTGTCTCTCATACCCACTTCCGGGGTGTTTCCTTCTCGACGCCTGTTTTATAACCTTTAGAAAGACCTCTGAGGAGGAACACACACTTCTTTGTGCTGGTAACACCCCTCCTCAGCTTTGGACTTGGGGATACTGACGTGGTCCTCGTAGACCTCCAGCACAGTGCCTGGCGTGTTATCTGACTCTAAATGTTTACTGTTACCGTGACGCTGTTCTGGACGGATCACGGAAGAATTATCGGTGTAGCAAAATTGTGGTGTCGGATAGGTCCTTGCCCACCGTCACTTTTTTTTTTTAAGATTTTATTTATTTGAGAGAGAGAGGGAGAGTGCAAGCACAAGTAGGGGGGAGGAGCAGAGGGCGAGGGTGAGGGAGAAGCAGACTGCCCACTGAGCGGGGAGCCTGATGCGGTGCTCGATCCCAGGACCCTCAGATCATGACCTGAGCTGAAGGCAGACACTTAACCAACTGAGCCACCCAGGCGCCCCTCCACCATCACTTTCTATTGGGTTAGTACCTTGAGGACTAATTTCACTTAAAAAATTATGAAAAATTTCCGCTTTGTACAGAATTAGACTAGCTATAATGAACCACCCAGATTCTACTCATTGTGCATGCCCCGTTTCCAGGAGAACGGGAAGGTACACTGTGCACAGGGTTTTTTTTTTTTTTTTTTTTAAAGATTTTATTTATTTGACAGAGAGAGAGACAGCCAGAGAGGGAACACAAGCAGAGGGAGTGGGAGAGGGAGAAGCAGGCTTCCCGCGGAGCAGGGAGCCCGATGCGGGGCTCGATCCCAGGACCCTGGGACCATGACCCGAGCCGAAGGCAGATGCTTAACGACTGAGCCACCCAGGTGCCCCTCTTCTTCTTTTTTTTTTTTAAGATTTTATTTACTGGGGCGCCTGGGTGGCTCAGTCGTTAAGCGTCTGCCTTCGGCTCAGGTCATGGTCCCAGGGTCCTGGGATCGAGCTGTCTCTCTGTTGCTGTCAAATAAATAAAATCTTTAAAAAAAAAATTTTATTTATTTATTTGACAGAGAGAGACATGGCGAGAGAGGGAACACAAGCAGGGGGAGTGGGAACACAAGCAGGGGGAGTGGGAGAGGGAGAAGCAGGCTTCCCGCCGAGCAGGGAGCCCGATGCGGGGCTCGATCCCAGGACCCCGGGACCATGACCCGAGCCGAAGGCAGACGCTTAACGACTGAGCCACCCAGGCGCCCCTGTGCACAGGGTTTTACTTTGGCACTAGGACATCACTGAAATGGTTCTTGCTAATGATTGATGGCCAAAGTCCACGAGGCTTGAAACAACCCACACTCAGATTGTTGTCAGGTTTGTGTGTGTCTAGATGGCCTGGAGGTTTTATCAGAAAATGGGTTTGTAAGAGCCACAGGAGGTGTTGGAAACACCTGCTCAGACAATTTTTAGATAAAGGGTCTCTGCTGTGCTGACAGGGATACAGCTGTCAGCCTTTGTCGTCTGCTTGTTTTTCAGTTGATACAGACTTGGACTCTCCTGGAGAGTTCCGTCCTTGCCCAAGGATGCTGCCTTGGCCCTCCTCCCAGGGCCTGTGTAAGCTTTTCAGCTTTGACGAGCCATGCTGGTCCCGCTTTGGGCACAGCCAGCTGATAAAGCACATGGATCTGGCCTTCACTGTCATCGGGAAATTGTTAGGATAGCTTTGATCTCTAATGCATATTAGTGATCAAAAAATAGGTTATGAGAAATAAACTTTGCAGGTTGCTTGAAAAGATACACCGCCATGTAATGCCTTCTTTGGGGTAAGGGCTCCTTAGAAAACTGATGGAAGCTATGCCCTTTGTTCTTGAGGAAAATGTACCTAAGTTCATACACCCAGACGTGGCATACAGCACCAGGAGACTTCCAGAGCCAGGAGACATGTCCAGGGGCCTGCAGGCAGAAAAGTCCAAATCAGCTAGAGATGAGCCAGCTTTATGGCACTCATTTTAGCCCCCGCAGAATCGTTTGTACTGAACTCTGCTGTGTTATGGGCTCTGGGTCCAGATCAGGTGTGACCCCTTGAAGTTTGTTCTTGTTTTTACTGCTCTTATTAAAGACACTGATTGCTAGGACCCAGATGAGAAGCTTACCCTAGGTTTTGGGACCAAGCATAGCTGTGCTGTCGTTACGAGTAACGGGATTATTTCTAACAAACACTAAAGGGCTTAAGCTCTCAGGTTTTCTTCTTCATCGGCTGAGAAAGCTCAGACATGACTGGCCCCAGCCCTTGGCTTCAGCTTCTCTTTTCCCTGCTAGGATTTTCCCTTCCCTGCTCTCCACATACTTAGCAATATAGGATAGAAGGAGTTGTCCCGACAAGTCACATCAAGTCCTTTAGGGAATGAGGTGGGGTTGAAGGGTCAGTGACCTTGTGCCTCCTCCAGCTTTCAGACCTGGCTCCAGAGCACCGTGGCTGAAGTGGAACGCGCCATAGCCCAGCTGCCCTGCCTCAGCAGCCGAGTCAGTTATGCCATCCGCAGGGTCCACACCATTCGGGGTGGGTAGGGCGACTGACGGCCACGCTGTACTCCCGCCCCTCCGGCTCTCGCCCCCCACATCCATCCTCATGCCTACTTGTCACAGTCTGGGGATCCTTCCCCCTACTCCCCCCCTTCCCTTTTCTCCTCCTCGAACTCCTCTCTGTTGCTTTCTGCCTTTTCTCACCCAGGCCTGATGGCTCGAAAACTGGCCCTTGCTCGCCTGCGCCAGGAGAGGTGAAGTTTGGGGCGCTGTGAGGTGGATGGGAGGGGGTAGGTGTTGTTTGCTGGGACCCCACACAGTGAGGACCGAAGAGGGAAGGGGGCTTCGGGATCAGGCTGGGTGATTTCCCGACTTTCTCTTCCCCGCCCCAGCTGTCCCCCACCCCTGCCGGCCACAGATGTGAGCCTTGAGTTGGAGCAGCTGCGGGAAGAACGGAACCGCCTGGATGCAGAACTGCAGCTGAGTGCCCACATCATCCAGCAGGAGGTGGGCCGGGCCCGCGAGCAGGGTACGCCTGGTCCTGGAGTCACTGAGCTGGAGCAGGGGCCAGAGTTGGGTGTGTTGGGGATGGAGAGGAGGGGAGAGCTGGTGCCTGGGGCACCGAGAGGCCTGTGAGCGCCACCTTTTCACAGGGGAAGCGGAGCGGCAGCAATTGAGCGAGGTCGCCCAGCAGCTGGAGCAGGAGCTGCGGCGGACCCAGGAGTCCCTGGCTGGTGTGGGGCTGCAGCTGGAAGCCGCTCGCCAGGGCCAGCAGGAGAGCACGGAGGAGGCTGCCAGTCTCCGGCAGGAACTGACCCAGCAGCAGGAGATGTATGGGCAAGGTGTGCAGCAGGGGCAATGGGTGTACTGTGGAGGGCTGGTGGGGGGGGGAGCCGAGAAGCGACGCTCCCCGCAACACCCCATCTGCACCTTCCCCCCAGCTCTGCAGGAGAAGGTGGCTGAAGTGGAAACTAGGCTGCGGGAACAGCTCTTAGAAACAGAGAGGAGACTGAACGAGGCTCGGAGGGAGCATGGCAAGGCAGGTGAGATTTGTTGGGACGGGCGTGGGCATCCAGGGAGAAGGAAGTGGTGGACACAAGGTTTTTTTAAAGCTGTTTTAAAGCTGCACATAATGAAGTTATCAAGAAATGGTACAGATCAATACTCAGGCGGTGAACACACTCCTCTAGCCAGCATCCATACCCAGCACCAGCACATGACCGGCCCTGGAGCCCCCTGGGTCCCGCGCAGCCACTCCCCTCCACAAAGGCAAGGGCCATCCCAACCTCACACCAACCATTACCCCCAGATTTTTTCTCTCTTTCTTTCTTTTTTTTTTCCCCCTAAAACAATAGAAATTTATTCTCTCACAGTACTGGAAGCTGGAAGCTAGAAGTCTGAACTCAAGAGGCCGACAGGGTTGGTTGCCTGCTAGAGGTTCTGAGAGACAGTCTATATTTGATGATTCTCTCCTCCCTTCCAGTGGTTGCTGGCAATATGTTGCGTCCCTTGGTTTGTAGGCACATCACTCCCTTCTGTCTCCATCTTTACACGGTGTTCTCTGCTGTGCGTGTCTACCCGCAACTTTTTTTTTTTTTTTATGATTTTATTTTTAAGTAATCTTCACACCCAACATGGGGCTCAAACTCACAAACCTAAGATCGAGTCATATGCTCTACTGACTGAGCCAGCCAGGTGCTCCTCCCCGTTTTATTAGGAAAAAGTTCAAATACTTGGACAGATTACAAGAGCCACATAATGCCCACTTGTGTACCTCCTCTGACTAAATGGAACAGTTATTAACCAATTTTTTTTTTTTTTAAGATTTTATTTATTTATTTGATAGAGAGAGACACAGTGAGAGAGGGAACACAAGCAGGGGGAGTGGGAGGGGGAGAAGCAGGCTTTCCGCCGAGCAGGGAGCCCGATGCAGGGCTCGATCCTAGGACCCCGGGATCATGACCTGAGCCAAAGGCAGACGCTTAACGACTGAGCCACCCAGGCGCCCCTATTAACCAATTTTTTTAAAGATTTTATTTCTTTAAGTAACCTCTACACCCACCATGGGGCTGGAGCGCACAACCCCGACATCAAGAGTCATGTGCTCCCCCGACTGAGCCAGCCGAGCACCCAGCAGTTATTAATCTTTTGCCATATGTGCTCTATCCATATATACATATACACTGATACATGCATTTTTTGGGGAATCATTTAAAGTAAGTTACAAACGTCACGATCACCGAGCTGCATCTCCTACAAAGAGGATATAACTTGTATGTAGAGGAAATTTTCTTATATAACCTCAGTGTCATTGTCACCCATTAAGGAAACATTAATTGCACAAAATCGAATATCCAGTTCATATTCAGATTTCCCCTAAGCAGCTCCAGGAAGGCTCAGGGATGGGGAAGGTACTTTGGGTTCACGGAGTCAGAGGGTCGTAGAGCATCAGCCACCGCTCCCACCATACAGAGGAGACCGCCCTGGAGCCTAAACGGTTTCCCTGAGCTGTAGAGCTCAGGGCCCAATGTTCCTGCCCAAGATTCCAGTCCTGTTCTCACGGTGCCTCAGTGCCACTGGGCTGCCCCACAGCTGTGCCCTCTGTGCCCTGGCTTCCACATAGTGGTCTCCCTGCGCCAGATGCAGCGCAAAGCCACCCGGGAGAAGGAGCGGAACCAGGAGCTCAGGCGCCTGCAAGATGAGGCCCGGAAGGAGGAGGGGCTGCGGCTGACCCAGCGCCTGCAGGAGCTAGAGAGGGACAAGAACTTTATGCTGGTAGGGGAGAGCAGAGGCCAGGGCCCTTGAGCTGGCTGGGGAGTGGAGGGGAGAAGGAGGAGGGGCGGCTCTGCCTGGGCTAGGTGGCGTTTAACCCTCTCCTTCCCAGGCCACCTTGCAGCAGGAGGGTCTCCTCTCCCATTACAAGCAGCAGCGACTGTTGGCAGTTTTTCCTTCCCTGCTGGATAAGGGGAAGTCTGTGGAGTCCAGCCCTCGGGCCCCAGGGTCTTCAGCGCCTGCACCTCCAGCAGCAGCGCCCCCCACCAGGGAGTCCATAAAAGGTATGGTCCATGTAGGAAGGGACAAATGTGTGGGACTTTAGGAATCTCTCCTCTAGGCACTCTTAATGCATGAGCATCGTTCTCCATGACCTTCGAGGCCCACAGCCTCTCTCATCCATGCCTGCCTTGGGCCAGAGAACCCTCCCCCTCATAACCCTCCCATCTGATGGCAGCCCTGTTCTCTGCACTGGAGCTGCCAACAGCCTTCTCCAGTCCGGCTGCTATCCCTTGGGGTGTTCTTTCCCAGGATCCCTCTCTGTCCTGCTCGATGATCTGCAGGGCCTGAGTGAGGCCATTTCCAAAGAGGAAGCTATCTCTCAAGGAGACAACCAGAACTGTCCTGCACCAGTCTGCCGCTGAGCAGCCGGGCACTCTGCGCAGCTGGGGGCTAAGGGGGGCGGGGGCGGGGAGGTCAGCCAGCTGCCCTCATGGACACCAGCCACCAAGATGCCTGTGAATCCTGTGGCTTAATAAAGATGACTACAGTAGGTGCCATGTTCTCTCTGGGAACGGGAGGGAATTTGCCCTGCGGCCATCTCTGTCTGGAAAATGCGAGAAGTGGTCCCACGCAGCTATTTCTCTAGGTGGTGGTACCTTTTTTAAAACCCCTTTCCCAGGCTGCTTGGGAAGTTTTTTGAGAAGCTCCAGTTTTCTTTATTCTCAGCTTTTGTTTGAAAACTCTTTACCTCTGGAAGATGATCAGTGCCAGGAGGGAGGAATATAAAACATCACTCATGTGCTGGGAATCTCAGAGCCAGCCAGTGACCTTGCTCAGGGGCCACAGTGGTGGGCTTGACCAGGCAAGCGTTGCCATGGAAGGAAAAGCTACAGTGACGTGATAGAACCTGACGGCGGGGGGGGGGGGGGGGGGGGGGGGGGGGGGGGGGGGGGAGAAGAACCCCCGCGGGGGGGTGGGGGGGGG